>NW_024108924.1:100000-455039 GCF_013358895.1 Oreochromis aureus
AATCACAGTATTTCTGCTATGTTGTACTATTTTTCTAAATCATAGTATTTCTATAATGTTTAAGAATTTTTGGCGAAACATATTCTTCCTGTTATTTTATACTATTTCTCCTAAATTCTTGTATTTTTGAGAAGTTATCATGTTTCTGGTAATTTACAATATTTCTGCTTAGTTCTGCTATGCTACTGTATTTCTGCCAAGTATTATGTTTCCTCTAAGATATTGCAGTTCTGCTAAGTAATTACATTTTAGCTAAGTTCCTTTGCTTCAGCAAAGTTTTTACAATTTCTGCAACTTTTCAGTTTTTCAGCTACACTGTAAAATGTAATTCTAGCTGTTTGTTATTTCAACATATTATTCTATATCAGTTTGACGATAGATGACTGAAGTTGTTGTTATAACATAGAATTACAAGTTAAAACGTCCCAATTACACCAAAAAAGCTAACTTGAAAACTCATGTCCAGCTAAATCAGAAACTTATGTGAACTTGACAATGTGGGTAAGTTGAGCACAGCAGGATTCAAAACTGCCTCACGTGACTGCTACCGAGGTGCATCATGGGGAATTGGCGGTTAACGACATGCTCACTTTACTTGGACGTTTTCTAATCGTCTTCTTTGGAATATGCTTTCAAGGTGAGTAATATTGGTTATAACTATAAGGAAAGAGAGCTACAAAAGTTGGAACATGTTTTGAATTTATGGCATGATGTGTGTTTTTCTTTTACCGAAATGTTTGCTTTAGCTAATGTAACTTTAGCCGACAAGGTCCAGCTTGTGTGTCATGACCAAACTTGACCTAATAAACTGACATATGGCCTTTTTATGGGTTTAATGTGGCGCTGACCAAATCACAAGTATTGTGCCGCTAGCTTTAAGGTTGTGCACTCAACCACTGTTGCGATATTAGCAAGCTAACTCAGCTAATTAATAAAGCTTATTTCATATTGTCTCTGTACTTGTAAATTTCTTTCAAGTTCACAGACTGTTGTATTTTAGGTGGAAGTTCATTTTGGCAATATTTCCAATAACTGGCTGGGTTCAAAAGAACTTTTGGCAGGACTCGGATGCTTGTTGTCATCTGTTTACCCCTATGTAATCACTTAAGTTGTTATTAACTGCTGCATGCTAAGCTGCAAGAGTGCACTGAGGACTGAGACAAAATATGGTCTACAAACCAGCATTATATTAGTTTTTATCAGATAGTCCTCCAGTGTGTTTATTTTTGCTTTAATTCTATTGTGCAGTTATTTGTTACCCTGAAATGCTTTATGCTTAACAACAGCTCACTATTTTGACTTATTTTTGAACTCTTGTGATCAGTATGACTAGATTGTGTGAGTTTCCATACTAAAAGAGCTGTAGTGATAAAATAATTGGCATCAGAGACACTGATTTTTGGCATGGTATACTGCAGAAGTTTTTTTTGCATAATTTACCTTTTAATTAAACTGCATTCTCTGTATTGTAACAAAACTAACATTGTTTATATGTCAGAAAATTAGCAAACATGAATAAATGGCGAAAACAATATAATTATAACATATATTTTTATTTTACTTATTTTAGGTCTGTGAAGCCAAACTTGATGCTGGGGATTTATTTTTGTCAGTGGAGTCAAATGGTAAGTTACAATTTGTGCATTTTGTCATACTGGAAACACCTCAGATTATATTGTAATTTAATAGCTCTGTAGAACAAATGATATAAAGATTGTAGTGTCAGGGTACTTCTTAAGAAGTAATATGGCACTATTGATGATCACATGCAGGTGGCATAAACTAAATATTCAGACGTGTTACCAACAAATGATTCATTAACAAAAGCAATGGAGCAGACTGTTTAGGTTCTTGTGGTTGTAATAACATCCATAACTGCAAGTTTGTCATTAATTTATTTTCACAGGTCTAGATGATCACTTCTGACTTTGTCATTTAAATGAGGTGGACTTGCAAACTTTGCGCTCTTTTGGGTAAATTAGCGCCCACTACATATACACAGAATGTGCACAGTATTTCAGATCTAAAAGGGAGTATGTAATGGACTCGCTGGCTTTAATGTAAAAAGCCTGTTGTGTAACTTTAATGAGGCAGTTGGACTAAAACAGTATTGCTCATCAAGGTAAACATCTGAGGAATAAGGAAATTGTTACTTGTCCTTTTACTCAGTGTTCTTTTAATCGCACATTTACTAAAGTTTTACATCACATAAGTCATTTTCACAATCATTCTACTTTAAAAGATTTCAAGACAGAGCTTATTGTTCTCTGAACTTCCTTGTTTGCTGAACGGCAGGTAAAGTGCATCTTTTTGTTTGTTTGCTTTTGTGTGTTTGTGTTTTCTCTAATGGGCCTCAGATGACCATTTGCTTAAATTTGGGTCTCAAAGAATCTTTTTTTTATTCTGCCTGTACTCCCCACCCCTCTTCTTCTATTGCTCAGGTTGAAGCAGAATTTGCCCGTCTTACATCTGTTAACCTGAAAGGGTTCCTTTTGCTGTGCTTGACCATTATGGAGAGGTTCGTGGAGCTGTACAAAATCAAGAGCGGCATAGGAGGGCTGACTAGGCTCATAAGATGCTTCGGTGATGATGTAAGTGTTCAACTGCGAAATCTAATCCTTTGTTTAAGTTTTAGGTTATCCAGTTCAACTGATGAACTCATTGAAAGAAAGCTGATAAGTAAAGTCTGTCATCATATTTCACAACTGGACATTTAGTGTGGTACCTTTTACAGAATTTATGTATATTGGTGGTAGGTTGGATATCATATTCTACTTGAATGTCCTGATAAGCCTGATTCAAAATCTCCAATGATAATCATATATTGATGGAATTATGTATCAAAAGCTGTGAATTTGGAGCTGTCTACATGCTTCATAAACACTGTTTAAAAAGTGTTTTTGTTTTCTTTTTGACTTCTTTGACCAGAGCCCTACACAAAGGAAGAGGACAGAGGACCTCATTTTCTAAAGGAAGATCCCTCACACACTTTCAAGACTGTGAAGGTTAGCATTGTTTCTTTTAGTAAATTTAATAATGACAGCACCACAGTGTAGCTGCAGTTTGCACATTTCATGTATTCTCAGCCAGATTTGGTTTAGAGCACAGCCAATATTTAGCATAAGTAGATTTAAATTCACACACTGGTGATGGCAAGCTACATTGTAGCCACAGCCACCCTGGGGCGCACTGACAGAGGCGAGGCTGCCGGACACTGGCACCACCGGGCCCTCTGACCACCACCAGTAGGCAACGGGTGAAGTGTCTTGCCCAAGGACACAACGACTGAAACTGTCGGAGCCGGGGCTCGAACCGCAACCTTCCAATTATAAGACGAACTGTCAACTCTTGAGTCACGATTCAGTCATCCACCCATGTGTGTGAATGACTGAATGTGTAAAGCACTTTGGAGTCCTTAGGGGACTAGTAAAGCGCTATACAAATACAGGCCATTTACCATTTAAATTGAAAATTTTGTTTGAATTCTGCAATTGAAGACATGCTCAGTTATTTATGAACATGGTCTTTGTTTAAAGCAAGAAATGGATTTGTAACATGGGGTGCATATCTCATTCTGAAAAACTTTAACAACTAATAAGTGTTACCCAAAGCCAATCACCATCATCCAAAGCATCAGTATGGCTCTTCTTTGGAAAGACATGAATTCTTAAACACAAGGGATATTGTGTAATTGTAATTGTGTAATTTTTTTTTTTTTTTTTTGTCTTTGAACCCTTTTATAGCCGACAGGTATTGAAGACACGTTTTCTAAGAGGATGAAAGTTGGCATTGCGTTGGTGAAAGAAGAAGACATCATCGATGTGTTGGTCGTCCTTGAGGCGGCAGTAATCCTGTCTAATCTGAGGGATGTCTCAAGTGCCATTTCCATGCTGATGGGCCTTCTTTTGCCCTCAACATAGACTATCCAAAGGAACTTAAGGACATCTTTGAAGTCATTCAGAACATCCTAATGAACATTGGTGGAAGGCAGTGCATCTCACTAGTGCATGGTCTAAGAAACAGACTCTTGCAGAAAGCCATGCAGAACTGTAATTGTATGCTCCTTAGTGTTAAGGACAGTTTTTATTTTACTGTTTGTTTTTTATTCTTGCAAGTTCTCATTCTCACTTTTGTATGTCACTAAATGACTACACTTTACATTCCAGATTAGACAATTACTCATTTGTTCATGGTTTAAGAAACTTATGTGAACAACAATATAATGCTGGACTTTGCAGATGCTTATCTCATGCAAGTCAGTAGTTTTTCCTTTGTTTTGCAATTGAGCAGACTCAAACTGATGTTTCTGAAATATTCATATTATCAAATGTTTCAGAAGCATGCACTCATTTTCAGAGATATTGGTTCTGTGGAATTTGTTGCAATTGTAAACGAAGACAAATACAAGAGTTTGATGTCTTAGTTGTTATAAACTGATCTTTACTGTCACTTATCAAAGGTTTTGTACTATTTTAATATTTCAAGTTTTATGCTAACAGGTGTGACTGAGCACAATGAAGTTTAAAAATTTTGTAAATGTAAAGAATAACTTTTCTAAAATAGCAAGTGTCCTGTTGATACATTACATTAATGCAGACTTTATGTTGTTACTTCACAAGAATCACTACTGCTCCTAGAGTATTGGTCAGAATTTAATCTTCACCCAAACTGGGCTCAAGACCAAGTTCAAATTTATTGTTTCACAGGAGCAGCCTTTGAGTTTTGATGGATTGTGAGCCTGATGAGCTACGTCACTGATTTTTCTGTTTCTCAGATGACTAAGATGGCACAATAAATGGTGAATGTTGGGTGCTCATGAGTAATTGTCTTGTCATGTTCTTAAAACAAACTTTCTGTATGAAATGATCAGATAGACTTTAATGGAATCTGTGGGGGTTTTTTTCTGTAAACAACAGAAAATTAATTTAAAAGAATGTAGATATTTAAACCTGAGATCTAAGATAAACCTAACAGGTAGTTTTGCTGAAATGGATGTTAGAAAGCTAAAAAAACAAAACTTAAGATGTTTAATACACATTTTTCTTTACATCCAGTCAATCAACTCTGATAATTAAAATGAAACTGATTTACAAGTTCACTCAGCTACCTTAAGGAGCTCAGTTAATTAATAAACTTAAATCAACTTAGCTAACAGATTATGTTAGTTAAGCTAAAATAGATTCCTAAGTTAAAAGAACTACTAAAGTATTTGAATTAACTAAAAACCCAAGTCAACTGAACTAGGACAAGAGTTTAAACAATAGATTATTTTAATTTAGCTGAAAGGATTTTCCCAAGTAAAATGACAATTAAAGGAGTTGAACTGACTAACAAATCTCAGTCAACTAAACTAAGATGAAAGTTCAGACAACATGTGATTTTTCATTAAGATAACAATTGGTTGTGTTATAAGAACAAACTCTATTTCTTGACTTAACTTAAAATTTTAAGGCAGCCCTTTACCTCATATTTTTAAGTTGAAACAACAAGTTATATTTTACAGTGTAGTTTCAGCAGATAGCTTCAGCTTTAAAGCATCCACACTGCATTTTCGCAGGAAATGCAACTTTTTCTAGTTATAGTTTTATTTGTAAGAAAATTGTGAACTTCATATTGTGTATCAAGTCAAAGAACATTTGACAAGTCTGAGTCATTTCTTTGCCCTATGAGAGCTGGAATAAATATATATCCTGACAATTACAGTTGAGCAAACTTCAGTAAAATGTTGAAACAGTAGAGACAGGTAGAAATGGGATCGGACTAATCTTTGCTTAGTCAGATACCTCCTGTGTTCAGTCCATCATATTAAAAAACAAACAATAGCATGATCCGTGTGATTTTGCATCCATTTCCAAATCGTAGTCAAGCAGCCCAGTCTCATACATAGGTAACAGAAATGTCTCTAATGTAGACGTGTACAGTGTAGTGTAAGCATTAAAAGATCATAAAGGAAACACTACCATTTATGTGAAACTAATTGTAATAAAAAATGAGCAGGTGCTTCATAGATTTAAAATAAAGAATCTGAAAACAACACTTTTTTTGGTCTAAGTGGTCAAAGTAGAAAACAAAACTGATGTTCAAGAACGAACCGTAGCATGCACTAATATTACACATCTCCATTGTTGTGGTGAACAGACATGTTGCTTTTAAAACCACATGCAGTGTGTGACCATGACTGTCCACTGAGACCATGAACGCCACTTCGCTGAAGTCTTCTTCTTCTTCTTCTTGCCATCAAAATGGAAGCAGAAAGAGCACGAGCTGCTTTGATCTACTGAAAGGAAAAAGCAGAACATATGAGCTGAAACCATTAAGATAGAAACAATCGTTCAATGCAGTCTCTCAGGTAGCTTAGCCTGCTGCAACTGTTGATACAAGCTCAGTACAGTTAACACAGTGTCAGGGAACTCCAGTGTGGGAACTAGTGGCTTTAGGTTTGTAGTCATTTAACTTTCATCCATTCATTCATTTAATTCAGGAGGAAGAAATGTCAGGTTGGTGCAGGCTGGTTACATGCATTTGGTCCCATGCTGTCTTTAACTAAATGACTTGGTTCATTTTATGGCTGGGCTGTATGTGGGGTTATATCATGTTATTTGGGCAGGAGTACCCGTCCCCTGTTAGGCTTAGAAAGTTTCTCCATAAGCAGAGCTTCTAACTCTTATAGCTTTTAGCACATCTGTAGCTGTGCAGGCTGACAGGTTTTTAGTGGCTCTTTTTACCCCACACTGGTTGTGAGTGTGTGAATAGCCCCACTAGTTCTTTTGGGTTGCAGTTAACTTGGGAGGAAGGGTGGGTCTGCCATGACTAGATGACTAAAAATGATCTGGGATACATAACTTTCATAATGCATGCATATATCTCTATAAACCTGGCCTGAGGGCTGCCATTTTTTACATTCAGTTATTTCTCTTAGAAATGTTGGATCTAAATAATGAATATGTTACAGTTAAAGTGAAACACTGGTCAGTGTAAATGGCTCATTGGGACACAGAAACCTTTAAATTAAATACCATCACCTGATATCGAGTGTCAAACAATATCAAAGCTGTAAAAGCTGTTTACAGTCAGAATGTATAAAAACTATGATTGTAAATAAATTCAAACAAGTGAGCTTTTCTCTTTGTGCTGAATATCAACACTGTGATTTCTTAGACTGTAAGCTTCACATCAGCACAGTTGTAGAAGCCGTCACTCCAAATGTCTTTTGATAACAAGAAAAAAATACCTTTTCAGTCCACGGCCTGAAGTTCTTCTCCAAACATCTTCTGCCATCAGCTTTGTCTGCTGGTTTGAAGACAATAAACCACAAAAAAGATGATTTAGCCACTTTGTCTGCAACATGCAGCTCGAATGTGTCGTGTAACAATGTTGAATAACCGTCGTTATCCCTCTCATGTGTCAGTAGGATTGTACTGTACAGCATCTCATTCATATGTGAGGAATGCTAATGTAACACGATAACAGACATCTGGTCTTACATCATTAAAATATAAAGGGCAGGAGATATTTAGATATTTTTATATTTATATTATATTTTATAGCTGAAAGATATTACTAAATAGATAGAATTTACTAAATGGTTGAAAACATGAAAAATATGTCCATAATCACAAATGACCATGAGAGCCAGTAGAATTAATTCAACTAAACACTCAAAAGACGTCCTTAAATGTTCTTTAAGTGGCAGAACAAATGAACAAACAGTTAATCGCTTACTTGAGATAAAATCTGCTCAGCTGCTTTGAAAACAGCTTCTAACTGGTTCCTCCTTTAACAGGATGACTGCTCAGGGTAAGGCCATCATGCAGTCCAGCAACCTTTATGGTTCTGCTTTGATTCACCAGGAACTATTAGGGAAACCTTTCAGTGCCTCCTGTGAAAGACACAGGCATAAACACACAAACATTTATTAACATGTTCCACAGTCTTCCAGTTCGATTTTCTCATCCTGTGGACAACAACGTACAGAGATGCAGGTTTATGTTAACTTTTGTAAGGTTTCTTTACTGAACATATCCAGCTGCAGCTCCACTGTGATCCTGAACTGGATAAGCACTCAAGAAAATGTGTCAATAAATGCACATACATCAGCTTACTATATTTATCCAAACAGACTGGACCAATAATGCGTCACTGAGTTAGAGACTTTAACAGTCTCTTCTATGTAAGAATGTCTCGTGCTGATATACCAGCAAACTTGACAACAAAGATTTTTCAGACTACATGTAGCTGTCCTCTATGTCAGCTAACACATTTACATTCATGTCACACTTATTTCTGCTTTCCCATTTTTACCATTAATGCTTACATTTTGATTGGATACCTTGAGTTTGTAAATGATGAGATTACATAATTGGAATACAATGTATCCAATTCAAGGTCGCGGGAGGATGAAGCCTATCCCAGCTGATAGAGGACAAAGACAGGCTGCCAGTTTATCGCAGGGCTAACACAATACGTGTGACAGAAAATCCACTTAAATGTTTGATATTTCTAATAATAATCATAATTATGATTATTATTTAAAATATTATTTAAAGGTTTCTTTATAAATACATTTAGAATTTTTTATAACCCCTAGAATATAAACCTGGGCTGTTTCAGATTCTGACCTCTGACCTCAGTGACCAGGCTGTGTGCTCACTGCAGCTCCCTCTTGGAAGTACGTCTGCTTCTTGTCTTCCCCAGTGATGACCGCCTGCCCTTAATATCACGTACTGTACCTGAGGAACAAAAAGGACAAACACTTGCCTTCATTTAAGAAGTACATTCATAACGAGATATGAAAAACATATCATTATGGAAACACACTAGTTCACCCTTTGGGAGGAATCAGTTCCTGTGAAACAGTTCTGTAAATGAACATCATGGAGAATGAAATGAGTTCTTCAGGTGACTCAGCAGTCCCACACTGACAAATGAAACTTCTGTGGAAGAAGAATCTGGATTTTTTTTTATTTCCAATCCAGTCCTGCTTTAAACTATTAAGGATTAAGCAACAGTGCTCATATTTGCTCTTCTGAAATCTGTGTTAAGCAACAACAAACATAAATTAGTAAGAATAGAAAGAAAGAAATACAGCTGAGTAGAGGCTTTACACACCACGAGCAGCCATAACGCTAAATTTTAATCTTCAACTGTTTCTGAGCCGTCTTCAACCTGTTTTTAACAGAGAAAAGTCCCACAGTCAATGCAGCCTGAATGAAATCCTGATTCCAGATGTTCAGCACACACAGAGACACAGAGGTACTGTTTAAAGTTTAGTGTTAACCTGAGTCACTGATCATTTACAGTATTACAGAGTCTGGCAGTCTTTGCATGATGTCCACGTCACTGTAAGCTTCTAGCTGACTCTCAGGTGTGACAGGTGTGCCAGCAGGAAAGAGTAATAAAATCCTGCATCCTGAGGTTTGTCATGCAGGATTAAAGGAGCCAGGCTTTGTTCACACAGCTAGGATTGTATTTTACACTGACCCTGGGTCAGTATAAGTATCATACAGTTTAAACGAAGCACTGAAACGTGCACATATTTATTACAGATGCATTGAAGCTAATCGGGATATTTACTGTTAATCTGTGGCTGCGATTAATCGCTTTACTGGAAACTTTATTAACTAGTAACTTCATCAGTCATGACAGAAGCTAATATTTCTGTCCCAACATCGTTTAACCCTTTAAAACCGGTTGGAGCGGGCACGCTCCGTTTTGCGTAACTATTTTTAAATCCTGGTAGCTCTGCAACCACGTAAGCTAGAGCAATAATTTTTTTACATATGAAACCGGAGAAGTTGTACTTACATCTTATGCCATCAGCTTGTCCTAGGTCACGGTTTCCTTCCACATATAGCTTTGCAAAATTGCATAAA
The DNA here is from genome assembly GCF_013358895.1 of Oreochromis aureus. Taxonomy (NCBI): domain Eukaryota; kingdom Metazoa; phylum Chordata; class Actinopteri; order Cichliformes; family Cichlidae; genus Oreochromis; species Oreochromis aureus. The sequence continues at coordinate 109,873 of NW_024108924.1, forward strand.
AGCGCTTGCAGCAACAAAAACATAATATTCCAGAAACACGTTTTGCCGATCCGATCAGCTGTTCATAACACTTCCTACCTTGGAATAGACGTCAGCGCGAACTTTCGCATGTCCGCCATTACCTGCCCGAAACCGGAAGTGACGTCATTTTCATGGAAATGTAGTTTTTTTTTACTATCAGGGCCTCAGAGCCTATACTGGTGTTTTAAAAGTTATCTTTGACTTTATGACTTTCTGTGTCGTTTCTGGGATGCTTAGAACTCGAATTGCACTGCTGGAAATAGTTTATTTTGATGCATATGCTGCTTTTTGCAAATTTGCACTATAATATTTATTTTCGTTTTTCCTGCAGTATATAAAAATTGGTGTATTTCAAAAGTAAAACTATGAAGACACTTCAAATAAATTTCCTGTGGTGGGAAACTAGTTTGTGCAACTTTTTGTATTTACAGTTTTGAGGATAAGCCTCTTAAATTTCTCTAACTAGAAATATATGTCAAAAAAACAAAAACGATTTTCAATTTTTTTGTAGTTTATTGCACTTTTTGCAATTTATGTAATTACTATGCACTTAATGCATACATACTATTAAAATTTGGGCTATAATGGTTGTATTGATGTATATCAACTTGAAATGCTCCCACAATTGGCACTACAGCATGTAAAAATATAATATAAGCTCTGGCGGACTTGGTTCTATGGTAGGTCTTAAAGGGTTAAACAGTAACAGCTTTACTACAATATAAGCTAACGTTTACACCGTAACTTTAAGCTAGCACCATAAAGACGGTAAAACACGTAATAATATCTACAAATGCATCTTAAAGCTGTTATATTAGCACTTCGATTGTATTACTAACATAACCACATTAACATTATTGACACTCGCTGACTTTTAATAGTCATTCTATAAATGCTGTCCGTTTAAATGGTCTTACCTGTAACACTGCTGTATCCACCGGATTCCACCCAGAGTGGATTCTGGAGTCTTCCCACGCTCCTGTTAGTGATCCTCCATCTGGATGGATGATAACAACCTTCTGAACAATCTAGCAGGTGGATGGCCCATATCTATAGGACTGATTTCTGCTAATAACGCCCATTGTATGGACTGATAACAGCCGAAGCGGGTGAATAAAGTCACCCAGTGGCAAGCTGTGCCATTACCCAGCATACACCTCTCCCTCCATAAATGCAATAAACGATACAAAAGTAATAGCCTATAATTAATTTAGCTGCTGTATCTGCTGTTTCTCAGGTAGTTGTTTACTTTATATAATATATTGTGTTCAGTACACGTCACTACAATGTGATTTCGGAAATGTATAAATATACGGACAACAGGCTCTTCCGCGGCAATCTCTTGTCGTCAATAAACAACGTTTAGGGAGCTCTATAATATTCAATAGGAGGACCCTGCACGTCACTTATCGACGCGACGGGGGTCCTCTGCGCGTCGATAAGTGAAGCAGAGGGAGCCTGACCATGTGTCACACATTTAACGAGTTGGGAGTGAGAACGTGTTGAACACGGGGATATTGAATTCTGTAGCATTAAGCCATAAATATGTGTGTTAGAGAGTTGTCACGGAAACTGTTGAAATGCAGACTTACCTTATTTTATGCCCATATGAATTCAGTGCACAGCTGATTTCCTTTTGTTTTAAGCCTTTGTTGAACAACGTTATTATCGTAGTATCTTGAAAGGTTAAGTGTAACAACAACAGTCTAATTGATCACCCACCTCTTACTCTGAACACAAGTAATTAACCAGTAAATTACTAAATCTTTTTATGTGGCAATTACACTAAAAGCATCGTCTATTCAGTGCCCACAAATAAAATATGTGTAGCAAAAAATACACTTCTTTGATATGAAAGAGGTGAACAGTAGTTAATAAATAAGTTGTACTTCAGTCATTTATTTTTAATGCTCTTTTTATAAAAAGAGTATTTTTGGTACAGTCATAGGAACCAGCCAGAGTCGGATACTCCTTTCATCATCGTCAGATGACATATTGCAGCAAAGTCTAAAAACAACAACAGAAAAAAAACATATCGGGATCAAAAAATATCCCGACAGTAGCAATATAGAAAAGAGAAATAAAGAAAAAGAGCGACAGAAAGGATGCAGGCTGCTCGTAAGCTTTCAGCTTGTCAATTTGCTGAAATGTATACAAAACAATTACTGAACAGTTTAAATTTAAATCACGTTTCACCACTGTCGCTAGCTAGAATGAATTAGCCAGACAAAAATAGTACTGATTTGGTTTCGTACAAAACTAGCTTTCCTTCTCTGATATGTAACTTTCACAACATGACCGCAACTTAATATAACACAACTGTGGCAAAAATATGAACAAAAGGGAGAAAAAGTTAAACTTACCTTGTGTCGTTAGGAGCCTGAACCGCGGTAAAACTCCGGTGAGGTCAATGACCTTACGCTCTCCCACTGTCACGCGTTGATGACGTATTTGGAAATCAATTCGGGTGGGACATGACAACAGCGCCACCTGCAGGAAGATTTTCTCTGTCTGGTACCTTGTGTTCTGATACCTGACAACTTTTTTCTTGAGAACTGAGACCTGACATCTTTTTGTCTGATACCTGACAACTTTTTTCCTGACAACTGAGACCTGACAATTTTTTGTCTGATACCTGACAACTTTTTTCCTGACAACTGAGACCTGACATTTTTTTTGTCTGATACCTGACAACTTTTTTCTTGAGAACTGAGACCTGACATTTTTTTGTCTGATACCTGACAACTTTTTTCTTGAGACCTGACGATGTCCTAAAATGTACACCGTACAGGGGGTAGCAATGAGGTTTTTTAGAATATTTGTCTGATATAAAGTTTTTGGAGAAGTGGTGCTATTGACCTCTTATTCATGAAAAAAAAAAGTACAAATATGGAACATATTCATCAGATGAATTTGTTTTGATGACATAATATAACAGTCAAGTTATTAAATGTAATTCTCAAAAGAATTAAAGAAAAACCTAAAATCACAGATCAGATCTTGATGAACGAAAGCTGAAAATCTCTACAGATACAAATTACATCATTTTATGACAATAAAAAAAGACAGCAGCTGAAGAAAGTGTAGCATTAAAAAAAGAAATCGGTTGAAAGAGGCATCAAAGGGAAGAACTAATTATAACAATAATGTTCGATGCTGTTACTTGCTGCCAAATACAGAAGAATGTTACATTTTTGGATGTGTTAATAATTCACTTTATCTCAATTCAATTTGTATCTAAGTAAATTAATCTAATCTAAAACATATCATCTAATTGAAACAACAACATTGATGTTCAGAATACTTGCCCTGTAATAGTTAATTTAACAAGAATGACATTTACATGTGTCTACAAAGTACACATAATAGATGACATAACAAGGCAAAATTTTGTTACTCTGAAGTATTTGGTTGATTTGATACATTAAGTGTGGTTAAGCTTTTAGTTGGAAATATGGTGGCGTAGAGCAGAATGATAGGCAAGCTGCCGCCTGTTCAACTTTCACTGCTCTAAGATCAGTGACCATCTCTGTTTTGTGTGGAAACAGGGCTACCATTAGCAAGTAGATGAGTAGTCTCATTAGTTTTCCTTTCCTAACATGTGAAAGAAATTTTAGCCAACATATGGCCTGTATTTATATAGCGCCTTTATGGTCCCTAAGGACCCCAAAGCGCTTTACATATCCAGTCATTCACCCATTCACACACACATTCTCACACATGATGTGAGAAACTTTTAAAAACTTGTTTATCATGCTAGTAATGAATGCTTTGATGATGAAGAGGCAAATTTTACTATTAATTATTAAATTCTGGCTCTTTACTCATTTACTTATGAGTGCAAAGATAATTAAATCAATAGTACCAGGTAATTATATATCATTATTATTATTATTATTTTTACAATTGAAACATAGTAAACTGTGAATAAAGCCTTTGCCTAGCCTTAAAGATGGTTCAAACAAAAATGGCTCAAGTGACCCTCTCTGTATAAAAGCCAATGTTGTAAACAGAGATGATATCATGTCCTTCTGTCCTTGTTTGTCTGTGTGTTCTAACACTGAAGGTCTACATTTGTATGTAGTCTGTGTCATATTTACTCCCCCAGGTCATATGAAAAGTGTCTGGATTGGTGTTTGAGAATAGCATACTGCACTTAGCTCTGTATTTATATTAAATATTAAATCCAATTTAAATACAAAATTACCATATGAAATATTAAGTGAGACTGTAAATATTTAATGTGAGCCCTTTACCAATGGCCTGGCATTCATTATCACACAGTGCTAGATTTTAACAGGCAATTTCCCTTGAGACTGTGTGCACAGGGGTCCGTACTCATCATTTGAAGCAGCAGGGGACGCTGTTGCTCTGCACTCCTTTCGACAGTCCCTCAAAAATTAAAAAGAAAATAGAGGAGATGAACTGAGAGACAAGTCTGAATAAAAACTTGCATGTTTTGCAAAGTCACAATAACTGTTATGCTAACTCTCATTGATGATGGATTTTTCAACTTAGCTGTTGCAACTCAACAGCTAAGACTGAATGAAAGAAGTTACATGTATTGTATTATCTGTTTTATGTGAATGAAAATAAGCTGGAGTGAAGTCTAAATTTACAGAACAAATAGGTGAAGAACAGAAAACAGAAGCAGACTCTTTCCTGGTAACTCCTCTACAGAACTTTCAGCATTTCTATTCCCATTTCTGCCACTTGGGGTCAGGCTTACACTATGAGATGACACCTTTAAGACACAGTTTATGTTATTTAAATTACTGTTTTGAGAGGGAGAAGTGCCTGACTGTTTCTATTTGGTTCTCTCTATGATTGATCACTTCAGCACACAGCCCTGGTGTCTATTGTTTTGCCATATTACAGTATGAGAGGATTTCCACCTAAACTTGCACTGTAGTGGCTTCAAATGAAACTGGATGTACTTCTCAATACACTGTCTTTACAAAAATTAAATTCATCATTTAGTAACACTTGACTTGTTAGAATTGTATTAAAGTAAAAGCAGATGTTTCATGAAAGAAATATAAATTAAAGAAAAGGCAAAATTAAATGCAAAAGAGAAACTGTGAGGCGAAGAAATTAGCATTATAGAGTGCTGCGGAGGAGGTGTACAGGGTTAGAGATGCATGGGCATGCAACCCCTCTGAGGATAGTCAGGAGGAACATTAATCATTGGGAAACATCTGTTCATTCTGCTGCTTTAAAGTTCTGTCAAAGAACTTGGACTCCCCCCCCACCATCCCAGCCTCAAACCATCTACTCACAGAAAACTTGTCTTCTGTTAAGCATGGACAGACAGAGTGAAACATCAGAGCTAGTCTCCACCAAGCACTGACTTCAATTTGATTTCCATTTGATTCCTTTTTAAACAAACAAAAATCATGAATAGAGGAAAAGGTTGCAGTACATAAATCAGTTCTGTTATCGCTGGGGCCATAAGTTTCGTGGGCAGACTTGCACATCATGGGTCAAACAGCTGGGCATTCTTATGTGATGCATGCTTAAAAGCAAACTTCAGCATCTAATTGTAAACTGACAAAGAAAAAAATAATGAAACAAACCAATAAATTTAAGAGAAAAAACAAACAAGATTATAGAGTGCTGCATTTAAAAACACAACAAAACCAGTAAATTAATTACAATCAACACCTCACACTGCCTACAATATGTTCTGTGTTATGTACATGTAACTTGTTGTGCCAAGAACTACAATCAAGGGTTTGTGATAACTACATTGTGACACCACAACAAGCTTTCAAGCTTGTTTTCAAGCTTGAGTGTCCTGTTTAACATCATGCCAAAGAATCTCATTTAGATTTAAATCTGCGCTTTGATTCGACCTTTCCAGTATCTTCTTTTTTTTATGGTGTTGGTGGTTCTTTGGAACTTTGTTCTTTCTTTATAGAGAGAGAATTCATAGTTCTAGCAGATAAATCGCGAAAAGGTCCCCAGGTCCTAAAGCCACAAATATCTCACACCGACATCTAAGTTTTTGTTCTTTTATGAAATTCTTTCATTTTAGACCTTGTCCCGATTCGTGATTGAGGTGTAAGACAAACGACCACTGGTCCAAGTGCGTCAAAACAATGATTTTATTAAACACATGTGTGGGAAGATACACAGCTCAATATTGTCAACACAGATCTCCGTCACAGCATAAATTCAAAATGGTTTTATTATGTAAGGGTTCACGCCCTTCTTGCGTCAGAAAGAATATCACATGCATAGGTTATAATTAATGACAGTTAAACAAGTTTCTGTGTTCATCAACATTCTGCCCTATATGGTTGTCTGACCAGATGTTTCCTGTAGACTTATTCATGGTATACTTATCTTTAACACCTTCTGTGTCACTCGTTGCTAAGCAAAGACAAAGCAAAGATATATTTCACCTTTACCCTAGAAATTGTACTTAATGTCTGTGTGTGTGTAAGCATGTTGTGCATTCATTCACAGCACTCCAAGTCATTCCACAATATATCAGTTCAGACATCACGCTGAACGAAGCTTCTGACCTTCACAGGATTGAGTGCTTAACTCCTATGAGCACATATGCAATGTGTGTAATAACATGATTAAAACTGTATGTTTAATAAATTGAATAAATGTTTTCATCAACTGCCACTGCTCAAAGCTTAATAAAAGGATATAAAAGAATAAACATGATATAAAATGATATAATTCCCACAACCTGATGTAATTGGATGCAGAAAGTTCAGCTTTTGTCTTGTCAGTCCAAAGAGTAATTTCCCAAAGTGTCAGGGATTATCAAGATGTTTGTGGAAAATGATGAATGATGAGCCTTTGTGTTCTTTTAGATATTTGCCTTGGAACTCTACTATTCCACCATTTTTGTCATGAACAGTGATATTAACTGTGGCCAGTGCAAAAGCTGTGGCCAGAGCCCTGCAATTATTTAGATGTTGTTCTGGATTCTTTTGTGACCTCCTGAATGAGTCATCAATGCACTGTTGAAGTCATTTAGGTAGGCCAGCCACTCCTAAGAAGCTTTCCCACTTACAAAAAAAAATGTCCTTAATAAAAAAAAGAAAAGAGAAGGACAGGAAGAAAGAAATAATTTTTTTTTTTTTACCAACACATTTATTTACAGTAAAACCAATCAGGTCATCACCAGATACATCACAAAAAAAAAGAAAAGAAAGAAAACAAAAGCCATCACAGAAACAAAGAACTGAAAATTAATTGACTATCCACAACAGAGCACACCATATTCAGGCAACACCACTGGGAAGAGAATTCAGACAAATTATTTGTCAAAGAATAAAACTGAAATTTGGCTTTAACTCTATACTTAACGTGTGAAATGAAAAGTTGATCAATCCTTACCCCTGCAATATTGTTAATCTTATCTTTTCTACTTTAATATATAGAAATTTTTGCTTGATCCCCACAAAGTTTAATAACTTCCATTTTGAATCCTCTTTTTCATGTATCCAGCACCAAACAGAAACTCCAATGGAGACCAAGCTATTCCACATTTTTTGAAGACATGCATCACCATACAAAGCAGTGGCTCTAGGCGTTTGCAATCAAGAAACCTGAAAAACAGTTTCGATCTCTTGACAAAACGGACATAACCCACTTACATCTGTATTGAACTTGGATACAAAGCTGTTAACAGCAATAGCCCCAAGCAAAATCCTCAATTGCAGATCACCTGACCTCTTATTCAAAGGGGTTTAAAAAAACCCTCCAAATACGTTTTACCTTCTCTTCCACTCCTAACCTTGCTCTCCACACACACCACTCAATTGCCTTTTATTTAACTCTTGGACAGACACTACAACATCTTACCACTGAGCATGCAAAAGTCCAAATCTTCTCGAATCATGAGTAGAGGTCCTTTCAGTCCTGTAAAGTCAAAGTTCAGTCCCAATTCTGAAAAACAGTCTTTTTATCAGGAAACTCTAGTCCAGGGTCTGCAACCTTTTACACCCAAAGAGCCATTTGGACCCGGTTTCCACGCAAAAGAAAACACTGGGAGCCGCAAATACTTTTGACATCTAAAATGAAGATAACACTGTATATATTGTTTTTATCTTTGTGCTTTGTGTGAACAACTAAGGTGTGTTGCTTATGAAATCCATGAAGTGCTACAGAGAAAATTACATTTTATTTATGTAATTAACACATTTTGAACTCTTAAAGAAATATAACAAAAGGAAAGACACCAACCTGAACTAAAATGATCCATGTAGCAAACAAACTGTTGTCAGTCGCCACCCTTATATCGCCTTTGGGCTGTTGGAGCCTTGACCTGACTCTTAAAAAATAATTGGAAAAAAGCACTATGTTGCTGAAAATGAAAAATAGATATTTGCAAAATTCTGCCTAAATATATATTTTACCTGGTTAATGCGTGCGCGCGGCGTGGTTTGCAGTGCTGCTGCAGGGGAGGCGGACGCACCTGAGCGACACCCGCAATCACGCCTCGGCGTCTTTACGTCTGCGCTATCTGTGCTGTTGTGTTGTTGGTGGTGTATGTCGGGCTGTGAGCTGAAAAGCTACAGCCGGCTGTATGCGCACAGCAACCGTATGTGAAAAGTGCTCAATAAAGAGATGCTCAAAAGCATGCCGAAGTCAGTTTACTCACGGTGTTTGTCTTTAACATAGTTCACGGTGGAGAATAGCTGCTAACATAATGTGGATCCGAAGATCCATAATTGGCCTATCTGGCGTTGAAAGTCTCGATAAATGGACGGCGTTTGGTGGGTATACCGGCTTCCGCAAGTGTGACTCTTATTTTTGAGCGATGAAAAAATAATAGAATATAATTTTATTTTATATTTCAATATCACAATAATCTTCCGATTTAGAACTACGAGTTAAAAAGAACTAACATAAATAAAATACACTTCAGCTAAATACTTCTAATTTATTTGCCCAAACCACACAGAGCCGCAGTATAAGGACTAAAGAGCCGCATGCGGCTCCGGAGCCGCAGGTTGCCGACCCCTGCTCTAGTCCATTGGCATAGTCCAACAGCATCTCCTTGTCAGAAGACGTTAGACTCATAAACCAGAAGTCCAAAACACTCAGAAACAAATTTGGTTTGATTTTAACCCAATCAGAGATGCTGCTGCCTCCGTGCTCCGAAGTTCAGGCCCAGCCACCTCAATGATTTGCCCCAGTTTAACTACCTTTGCCTCAAGCAGTCTGTTTGAAAAGGCAATTCCAGTTCCACCATAAGTATTTCCCAGATGAATGTGCCTGATCCCATCTGCCGGTGGATCACTGACTTCCTGACGGACAGGAAGCAGCATGTGAGGCTGGGAAAGAATGTCTCGGACTCCCGGACCATCAGCACCGGCTCCCCTCAGGGCTGTGTTCTTTCTCCTCTGCTCTTCTCCCTGTACACCAACTGCTGCACCTCCACCCACCAGTCTGTCAAGCTAATCAAGTTTGCAGATGACACCACCGTTATTGGACTCATCTCGGACGGGGATGAGTCTGCCTACAGAAGGAGGTTGAAAGTCTGGTGTCCTGGTGCAGCCACAACAACCTGGTGCTGAATGCCCAGAAGACAGTGGAGATTATTGTGGACTTCAGGAAGCACACAGCCCCACTCCCCCATCATCCTGACTGACACCCTCATCACCTCTGTGGACTCATTCCGCTTCCTGGGTACCACCATCACCCAGGACCTGAAGTGGGAGCCCACCATCACCTCCGTCATAAAGAAAGCCCAGCAGAGGATGTACTTCCTGAGGCAGCTGAAGAAATTCAACCTGCCAACACGGACGATGATGCAATTCTACACCGCAATCATCGAGTCCATCCTCACCTCCTCCATCACCGTGTGGTACGCTGGAGCCACTATCAGGGACAAACTGAGACTGCAGCGTGTTGTGCGCTCTGCTGAGAAGGTGATTGGCTGCAAACTCCCATCTCTGCAGGACCTGTACACCTCCAGGACACTGGGGCGTGCAGCTCGGATCAGTGGTGACCCTTCTCACCCTGGACACAGTCTGTTTGACCTGCTCCCCTCAGGCAGGAGGCTCCGGTCCATTCGCACCAGAACCTCTCGCCACAAGAACAGTTTCTTCCCTCTGCTGTTGGACTCATGAACAATAACCATATGACTGTTCCCACCACTAACACATGACCCTACACTGTGTTCACTGCATCATTCCATGTTTGGCACTGATCACCACCTGCACTCATGTATATATCTATCTACTTAGCACTTTTAATTCTTATTTTTATGTCTATTTAAGAGTTGTATAACAGTATGTTTGCACTAAGTACCGCAGCAATTTCCTAATGTTGTAAACCTGCTCAACATTTGGCAATAAAACCCTTTCTGATTCTGATTCTGAAGTATCCAGCTTGGCCCCAAGCACCACTGGTTCCTCCAGGAGCCAGAACAATGAAGAAGTTGGTTTAATTCTTTTCCACTTGAAAACAGACCAAACTTTGAACAGGCCTCTATAAAACATTGGTATTTCATAGGAATGCAATGAATGACAGTCCAATAAGAACAGTGAGGCCCCCCATCCCCAGCCTTCCTATCCCTCTTAAAATCACACTAACAACCGGTTTCCAAAAACATGTCCAGAACTTCTGGACAAACTGTAATCTTTACAGTATATTCTGTCTAATCTAACTGCAGACAAAAAGTTCTCTCTACTCCTAGCCCACCTAAATTGTCTTTCTTTATTGTGCATTTCCTCCAAACATCAACTACAGACTGTGCTTCTGGGCACATGAGGTTCTAAATGATTTCTGTCCAACTGATCATTCTGTACAGTTAAAGTCTCTGGCCAAAAAAAGAAACTCTTATGGATCACACTTGCATAAGACATCCTCAAGCTTGTGTAGAAAAAGTATTCTCTCTGGCCCGTATTTGGAGCATACACGTTCACAACCATAATCTTGAAACACTCATACTTTGCCTTCACCACCATTAGCCTGTCCTTTACCACCTCCTGAAAATCATAGGATTCTGGAAGAAATTTTTTTGAAAAAGTAGCGCCACTCCACCACTGGCTCTATTTAAATGACTCAAAATTACTTCTCCTCACAATCCCAGTCTTCCAGTCTGTCTCATTTAAACAATCACTATGTGTTTTCTTGGACCATTAATACATTTATATGCTTCAGTTTCATTAACTCATACTCACTGACTCTCTTCCTCATATCTCTGGCTCCATTCAGGTTTAAAGTAGATCATCCGAGCAGCAGATTTAATGCTGCTATGACCCACAATTTCACCCACCGACAGACTACACTCTTCTACAGAGCAAGGACAACTAGGTATGATCTTAAACTCATTTTGTCTCGTAAGGCTAGAGAGGTCCATTTTAGCGATACGCAAGTTGTTACACCCCTGTCTAGGGGTACAGGAACGTAGCATAAGTTAAAAGAAGAGTGACCCCGCCCTGGTCCCCAAAACCAAACAAAACCAGCTTAATGAGTCAAGCGGGTGCTACCTAAACCCTACGTGATAAAAAAAACAAACAAAAGACAAATGCTACCCCTAACTCCCTAACTGAATAAACAGGAGAAAATGATACAGAAAATAACAAGGCAGCTCACCCCTTCGACTTCAGTGACTATTTACACGTGACTCTAAACTACACACTATATACAGAAGCTCAGCAATCCTCAGGAACACACACGAGTAACACAGGGTTTGGAGGCCAAGGATGGGTCTGCTGCTGCTGTCAGTCGCTGCCCAGGACAACTGCTGGTGACAGATTTTCAAAGCAACCACATGATCAGGGGACCAATCAGCAGCCGTCAGCTTCTCCAATCAGGGACCTGCAGAGGCTCTTAAAGACACAGACAGGCAGAACAAAAAAACAGCCACCGAGACACATTATGGCCAGGGTCGTAACACAAGCCAACCGACAAAAAGCCAGTTTTAAGCAATCAATAATATCAGTGAAGCTTAATTTAACTCCACGCACACTATAAAAATCAAACTATACTATCAGAAAGAAAAGACATAACAGACAGAAACGTAAAGTTAGAAACAAGTCCTCAATCTCTCAGTTAGACTCACCACACTCCCAGCATGCAATGCAGAAAGAAAGAAATGAGGAAGAAAACAATGAAGGGGCAAATACTGTATATCCTTTTACATGGCATTTTGTCTCCTATAGACATTTTCATCCCTACACACATTAGGAATTCACAGGAAATAATGCCTGACTTTGTGCTTCTTAATTAATAAGTTACATGACCATTCTCTAAAGTCACATTATGGTTGGGTGTGTTTTAAACAAGGTATTTTTCTAGGGTCATTTTTTATCACTACTATCTGGGTGAGGAAGGGGAGGTTTCTCACCTTCTTGGCTGCATATCCTTGTTTCTGTTGAAGGACATTTATTCCCAATGGGGACAACATTTATTGTTCACTGAACTGAAAACCCAGGTCAATGAACCAGACCCTGGTAGTTGGTGCAGGCCAAAGTACCTGAGCCCCATTTAACTGGGTTAGCTGTCCCCAGCAGGTCCTCTCTTTGCAGCTGCGAAATCAGGCCAGCTTGGTGACTATGAGGTGAAACCATAGCCCTAAACAGAAGCCCCTGGTACACCATCAAACTTGTTCATGTTTCAAATAGATTTTCCTTACCTGATGACATACTTGCTGAAGAAAGTTGCTCAAGTGTAATTGGTCACGCTATTCTTTGAAATGTGAAACAACAGGATGATTGCATTCAAGGGGCCAGAGCAGGTGACACTGACACCAATTAGAAACTGTTGGCTAAGAGTAGGTATAGACTGGGAAATATTGTAAATGTTGACAGTAATAACACCCATCAATCAGGGGACAATAAAGGTCCACTGGCTATCTGAGTGGTATCCAAAAAATAATGTTGGATAACTGAATAACTGGAAAACTTTTGGGGTAAAACCTGCTTTTCTTAAGAGAGATGGCATCCATCCACTTTGGATATCGCTGCTCTCATTTTTAGAAATCAGGTTTATTAAAGACACCAAAGCATGACTATCCACAATTGGGACAGGCAAGCAGAGTTATAGTTTTACTTACCTGTTTGCATTTTCTTTCCCTTTGTCACACCCCCCCAAACCCTGTCCAACAAGAGCAAGTAGAGACTGTGTCTGTGCTCAGACTATCTAAATAAAAATCACAGATTTACAAAGAAAGAATAATGTAGCACATTTAATGGCTCCAAAGAATAAATCAATTAATCATGAACTATTAAACATTAGATTTCTCTCCTTCCTGTTAGTAAATTATTTAATAGTTGGTCATTATATTGATTTAGTCTGCTTTAGAGAAAAGTGGTTACAATAGTAAAACATCACAGAAATCATGCGGACGGCAATTTTTCACCCAGTTAATCCATTTTTTTTTTATAGAGCACCAAATAACCAGAAAGCCAGTTAAGTTAAGGTGCTTTATTTTGTTAAATAAAGACTGTACAATAATAATAAGATAAAACTTCATCAACCAAATGACCCCTTTCAACTAGAACTTGGGACAGTGGGAAGGAAAAACTCCCTTTTCAACACTGTTAGACTTTTCATCTCCACTTTACGGTAACATACTGGCGTCACTGTTGCCAGCGTCATACCATGAAGCCGTATTACTGTAGCTTACTGTTTTGCAGGATGATACCGTTTTTTGCTGTTGTGGTATAATACTCTTGGACAAATTATGGTAACGCACCGTAGCTTTTTTTATGGTATCTCACTGGCGTCACTGTCGCCAGTGAGATAACGTTATGTCGTTATGTCGTAAATTACGTCAACAAAGTAACATTATACTGTGATTAAGAAATTGGTATACTACCGTTTATTCACGGTATGTCACTGTAAGCCCGCTGCAAGGTAATAAACTGCAATATATTTACCAGTAACTTACCGTTATCACGCATCATCAGTACCAAAATATATTAATCTCTGCTAGAGGATACCATGTCCCAACAGGCGGTCATTTACTGTTTAACACGTCGTAATTTACCGTAATTTAAGGAAACAGTAACATACTGTAAGAGACTGGAGGGTTAAAAAAAAAAAAAATTGTATTGTATTAAAAAAAAGGTACCATTTATTTATTTATATTTATATAAAAACATATATATACCCACTAAAGATCGATTGATCGAGATAGATAGATACACACACACAATAATTCATGTGCTTTACACCACTTTTTATTTCTGTTCTGATTTTTCCCTGCTGAAATACACATTTCCAAAATCAAAAACTGAAAAGAACTGAAAACATATTTTCATTGAGGAAGCACTTTTTTTTACTAAACCATGTAATCCATTATTTTCTCAGATGGTTGTACAAACAATAACGATATTATTTCATATCCATATCATGGCAGACAACATATGCTCAAGTGTTGGGTTTTCTTAGTTATATTTTGTAGGGTCTTAAACCTACAATGTGAAGTGCCTTGGCATTCATTTTGTTGGCACCATACAAATAAACTGAATTGTAATGAATATAATATCAAGCCCCACACTTCTGCCTTTATATACACTTTATCCAAAATACTGGCTCACACTACCAAATCAATGCACAAAGCAGGGTCCACAAGGACATGGATGAGCGTGTGTGGTGTGAAGGAACTTGACTGACCTGCACTGAACCCTGATCTTGCTTTGTGGACTGAGTTCATTGATTTGTATGGTGAGCCAATACATGTGACAATTAAAGTGTAAGTAGCTGAAATAATTTTTAACAAACGGGTAAAAGAAGGAAAAAAAAAAATCAAAACTGTTGCACTCAAAAACCTATTGGACAGAGACAGCGTCTTGCAAGATGGCAAGAGAGCTTGTCTTCATTGTTGTTCGCCTTGTGTAAATGTCCGGAAAGCATGGGCCATGGATCATCTGTGGAGACACAGGTAACAACACATTGGTCACTTAAATTATACAAGAAATTCACTAAAATGGCAAAACAGTTACCTAATTTGAAGTTTTCAAATTCAGTAAGCCGCTGGAGGAAAGTTGTGACATGAGGGTTAATGTGAACAACCTTTCGCTTCACAGTGGTCCCAGTCTTTCTGCTTGTGCCAACCTTGGAGGTACATTTGTTCCCTCTTCAGGGTTTATCCTTACAAAAACCTTAAAACATGCCACAATAAATAGTAACATACAGTAACATTGAGTTGTGATTTGAAATAATGAGTTACTTAGGGATAATTTATTCATCATCTATCACTATTAGCTAACTGTTCAAACATACCTCTGAATCAGTTCCAATGTTGCACACGCTGACTCCTGGTATTCCAGGTTCAATACATAGAATGAACCAAAGAAGACTGACATCGCATCAGCAAAGGTGTTCTCTTTGTCCAGCTCAACAATTACACGCCTCTGCATTCACCATCCAGCAGGTGGCGGTCATTGAACTTTGTCCTTAAATGTATAGGGGCAACATGTTGTCATTATGCAACATAAAATAATTTCAATACTTCACTTCTTCACACTGTCTAGATAGTCATAAAGCAAATAGCTACGTACAGTTAATTATTAATGGCCTTATGTACATAAGTCCGTTTTAACATATTAGAATTGTACATAATTGGGAATTATTCTGCACATTAAACACACCTAACAAAGAGTCAGCCCAATTAAATTACCGGAGATGAATCAACTGTATGGTTACTTTGGAGTTTATAGTTTGTGCTGCTGTTAAACTTTACAGTATTGACTTCAGTATTTCTGCTGTTGGTGTAGCTACTATGTTTTACTATGTTGATCAGTAATATGTAATGTGAAATTTGATATTGTTACCTTGCTGGGTTCACTGAGACACATGTCCAACAACCTTGGTTTATAAAGGAAATTACAGAAATTTGAGCTACGAAAAAGAGACTGGATACCCGTGTCCAGGAAAAGCTCCTGTGCCAAACAGAAATTTTAATATGGTCTAATCAGCTCTATTTCATAAATGACTTCTTACCAAGCATAATCAGCCTTGGAGCGATTGGCAGGTTGCTCTCTGCTTCAAGGGACATCCTGGTAGATGTTTCCTGCCAGAAAAGGACCAAGACATTTTATGTAACAAAAACAAAACAAAAACAGGACAGCAAGCAACAGCATTAAACATAGAGCTGTATGAAAAAAAGCTTACATCTGCTAAGACAAAGAGGGAGTCTTCATCTTCCTTGTAATACTTCATCATGAGAAGTATGGTTGCTGTGCCAACCTTGTTGTTGGTCAAAACTCCCTCACTTTCTATCTGCTGGATGAGTGTCCTTATACCGAGTGTCCTTATTGAGCTTCTGGCTGGAGAAATAGTTAATAATCCTTCTGCCTTTGGTTATGAGGGCCTGACCTAAAGCGCTCACTGATATCGATGCCTGTGAGTTTGTAAAAGTGGTTCGAAAGACCTTTCCGAGTAAACAAGAATGGCCACTGCTCCTGAATTTCAGCTACTGAAAGTGAGGGACAACTGTTGATAAGCTGCCGCTGAGAAATATATGTGAGGCACATGAAGTCATCCACATCAGGTCTCTCCACAGCTCCAGGTCCTTCTGAATTAAAAATTGTTAACAAGATGTGTTTCTTTTCCTCTAAAGAAGCTGGCATTTCCCCCTCAGGAAGTTCAACTGGTTGCCAATTTATACAACCATAGCTATCAACAAGGCATCTAACTTTTTTAGGTGAGGTTGCATTACTGTTGGGACTGCAGTCTTCCTCATTCCTGGTTCTCTTTGTTTGACGAAGTCTATGTGTTGTATTATCTCGATTAACATGTTCAACTCTAGATTTGATGCTTCTTAGTAGTGAATAATGTCCACAACCCAGTCTTTCTCCTGTTTCAGTAAAATCTGCAAATGTTTGAGGGTATCTGTTTACAATGATTTTAGCAACTTCTTCACAAGATGCACGTTTAGGGTTCCTGCAGTGAACTTGCATGGCCTCCACAACAATTCTAACCATACTTCTCCTGTCGTCTGGATGAGCTCTGTCTCCTCTTGTGATTGCATGCGACAGTCGGAGTGGAAATCTTTCCCAAGGAATCTGTAAGTGTGAGACCCAAGAGCTGGAGTAATGGTTGTACATAGTGGTGGACGTGGAGGAGGAGGGGTGAGGTGGATGGCTTGATGTTTCAGCTGATGCAGCAGGGCATGGCTCCAGAGTAATGGTGTCATTCAGGTTCTCTGGTCTGTTGCCATCTAAACAAATAAATAAATAAAGATCACAATTAGGATTGAGTAGTAACGGCAAGGCAGTTTTTGGGGACCTTGTCTAAAGATGAAAAGAAGCAATCCCAGGACTGCAAAAGAACTACAAACTCAAGGTCTTGCATTGAAAAGACCTTGAGTCAATATATTTTACAATATGTCACAATTTCAAACCCTTAGTTGTACCACTACCAATGAAAGGTTAATGGTGTTAGATTTAGTGTCTACTTATGTTTTCCGTGTTAAGTATCTACCAGACAATGTGAGCCCCAAAACGCTCTTCAACATTATACTATCAAAGTACATGTGTAGTATGGTGAAGAGAAAAAAAAAGCTAATCAAGCTAATCAGTGACATATGAGTCTATGAGTGACCTTCAAATCATAGACTCAGGTCTATGATTTGTACAGAACCTACACAAACCTCCTTTAAATGCAAGAAGTAGTTTACGTATTTGAATTGGTGTGAGAAAGGGTTTGAGATCTTCCGCCTCCACAAACAAAAGATCACTTTTTTGTTGTACACCAATAACGTCCGTCAGATGTTCTACAATGCAGATTATTTTCTCTCTGTCTAGTGTCGGCAGGAGGCTTATAAGTTCCTCTTCAATTTCCATCCCTGAAAAACAATTAAGAGGAAACTGAATGGTGTAAGGAGACAACAAAAAGGCCTGCCATGTTATAAAGTGGTGGTGGGTAATAATCCATCAGACTGTCAGCATTTACACAAACACTTCTTTCTGTAGGGCAACGCAAGCAGTGAAGTCCAAGGTCAATGAGGAGTACTGAGTGATGCAACTTGAGCACAAAGTACAATTCAGAATCGTTAACAAGTATAACAGCTATCTTCCCAAAAACCAAGCCATCATCAGTGTCATCTACAATGGAAACATAGCCTTTGACATACTTGGTACCTTTGTAGACAACTGCTGACACATCCAAAGTTTGCCACAGCTTCTTGAATGAGAGCGTTGTAAAGATGATGATTCTAATCTCTTGTTTCTCCAATCATTTGGACTATAGGTGGAAACATTTGGCCCACTGAGAGGTAGGACTGCAGTAACTGATGCCGTTCAGTCTTGCATAAGTTGACAAAGTTATGCAAGACTGAACTTGTACATGCTTTGAAATACGAGTGCTTGCTCTCAAACCTAAGGGTGCACAGACGAATGAGTGGTCCAAAGTGAAGGATAAGCTCTGCATAATGTAACAAATAGTGATGTTTTGCTTTTAAAGCTTTGTCAGGAAACCTACTGTGTCTCAGATATATATAGTCCTCTATGAAAAAAGTTCTTGATTGATTTTGTCCACTTCTGCTTATGGAATATTAAATGAAGACAGTTTGTCAGACAGTATTGCAAGAACATCGTGCATTGCACAGCTGAGAAGATCCTGAAATTCCTCTATGATGCTCTGTATAGTGCTGGTTGGTAAGAGCATTTTAGCCTGCATTTTTAATTTACACAAAGCCAACTGTCTTCTAATAGATTAACTGTGTCCTGTCCTTGTATTATGGCAAATTCCCCAATTTCTTGTTGC
The DNA here is from genome assembly GCF_013358895.1 of Oreochromis aureus. Lineage (NCBI taxonomy): Eukaryota > Metazoa > Chordata > Actinopteri > Cichliformes > Cichlidae > Oreochromis > Oreochromis aureus. The sequence goes on from NW_024108924.1 coordinate 128,590, forward strand.
CTTGACTGCTGAACTGTCTACTTATGTTTTCGAGAAATACGGCTGGAAAATGATGTTCGGACACTGAAGTATTTAGAGCAATCTTCAAATGGACATAATACTTTTTTCCCGTCTTTGATGTGAAATCTGAGATGGGCACAGAGTTGTAAAGTTTTGTGCAGCATACCCACATCCAGGAACTTGACAGCTGAGGTCACCCGTGAACTCATAGAACTTCTCCTCAGTGGTCTCCTTCTTGTTCTGTGATTCCTAGGCATATGTGAATGAAAGGCAGAAAATGTTCTGAAAGTGGCAGGACAGTTCTCAGTTCCACAAGAAAGCCTATAGTTAGCTACATGTTTGTGGCTTTTAACATGCAAACTGAACAATATAAATTTGTGTGCATGGAAGCCACAAAATTTACAAATACACATAGTTGCAAAAAGTTCAATGACCAATTACCTTTCCTAAATGACATATGCAATGCAAAAAAAAAAAAAAAATAAGAGTATTGTCAATAGGGACCAATTCCCAGTTTTTACATGATCAAAATTATTAACAAAAGGCTTCAATAAACAGAAAATGTGTGCTGACAAAAGACAAGAGAGCAGTGCACAAAAATGAAAACATATTTGAGCTCGACGCTTTAATGGGTTTAGCCTGACTAAGTCAGCACTCCGCACCCTACAGGTAGTACAAGCACACCTGAAAACACTGACCAGCTAACAGCATTTGGGCGCAACCTCGGTAGTTCACCGATTCACCTGTTGCAAACGTCCAACTTTCTATCAAGTCTCATAAATCCATCGGCAACTATTAACTAACTAGTCTTTTGAGTCTCCACATTCATAGATACTGATATTTTGTCTTAGCATTTGAATGAAAATAACCTGGCACGGTAGCTTAAAAGTCAAAACAAACAGTAATAAGAACGCTTTCTGACTTCTCTCGAATAAGTGAAAAACACTTACCTTCAGACTGATTAGCTGGTGTCAATCCAACTTTAACGTTTCCCATGTCAGTCCGTTTTAGGGAAAAAGTGTTAAGTTTAGTTGTTTCATTTACTTTTGAGATACTCCCTCATGGATGAGAAATTTGGAGTCTAGTAGAGTTGTCACGAATAGCATAAGATCTTCAGATATAATCCAATCAACCGTGCATTTAACCTGACTGAACTCCATCCAGTTACCTCTGACTACTTCTAAGTTGCACATGTTAACGGTCCGTAAATTGTCTCTGTTGTTCTTCCACCATCTCATCATCACTCTGTGCTGCAGCGAACTGGATCTGTGGCACAGAATAGTTGATAATATGTTTTTCTCCTGCTTTGCAGCTTTGTTTGAGTTTGAATTGCGTCTTAAAGGTGCAAAACTAAGAAAAAGCAGATCAATATTTTCTTCTTGTTGTTATTTAATGGTGGTTGGCAACCAGCGAAAGGAGCATTAGCCGCCTCGATCAATATCTTCTATCCGCCATTGTTGTTTTGAAAGTGTGCGCCATACGCCACGTTGTACGTCAGGTAAAGGTGTGGTCTCGACTAATGCTCTCCCATTGAGATGTGTAACCAGTGCTACACACACCTGTTGCATAACACGCTTTAAAAACGTAACATTCGCTTTAAAAACACAACCCAACGCGCTAAACATGAACAAACAAAACACCCGTGTTACATTATCATGTATATCCAGGACATCTCTTCTGAACCAAGATGAAGTGGTGCTACAAGGAGAGTGCATTTTATAGCAGTCTGGGCTGCCACAAAATGCACCGCTAAAAATACAGTTTCTGCTTGTCCCAGAATTTATTAAATTTGAGAGTGAAGTTGTAGGACTGATGCTGGTTAGTGGTGTAGGTTTCATGGATGTGACACCTGAACTTGTGTAAAATGACCACCAGAGCATATTCGAGACTTCTGGTTAGTTCACTGTAGTTAGGCAGAGGTGTCTTAAAAGTACCACCTTATACAGAAAGAATGAAGTTCCAGTATAAAAAGAATAAGAAGAGAAAAAGCTACACCCTGCTAAATGAAGTAACTTTTAAACATTACTCTAAATGTAACATATAGAAAGGAAATCAGTCTAAGTATACGTTACCTAGTAAGTATACTACTATTGCTTCTTGGGGACTACATTGGCCCCCGTTTTAGTATATAGAAGTATACTTGAAATGAACTTTTGGATGTACTTTTTGTTCACTATAACTGTACTAGCATAATGTCCTTTCCAGTCTATAAGAGTATACTTAAAATATACTCTAACACAATACTAAACTTACAAGTATACTATTGATTTACTTTTTAGTTTATATTTGGCTTACTTCTGGTTGAAATATAGTAATTAAAATCCAGTTGAAACATATTTTTCACATGTAACAAATCACTCCATTCCCCAGACAGTCAGATAATAGTTCCAACTATCAGAAGGCTTCCTTTGCAGAGAATTACACTCATAGTTCAAGTACCAGAATTATATTGCAAACAGTTGAGAAAATGATTTGACAGTTGAGGTTTATTAACTATTAACCCTTTTCACTCACGGTTTAAACATTTTTTTTTTTATCCCACTTACTCTGTTCAGAAGGTAAAGACATTACACAAGAATTTGTGACAAATTCTTGTTTAAAACATCAATTATTTGTTTCATAGTTGTTTTAATTTTACAGTTAAAGCACTGCAATGCTTGCTGGGTATTTCGTTGTACTTCTTAGTATACTTCAGTTATACTTCAAATACTTCAAATAGTGTAGCTGCAACTTACTCAAGTTAAAAATGATGCTGTATATTGTAGTTTACATGTGATACTACTCTCACAATGAATTGCATTTTATGGTAATACACTCTGAATGAGGATTTAGGTAATTACTCTTAGATCTACAGTAGAAAACAACAGAAATCCCGATGGTGTAATAGTATAATCTCAGTAACATCACCAATTGTTACATTTGCTGTATTTTACAGCTGTTTCCATGAGTACGGTGAGTTACCGTAAAAATAATGTAATCTCATGGAATTTTCCCACAATTACTTGCAAATTACAGTACTAAACTGCAAACATCCTTTAGCGTTTTTTTACTCTTGATTTTGCAGTACTAAGCTATGGAAATTACTGCAAAGGCTAACAGTGAATAGGAAGAAACTTCTGGTATAACCAGGCTCAGGGAGGGGCAGGCATTTGCCATGGAGTTAAAGGGAGGAAGGCAGAAGAAAAGACACACTGTGGAAGAGAGCCAAAGATTAATGATAACAAATGATTAAATGCAGAGTGCTGTATAAACAGATAATAAATGAAAGAAGGTGAGTGAAGATGAATCTCCCAGCAGCCTAGGCCTATTGCAGCGTAACTAAATGAGATTTCAGGGTCTGCCTCCCATTCTACTTTAAAATATCCTAGAAGTGAGACAGAAGACTATCTTTAAGATACAGTGGCTTGCAAAAGTATTCGCCCCCTTGAACTTTTCCACATTTTTTCACATTACAGCCACAAACATGAATCAATTTTATTGGAATTCCACGTGAAAGACCAATATAAAGTGGTGTACACGTGAGAAGCGGAACGAAAATCATACATGATTCCAAACATTTTAACAAATAAATAACTGCAAAGTGGGGTGTGCGTAATTATTCAGCCCCTTTGGTCTGAGTGCAGTCAGTTGCCCATAGACATTGCCTGATGAGTGCTAATGACTAAATAGAGTGCACCTGTGTGTAATCTAATGTCAGTACAAATACCGCTGCTCTGTGATGGCCTCAGAGGTTGTTTTAGAGAATATTGGGAGCAACAACACCATGAAGTCCAAAGAACACACCAGACAGGTCAGGGATAAAGTTATTGAGAAATTTAAAGCAGGCTTAGGCTACAAAAGATTTCCCAAGCCTTGAACATCCCACGGAGCACTGTTCAAGCCATCATTCAGAAATGGAAGGAGTGTGGCACAACTGTAAACCTACCAAGACAAGGCCGTCCACCCAAACTCACAGGCCGAACAAGGAGATCAGAAATGCAGCCAAGAGGCCCATGGTGACTCTGGACGAGCTGCAGAGATCTACAGCTCAGGTGGGGGAATCTGTCCATAGGACAACTATTCGTCATGCACTGCACAAAATTGGCCTTTATGGAAGAGTGGCAAGAAGAAAGCCATTGTTAACAGAAAACCATAAGAAGTCCTGTTTGCAGTTTGCCACAAGCCATGTGGGGACACAGCAAACATGTGGAAGAAGGTGCTCTGGTCAGATGAGACCAAAATGGAACTTTTTGCCAAAATGCAAAACTATGTGTGGCGGAAAACTAACACTGCACATCACTCTGAACACACCATCCCCACTGTCAAATATGGTGGTGGCAGCATCATGCTCTGGGGTGCTTCTCTTCAGCAGGGACAGGAAGCTGGTCAGAGTTGATGGGAAGATGGATGGAGTCAAATACAGGGCAATCTTGGAAGACAACCTCTTGGAGTCTCCAAAAGACTTGAGACTGGGGGCGGAGGTTCACCTTCCAGCAGGACAATGACCCTAAACATAAAGCCAGGGCAACAATGGAATGGTTTAAAACAGAACATATCCATGTGTTAGAATGGCCCAGTCAAAGTCCAGATCTAAATCCAATCGAGAATATGTGGCAAGATCTGAAAACTGTTGTTCACAAACGCTATCCATCTAATCTGACTGAGCTAGAGCTGTTTTGCAAAGAAGAATGGGCAAGGATTTCAGTCTCTAGATGTGCAAAGCTGGTAGAGACATACCCTAAAAGACTGGCAGCTGTAATTGCAGCAAAAGGTGGTTCTACAAAGTATTGACTCAGGGGGCTGAATAATTACGCACAGCCCATTTTTCAGTTATTTATTTGTAAAAATGTTTGGAATCATGTATGATTTTCGTTCCACTTCTCACGTGTACACCACTTTATATTGGTCTTTCACGTGGAATTCCAATAAAATTGATTCATGTTTGTGGCTGTAATGTGACAAAATGTGGAAAAGTTCAGGGGGGCTGAATACTTTTGCAAGCCACTGTAAGATGGCATGATTATTCAAGACCTTGTATGTAAGGAGATTCTGGATTTAACTGGAAGCCATGGAGAAAAGCCAGTTGAGTCTAGTATAGGATTGAATGCCATGTTGAGGCTGTCATTTTAGCATATACATGTATGGTAAAAACACCCACAACAATTATTTTATAATGACTGAGCACAAAAGCCTGAGAAATCGGAAAGAAACTGAACAAGGGAAGGTGGACAACAACAGATAAAACTGAATTTTGAATTTTCCAATTAAGGTGGACGAGGCTAAGAGTTAACTTTATGAATGAATTAACCCTGTATGACCCAACCCATCAAAAATAGTAAGAAAATTCTGACTTTTGGAACTGAGATGTTTATTAACCCTTATAACAAAATCCACAAAATTATTTTTGCTATATCACGTTGTGTATGATATATTTTATTATATAAAATATATCATACAATGTATCAAAATGTATCAAATATATTTGATACATTTGTCGCTTTTCTGCTCATTAAACCTTTCTGGTTTGATCAGAAAAGAAAACATTGGTCCATACACCTGAAAGTCCTGAAAATGCATAGTGAATTCTGTCTCGAGTCTAGGGATTTCCGTGGTGCTGATGATGCGCTGAGCAGACAGCTCCTGAAGCATTTGAAGTGTTGGAATGTGGAAATTTCAACATCGCTTGAAAAAACTGCCAGCTAGCAACGTCCCTGTCACCGGTAGGCTAAGTGATTTTAGCCAATTACAAGTTGAATCTGGTAGTTGGGGTTGTTAGCTAAAATACCGTCATTAAGAAGCGGCACAACTAATGTGTCTATGCGAGCTAATTTGCGATGTGCACCGCTGGCCCGCCATTTATTTTTAATGCGCCTGCTCAAATTAATTCACTGCGTGTCGTGCCCAGGGCTGGACTGGGACAAAGAATCGGCCCGGCATTTTGACTAGAGACCGCCAACCAGGTATTACAGGAAAAGCCATAAAGCCTTTGAATTATTTGACAGTGATGTACACCGTCTTGTTGCTGTATGTATGATTTCTATACATTTTACATCAGATAAAAACTTTGGTTGTATGATTGAGACAATTATTTAATAAAGCTAGATATTTTAAATGAGAATACGAAAGAAAAGCATTTCTTTGTGCCCCCCTCCCTGTTAATGCCCTACCTGCCCCTGGGAAAACTTTGCTAGACCCGCCCCTGCACAGTTACCAGTTGTCAGCTACTTAGAAAAGGATCCTGGTGTTATTTCTCAGAAACAGTTTATAACTTCCCTTCAACTCATTCATGTCACCTAAAAGGTAAACCTGTTTCTCCATCACCTGTTCAGCCCTGATGATTCAGTAAGGACATCTCCTGGTTTCATCTTCATGTTTCCCTCTCACCGGATAAACAAACTGATATCATGACCAGCAGCTTTTACAGCTGTGGCTCCAGCAAACATCAGCTGATACTAGAAATTAATATTAAATAAATTCTAACAACAGCTCATCAAGCTTAAACGTGCTGCTGTTGTTTAGCGCGACATCCGCTGGTTTCCTCTTTCTGGCGCAAAGTTGCCGATAAACAAACAACACAGAAATGCCGATCAGCTGATCATTGATCAGTTTCATGATTGAAGTAGCAACAGGAGAGGGAGGGGGAGAGAATGAGAGAAGAAGAGGCAGCTGTGCAGCATAAACACACAGAATTCAATTCAATTCAATTCAATTTTATTTATATAGCGCCAAATCACAACAAAAGTCGCCTCAAGGCGCTTTATATTGTACAGTAGATAGCACAATAATAAATACAGAGAAAACCCAACAATCATATGACCCCCTATGAGCAAGCACTTTGGCGACAGTGGGAAGGAAAACTCCCTTTAACAGGAAGAAACCTCCGGCAGAACCAGGCTCAGGGAGGCGGCCATCTGCTGCGACCGGTTGGGGTGAAAGAAGGAAAACAGGATGAAAGACATGCTGTGGAAGAGAGACAGAGATTAATAACAGATATGATTCGATGCAGAGAGGTCTATTAGCACATAGTGAGTGAGAAAGGTGACTGGAAGGAAAAACTCAATGCATCATGGGAATCCCCGCAGCCTACGTCTATTGCAGCATAACTAAGGGAGGATTCAGGGTCACCTGGTCCAGCCCTAACTATATGCTTTAGCAAAAGGAAAGTTTTAAGCCTAATCTTGAAAGTAGAGATAGTGTCTGTCTCCCGAATCCAAACTGGAAGTTGGTTCCACAGAAGAGGGGCCTGAAAACTGAAGGCTCTGCCTCCCATTCTACTTTTAAATACTCTAGGAACAACAAGTAGGCCTGCAGTGCAAGAGCGAAGTGCTCTAATAGGGTGATATGGTACTACAAGGTCATTAAGATAAGATGGGGCCTGATTATTTAAGACCTTGTATGTGAGGAGCAGGATTTTGAAATCAATTCTGGATTTAACAGGAAGCCAATGAAGGAAGCCAAAACAGGAGAAATATGCTCTCTTTCTAGTCCCTGTCAGTACTCTTGCTGCAGCATTTTGGATTAGCTGAAGGCTTCTCAGCGAGTTTTAGGACTTCCTGATAATAGTGAATTACAGTAGTCCAGCCTGGAAGTAATAAATGCATGAACTAGTTTTTCAGCATCACTCTGAGACAGGATATTTCTAATTTTAGAGATGTTGCGCAAATGGAAGAAAGCAGTCTTACATATTTGTTTAATATGTGCATCGAAGGACATGTCCTGGTCAAAAATGACTCCAAGGTTTCTCACAGTGTTACTGGAGGCCAAGGTAATGCCATCCAGAGTAAGAATCTGCTTAGATACCATATTTCTAAGATTTTCAGGGCCGAGTACAATAACCTCAGTTTTATCTGAATTAAGAAGCAGAAAGTTAGCGGCCATCCAGGTCTTTATGTCTTTAAGACATTCCTGCAGTTTAACTAATTGGTGTGTGTTACCTGGCTTCATGGATAGATAGAGCTGCGTGTCATCTGCATAGCAGTGAAAATTTATGCTATGTCTTCTAATGATGTTGCCTAGGGAAGCATGTATAATGTAAATAGAATTGGTCCTAGCACTGAACCCTGTGGAACACCATAATTAACCTTAGTGTCTGAAGAGGACTCTCCATTTACATGTACAAACTGGAGTCTATTAGATAGATATGATACAAACCACTGCAGTGCAGTACCTGTAATACCTACAGCATGTTCTAATCGCTCTAATAGGATATTATGGTCAACAGTATCGAACGCAGCACTGAGGTCTAGCAGGACAAGCACAGAGATGAGTCCACTGTCAGAGGCCATAAGAAGATCATTTGTAACCTTCACTAAAGCTGTTTCTGTGCTGTGATGAGCTCTGAAACCTGACTGAAACTCTTCAAATAAGCCATTCCTCTGCAGATGATCTGTTAGCTGTTTGACAACTACTCTTTCAAGGATTTTTGATATGAAAGGAAGGTTGGAGATTGGCCTATAATTAGCTAAGACAGCTGGGTCTAGAGATGGCTTTTTAAGTAAAGGTTTAACTACAGCCAGCTTGAAGGCCTGTGGTACATAGCCGATTATTAGAGATAGGTTGATCATATTTAAGATCGAAGAATTAATTAATGGCAGGACTTCTTTGAGCAGTTTTGTAGGAATGGGGTCTAAAAGACACGTTGATGGTTTGGAGGAATTAATTATTGAAGTTAACTCAGAAAGATCAATTGGAGAAAAGAGTCTAACTTAACATCGATGGTACTAAGAGTAGCTGTAGATAATATTACATCTGTGGGATGATTATTGGTAATTTTTTCTCTAATGATAAAAATTTTATTTGTGAAGAAGTTCATGAAGTCATTACTAGTTAACGTTAAAGGGATGGTTGGCTCAGTAGAGCTCTGACTTTTTGTCAGCCTGGCTACAGTGCTGAAGAGAAACCTGGGGTTGTTCTTATTTTCTTCAATCAGTGACGAATAGTAAGATGTTCTGGCTTTGCGGAGGGCTTTCTTATAAAGCAGCAAACTATTTCTCCAGGCTAAATGATGATCCTCTAAATTTGTGACACGCCATTTCCTCTCCAGCTTACGAGTTATCTGCTTTAGGCTACGTGTTTGAGAATTATACCACGGAGTCAGGGACTTTGGATTTGAGGCCTTAGTTTTCACAGGAGCTACAGTATCCAGAGTCGTACGTAGTGAGGAGGTAAAATTATTAACAAGATAATCGACCTCTGTTGGAGTAGCGTTCAGATAGCTGCTCTGCTCTATGTTGGTACAGGGCATTGAAGATGATAACAGTGGGTGGATTATATTCTTAAACTTAGTTACAGCACTTTCAGAAAGACATCTACTTTGATAAAGTCTACTCTCCACTGCTGTGTAATCAATTATTGTAAATGTAAATGTTATCAGGAAATGATCAGACAGCAGAGGGTTTTCAGGAAACACTGTTAAATATTCAGTTTCTATGCCATACGTTAAAACAAGATCTAGAGTGTGATTAAAGTGGTGGGTGGGTTCTTTTACATTTTGAGAGAAGCCAATTGAGTCTAGTAACAGATTAAATGCGATGTTGAGGCTGTCATTTTTAGCATCTACATGGATGTTAAAATCACCCACAATAATTATTTTATTATTATTATTTTATCTGAGCTGAGCACTAAATCAGATAAAAAGTCTGAATAAATCCAGCTTTGTGTCTTTTTCCATTGTAGCTGAAGCACGGGACAAACTTCGTTCCTTCTCAGCTCAATACGAAACTGTAATATTTTCTCTGAATGAGGGACCATTCCATTTTCTAAGGAGCGGTTGGCAACTCTATGAATAAAATAAAGTTCACTATCAGTAACATCATAGCACCCGCCCAGCTGTATAGAAAGTCCGTCATGATAGCTAGCACGCAGTACGAGTTATTGTAACTGACTGTGAAAAGTCAGCACAACGAAAATAAACTACACCTAAACTTGGTTTCTATCTGACCCAGATAGACTGCAGGTCATAACTTCTTACCTGAAATTAAGTTCACCTGACACTCGGACCGGCGCCACCTCGGCCTCTCCTCCACCTGCCTCCCTTCCCCATCCAACTGCTGGCCTCTGTGGAAGCTCCGCCATAGCCACCACCAAACAACTGAGTTATTTTTACACATCGGCCAGCATCTGGCCAATCCACCACCTCTCATTGTTCATGCTGTTACAAAAAAAATAAAAATCATTGGCCCATAAAACGAAAAATCACCATCCCTGATATACGCTGTTTTCCACAGGATGAGAAAATCAAAATGATCAAACTGGAAGACTGTGGAACATGTTAATAAATGTCTGTGTGTTTATGCCTGTGTCTTTCACAGGAGGCACTGAAAGGTTTCCCTAATAGTTCCTGGTGAATCAAAGCAGAACTATAAAGGTTGCTGGACTGGATGATGGCCTTAGCCCTGAGAAGTCATCCTGTTAAAGGAGGAACCAGTTAGAAACTATTTTCAAAGTAGCTGAGCAGATTTCATCGGAAGTAAGCGATTAACTGTTTGTTCATTTGTTCCGCCACTTAAAGGACATTTAAGGGCATCTTTTGAGTGTCTAGTTGAATGTTATTCTAGTGACTCTCGTGGTCATTTGTAATGATGGATATATTTTTCACGTTCATCCAGCTTTTTAGTAAATTCCATCTATTTGGTAATATCTGTCAGCTATAAAACTATAATATAAATATAACAAATATCTAAATATCTCCTGCCCTTTATATTTTAATGATGTCAGACCAGACGTCTGTTATTGTATTACATAAGCATTCCTCACATATCAATGAGATGCTGTACAGTACAATCCTACTGACACATGAGAGGGATAACGACAACTATTCAACATTGTTACCCGACACATTCGAGCTGCATGATGCAGACAAAGTGACTAAATCATCTTTTTTTGGTTTGTTGTCTTCAAACCAGCAGAAAAAGCCGATGTCAGAAGAAGTCAGAGAAGAACTTTAGGCCGTACTGAAAAGGTATTTTTTTCTTGTTATCAAAAGACATTTTGAGTCACGGCTTCTACAGCACAGTTTTTGGTTGTGCTGAAGTAAAGCTTACAGTCTAAGAAGTCACAGTGTTTATATTCAACACAAAGAGAAAAGCTCACTTGTTTGAATTTATTTACAATCATAGTTTTTTTTTAATAAATTCTGACTGTAAACGGCGTTTACAGCTTTGATATTATTTGACACTAGATACCATGTTAAGGGGTTTAATTTAAAGGTTCCTATGTCCCAATGAGCCATTTACACTGACCTGTGTCATTTTAACTGTAACACATTCATTATTTAGATCCAACATTTCTGAGAGAAATAACTGAATTTTAAAAATGGCAGCCCTCAGGCCAGGTTTAATTGATAGAGATGTATGCATGCATTATGAAATTTATGCATCCCAGATCATTTTATTCATCAAGTCAAGGCAGACCCACCCCTTCCTCCCAAGTCAACTGCAGCCCAAAAGAACTAGTGGGGTATTTACACACTCACAACCAGTGGGGTAAAAAGAGCCACCAAAAACCTGTCAGCCTGCACAGCCACAGATGTGCTAGAAGCTCAAAGCGCTAGAAGCTCTGCTTATGGAGAAACTTTCTAACCCTAACAGGGGACAGGTACTCCTGCCCAAATAAGATGATATAACTGCACATACAGCCCAGCCATAAAGTGAACCAAGTCGTCTAGTTAAAGACAGCATGGGACCAAATGCATGTAACCAGCCTGCACCAACCTGACATTTCTTCCTCTCGAATTAAATACATTGGAGGGATGGATGAAAGTTAACTGACTACAGACCTAAAGCCACTAGTTCCCACACTGGAGTTCCCTGACACTGTGTGTTAATTGTACTGAGCTTGTGTCAACAGTTGTAACAGGCTAGGCTACCTGAGACACTGCATTGAATTATTGTTTCTATGTTAATGATTTCAGCTGACTGGTTTCAGCTCAGATGTTCTGCTTTTTCCTTTGAGTAGATCAAAGCAGCTCGTGCTCTTTCTGCTTCCATTTTGATAGCAAGAAGTAGAAGAATGCTTCAAAGAAGTGGCATTCACGGTTTCAGTGAACAGTCATGGTCACACACTGCATGTGGTTTTAAAAGCAACATGTCTGTTCACTGCAACAATCAAAACGTTTGAAATATGTATTGTTGTGAGATGTGTAATATTCGTGCATGCTATGGTTTGTTATTGAACATTGTTCAGTTCTGTTTTCTCCTTTGACCACTTAGACCAAAGATACTGTTTTAAAAAGTGTTGTTTTCAGATTCTTTCTTTTAAATCTATAAAGCACCTGTTCATTTTTATCAAAATTAGTTTGACATAAATGTTAGTGTTTCCTTTATGATGTTTTAATGCTTACACTACACTGTACACGTCTAACAGAGACATTTCTGTTACCTATTTATGAGACTGGGCTGCTTGACTACGATTTGGAAGTGGATGCAAAATCACGTGAAGCATGCCATCGTTTTTTTTTTTTTTTTTTAATATGATGCACTGAACACAGGAGGTGTCTGCTTTTGACTAAGCAAAGATTAATCTGATCCCATTTCTACCTGTCTGTAGTATTATTAGAGGGAGGATATTAGGCCCTTATGTCAGACTGAGTGATTTGTGGCCCCAATAAGTTATTCATGAGCTCAGGAAGTAAAGGAAGTAATAAAGGAAGTAAAAAAAATATGATATTCACAAAAATATGATATTCATAAAAAGCATGATTTTCATAAAATTATGATATTGCTCAAAAAAATATGATAGTTCATAGCTCATTGCTTTTTCTTCCCCAAAAGAACTGATTGATTATTTAGAAAGTTTTTATATCAAATAGCATTCTTTTATTTTTAAGCCATTAAAAGATTTTACTTTTTATGCTTAAAACACGCCATCTGGTGGTGGGTCAGCGGCGGTGTGGGCGCGCCTGTCTCGGGACCGTGCTTGTGTGTGTGTGTGTGAAATGTGTTAAACCGTAGTAAAGTGCTTAGTTAAACTTGTGCTTTTGTAACGTTCAGTATGGCCACACATACAGGGTGCATACCTCGTGGGAAAACTTTATTTCAATTTATTTGCATTTGCTTAATCCGAACAAGGAGATTTAGAATCAAAGTCAGAGTTGCAAAAACTCTCACGATCATACACGCACCGTGACTCCCAACATAAAAAACTTCCTGAAAAACTATTTTCTCCAAAACACGCGCAACAAAAAACCCTAGAATAACTTGTTAGGGACCCCTCTATTCCCAAAACCTTATATTCGATAACAGGGAAAACACCTGAAAAACTCCTTAGTCTTTTTCTTCAAACGATCCCTCTTTCTCAAATTCAGCGCACCGCAGCTCCCACCAAACCCCTAGGCAAACAAGCAGCGAAACCTCCTCAAAAACCCTCCCTATTTCTATCCAAAATATGCACTACAAAAACCCTAGAATAACTTGTAGGGACCCTTCTATACCGAAAGCCTTATATTCGAAAACAGGGGAAATCCTGAAAAAATCCTTAGTCTTTTTTCTTCAAACCAGCCCTCTACTAGCTCCGTCTCAAATTCAGCAAAGTCTAAGTTCTCCTTTCGCTCTGACTACGCATCGAACTTCTCCCAGAGCAGGATCTTTTCCTTCTTGTTCGCTCCGTGTCTGATCCTTAATGATTCGGGCTCTTCATTCGAAATTTGCGCGGAGACCAACTCCGCCTCAGGCGTCCCTAACTCGCCCGCTGCAAATCACATAACAAAGGGGCTGCTCCACTTGCACTCCGGTTAGCCAATCGGATACAGGTCCGATTACCTTCTTAGCGATAGGTTTATTCTCTCGCCGCATTCAGGATAAATAATCTAAAATTTCGGCTTAAATTTAACTGTTTTTTCTCTGAGAAAAAAACAAGCAACTTTTTCTTTTTTTTTTCACAAACAACATGGCCGCCAGACCTACCAACCTCACTATGGTCTCTCAGACCCCAGTAACTAACTACAGAGCCTACGCTGCGCCGCAGAACTCAGACGAATGCATCTTTGCAGGGTGCAACCTGCATCTGCTATCCCGTTGGAGGAGAGATTCCATCTCAACACCGGGATTTTGGGGCTATGCTTTCAGCCTCCCAGAGAGCCAAATCTATTTCTACCAGCTAAAAGCAGGTGAAAGTTTTGGACCGCTGACACCGCGGATCACCCTTAGTTCCTCTGACTGGGCTGTTTTGACCCTCATCGCGACCCCTGAAATCCAGAAGAGCCTGCGGAAACGAGCTCGCAGCAACCGCGAACAAGGGACCAGCAAACGCAGACGCATCCGGTTTTCAAAGAGGCCCACGTGTTTCCACCATTCACCCAACAACACCGGCCTTTAAACACGGTGAGAAAAACCATAACATCGCGCGCAGTGGGAGGCGAAGACCACGCCATTTTGCAGGTGGATCTGCAGGGCAAATCGTCAGACATCAGATGACGCCGCAAGGATGATTTTGTGCTGGCCCTTACAAACACCCAGTGTGGTGTTTTCAACACATTGCTTCGGATTCCCACTCAGGACTGGTTGAAGATGGTGGGTGAAAAGAACGGCAGAATATTAGAGCTTTTAAGCTAAGTAAAAGCACAATTGAGCTGGTCCTGGTTGGAAATAACCCGCAACATTCTACATAGCCCGCCCCTCATCCGGTCCCCTTACCCGCCTCCTCCCCCAGTCCTTTTAAAACCACAACGGCTCTCTCCTCCACATCGTCTAAAAACAACCATGACTCACCACAGCTTTGGGACGCTCTCTGCTCTTTCTCCTTCATCCCTCCGACCATCAGCTGCTTATACACCACCACCGAGCCCTCCGATGGATCTGGCTACTCCACCATCGAGCCCCCATCAGGCCTCATCATCTCCGGCCGCTATGCTTGCAGACCCGCTATGCTTGCAGACACCCAGGGCTTCATCACCTCAAGGCTGGAACTCGCCACCCACCCTCAACTAGCCGCTCTCGGCTGGCAATCACCCGAGCAGACCCCCGGTAAACAGCTCAGTCTCCGGTGCCTCGCTCTGGGCTTTGGGCGACCCTGTGTGCCGGACTCTTTTCCGAGAGCCTGAAGACAATGATCCCCACCCGGGAGAGCCGTGGACACTCTTCGTCCGTGGACAACGATGAGGCCGCGACTCTACTCCCCACCGCTGTTTTGAACTTATAAAACTAACTCTCAAGTACCTTATCAGCTCGCTGCTCCAGAAGCATCGCCAAGATGTGTGTCAAGGATGCGAGGTCTCCACCCCTCACAGAGACGCCATTCTTGTCTTTTCCCGCTGGAAAAATATTACTTTTCAAGTACTATGATGAACTCTGCAAAAGGTTATGGAATGGACATGGGGAAGAAATTATCGCTAGTTTTTACGAGCATGAGCTCCAGAAAATCGCTCTTGTGAAGGATAAGCTCTATCACATAGACAAAATTCTCTCAAAACGTAAACAGAGGGACAGATTTATTTCCTGGTCAAATGGAGGAACTGGCCTGAAAAGTTTAATAGCTGGGTGAAGGCCAGTGAGCTTAAAACCTCACATAACAAACTCTGCACCTCACTTTCATCTTGGTAACCTTGGTAACGGTTGAGCATGACTTTCAGGTCGCAGGGGTTTTACGTCACGCTACCATCAAACGCAAGTCTGAATGTATTTAAAAATAACACCAGTAGCTGCTTCCGTGTGGATCTCGCCCAGCATCTCAATCTTGATGGGGCCTGGGAGGTGGCTGTCACTGAAATTTCATATCCCTATACATGGCTTAATCTCCTGAATGATAAGGCTTATTTTGAATGGAGGAAAAAGAGTGATGCTGAGCAGCGGCCTGATGATGTGGTTAAGACAAAAATACGCGCTGGCTTTTATGAGGATGCTAACACGCTGAGAGCAGAGGTTGAAGCCTGCCTTAGGCGTCTCGACTCGGATATTTATCTAAAATATCACCCCATTGTTAAAAGTTTGAATTCACAGCTGGGGGCATATATCAACTCAGGTTTTTCCTCCTCTCGCATATATGCTTGGTGTACCAGTAGGTGTCTGGCAGCGGTTCGAGCGCAAATTTGCCCCATATCCTGCAGATATAAAAACTGGATGTTATCATCTATTCTGTTATTCAGATATAGCTGCCTTACAACTCGTGGGTGATAGCTACTCCCCCCTACTGCGTACTGTCAAAATAGAGGGTAATTACGGAGATATTGTTACACTGTGTTTTAACAAACCAGACTATATTCCTGTTGCTCGCAAACACATCGAAAATATCCATATTGAAATCAAAACCGATCAGAACGAGCCTGTAAACTTTACCTACGGTAAAACGATAGTCAAGCTACATTTCCGGCCTGTCAAGGATCTGCCATAACTCATAACAAATATGGATAAAAATAGATTTATAAGGTATTATGAAACGCAGGCTGGTAACGGACTGCCGGGCTTTTCAGGTGCGCCCGTAATTTACGGACGAGGAATAGCATCTATTTTCTCAAAATTGTTTAGATTTGTAACCCCGTTCATAAAGCGTGGTGTCAGCATCGCTAAACCTCATTTGAAAACAGCTGTCAAAGGTATTGCTACAGATGTTGTGACCTCCTCTCTGTCTAACTTGACTCACTCGAACACACCAGAACAGCAAGAGGGTTCGGGCTGAGCATAATTTCACGTGAGACCCTTAAAACGTCCTCCGGGTCGGAGGCTGTTGGAGTTTAAAAAGCCGAGGAAAGCGGTGAAAAAGAGACAGAGTGCTAAAACCATCAGACGTGCCACATGCAAGTCTAAGCAGGATATTTTCTAAAAACTAAGAACAAGCAACAATGTCTTTACTTCACGAGCGATCGATGGGTCGTAATATGTGCGTTTCAATAGAATCTGTTCTGCCATGTGTGTTCTTTGAAGTTATGTTTAACTATGGTTTTATTTCATGATCGAGCAGTTACTTATCTCATGTAACGAGTTCATGAAAATATTTTATTTGTTGTAATTAAAAACATTACACTTTGATTCTAGTAAAAACAAAAATAATGAGTTTGTTTCTTGCAATGCTTTTCCAAATAGGTTTTATTTGATGTAACGGTTTTCCAAAACAGTTTTATTTGCTGTAATGAAAAACAATACATTTGAACGAGTAAAAACAAATAATGAGTTTGATTCTTGCAATGCTTTTCCAAACAGGTTTTATTTGATGTAACGGTTTTCCAAAACAGTTTTATTTGCTGTAATGAAAACAATACATTTGAACGAGTAAAAACAAATAATGAGTTTGATTCTTGCAATGCTTTTCCAAACAGGTTTTATTTCATGTAACGGTTTTACAAAAACAATTTATTTGCTGTAATGAAAAACAATACATTTGAACGAGTAAAAAAACAAACAAAAAACAAACAAAAAAATTACATCTGAAACGAGTAAAGAAACAAAAAAAACTGAACAGTAAGAAAAACAAGAAAGCTAAAATCAAGAAAAATAATAGGAAAGAGAAGAAAAACAAATACTAGGATAGCCACAGTGCAGCGAGCTGATAAGGTACTTGGGGAGTAGATTCGCGGCCTCATCGTTGTCCACGGACGAAGAGTGTCCACGGCTCTCCCGGGTGGGATCATTGTCTTCAGGCTCTCGGAAAAGAGACCAGCACACAGGGTCGCCCAAAGCCCAGAGCGAGGCACCGGAGACTGAGCTGTTTACCGGGGTCTGCTCGGGTGATTGCCAGCCGAGCAGCTAGTTGAGGGTGGGTGGGCGAGTTCCAGCCTTGAGGTGATGAAGCCCTGGGTGGCGTATCTGCAAGCATAGCGGCGGAGATGATGAGGCCTGATGGGGGCTCGATGGTGGAGTAGCCAGATCCATCGGAGGGCTCGGTGGTGGTGTATAAGCAGCTGATGGTCGGAGGATGAAGGAGAAAGAGCAGAGAGCGTCCCAAAGCTGTGGTGAGTCATGGTTGTTTTAGACGATGTGGAGGAGAGAGCCGTTGTGGTTTTAAAAGGACTGGGGGAGGAGGCGGGGTAAGGGGGACCGGATGAGGGGCGGGGCTATGTAGAATGTTGCGGGTTATTTCCAACCAGGACCAGCTCAATTGTGCTTTTACTTAGCTTAAAAAGCTCTAATATTCTGCCGTTCTTTTCACCCACCATCTTCAACCAGTCCTGAGTGGGAATCCGAAGCAATGTGTTGAAAACACCACACTGGGTGTTTGTAAGGGCCAGCACAAAATCATCCTTGTGAGCGTCATCTGATGTCTGACGATTTGCCCTGCAGATCCACCTGCAAAATGGCGTGGTCTTCGTCTCCCACTGCGCGTATGTTATGGTTTTTCTCACCGTGTTTAAAGGCCGGTGTTGTTGGGTGAATGATGGAAACGCGTGGGCCTCTTTGAAAACCGGATGCGTCTGCGTTTGCTGGTCCCTTGTTCGCGGTTGCTGCGAGCTCGTTTCCCGCAGGCTCTTCTGGATTTCAGGGGTCGCGATGAGGGTCAAAACAGCCCAGTCAGAGGAACTAAGGGTGATCCGCGGTGTCAGCGGTCCAAAACTTTCACCTGCTTTTAGCTGGTAGAAATAGATTTGGCTCTCTGGGAGGCTGAAAGCATAGCCCCAAAATCCCCCGGTGTTGAGACGGAATCGCTCCTCCAACGGGATAGCAGATGCAGGTTGCACCCTGCAAAGATGCATTCGTCTGAGTTCTGCCGGCGCAGCGTAGGCTCTGTAGCTAGTTACTGGGGTCTGAGAGACCATAGTGAGGTTGGTAGGTCTGGCGGCCATGTTGTTTGTGAAAAAAAAAAGAGAAAAGTTGCTTGTTTTTTTTCTCAGAGAAAAAAACAGTTAAATTTAAGCCGAAATTTTAGATTATTTATCCTGAATGCGAGCGAGAGAATAAACCTATCGCTAAGAAGGTAAATCGGACCTGTATCCGATTGGCTAACCGGGGTGCGAGTGGAGCAGCCCCTTTGTTATGTGATTGGCAGCGGGGGAAGTTAGGGACGCCTGCGAGGCAGAGTTGGTCTCCGGCGCAAATTTCGAACGAAGAGCCCGAATCATTAAGGATCAGATACGGAGCGAACAAGAAGGAAAAGATGCTGCTCTGGGAGAGGTTTGATGCGAGTCAGAGCGAAAGGAGAACTTAGACTTTGCTGAATTTGAGACGGAGCTAGTAGAGGGCTGGTTTGAAGAAAAAAGACTAAGGATTTTTTTCAGGATTTCCCCTGTTTTCGAATATAAGGCTTTCGGTATACAGGGGTCCCTACAAGTTATTCTAGGGTTTTTTGTAGTGCGTATAGAAATAGATAGAAATACGAAGGGTTTTTGAGGAGGTTTCGCTGCTTGTTTGCCTAGGGGTTTGGTGGGAGCTGCGGTGCGCTGAATTTGAGAAAGAGGATCGTTTGAAGAAAAAAAGACTAAGGAGTTTTCAGGTGTTTTCCCTGTTATCGAATACAAGGTTTTGGGAATAGAGGGTCCCTAACAAGTTATTCTAGGGTTTTTTGTTGCGCGTGTATTGGAGAAAATTGTTTTTTCAGGAAGTTTTTATGTTGGGAGCTGCAGTGCGTGTATGATCGCGAGAGTTTTTGCGACTCTGACTTTGATTCTAAATCTCCTTGTTCGGATTAAACAAATGCAAATAAATTGAAATAAAGTTTTCCCACGAGGTATGCACCCTGTATGTGTGCCATACTGAACGTTACAAAAGCACAAGTTTAACTAAGCACTTTTACTACGGTTTAACACATTTTCACACACACACACACACACAAGCACGGTCCCAGAGACAAAAGCACGGGCCCGAGACAGGCGCGCCCACGAAAGCACGCGGGGTAAAGTGTGTGCCTGTGCACGCCGCTGACCCACCACCAGATGGCGTTTTTAAGCATAAAAAGTAAAATCTTTTAATGGCTTAAAAATAAAAGAATGCTATTTGATATAAAAACTTTCTAAATAATCAATTAGTTCTTTTTGGGGGAAGAAAAGCAATGAGCTATGAACTATCATATTTTTGAGCAATATCATAATTTTATGAAAATCATACTTTTATGAATATCATACTTTTATGAATATCATATTTTATTACTTCCTTTATTACTTCCTTTACTTCCTGAGCTCATGAATAACTTATTGGAGCCACAAATCACTCAGTTTGACATAAGGGGCCTAATATCACTATGCTATGAACATGAGTAGCTTTGATCACAGTTTCAATTATAAAAGAAAAGGAAAATAAAAAAAACACTAACATTGTGATATTATTTCTTCCAAACTGACGAAAAACATACTTGTCATACTCTTACAGCATAGGATCAGACTCACTGTGCATGACGGCCAATAATGTCTGTTAGATTGTCATCTGTTTAGTATGCTTCTAGGGTCACCATCTGTATTTCAGTATAATTAATATGCAAAAACACTAAAAGTTATGCATGAATTTAGCCAACAGCATTATTAATTGCATATTTTGCTTCCTATTTTCTATGATAATTAGAAAAATTAGACTTTGTAAATACATGGAAATCTCATATTGTTACAGTCCTAATGCCAATATGATTCTTCATAACTCCTGCTTGAAAATACTGAACTTTAAAATTTACCTAATGAAAGAAAATAATTTACAGTGCCACTCTGTCAGGATAATTCTGCCTTTAATATCACTGTATTAACCTGAATCATTCTCAAATGTGCTGTGAATGAATCCTGATGCAACTCACTGTGGGAAAGCTGTTAATAAAATGAATCTGTGACACATGTAACATGAGGAAGAGGACACAAAGGGAGGACACGCAGAGGCTGTGTTAAAGTCAGAAATCCAAATCTTTAGTGAAAAACAGTCCGCGATTACAAACAGAAAGACAAGCAGTCCATTAAACAGTCTACAGGGTCAAACATATAGAGAATTCAAACAGCAGTAAAAAATAACTTGACACCGAAAAACTTAAAGCAATGTGTGACGCAATTAAAGGAAGCAGCGCAGTATATTCAATGAATTATCATCGATTACAAAAAAGAAAAATAACAGTTTTTTTCTTAATTGCTTTTAGAGTGTGGCTGGTAAAGATGAAAACACATACACAATGTAAACTGTGTGAGTTTGGTGAACGCTGTTAGTAAATAATGAGGTAAAAAACAAAAAAACAAAACAGACAAAACACAGAAAGAGGCTGTCAGTATTCATTAATAATTAGAAAGCATCTAAACATTCTGGTCGTGGTTTTACAGTCTTAGTTCCGCTCGCTGTCATCATTATAATCATCATGATCAAGGTCCTGAGGTGGGTGGGGCTGTCTCTGGTGATGTTACCATGAAAGGCAGGAACAGTGTCTGGCGCATGCTGGTGAAACATCCCAGTACACTGGTGTAGTTTCCTCTCCAGCTGTTTGACATTTGACACTTCAACATTAAGGGGAACAAGAAGAAACAGTGTTAGGTCAGGTGACCACATGGTTTCTAAAATAGCTGACAGGAAGTAACCAGGCTGTTAGAAATGGATGGCATGTGTTTAGAGTTACTGTAGCTCTACTTACCAAAAGCAAAAGCACACAGATGAAGGATGAGATGCTGAATGTTGCAGGAACATGCTCATGTGTGGTGGTCATTCAATGCTGCTCTGGCAGGTTAGACAGTCCAAGAGTGATATCCTGCTCATCTGAGGAACAGTTTGAAAACACACATGCAATCGTGGGGTGATCGTGGCTCAAGAGTTGGGAGTTCGCCTTGTAATCGGAAGGTTGCCGGTTCGAGCCCGGCTTGGACAGTCTCGGTTGTTGTGTCCTTGAGCAAGACACTTCACCCGTTGCCTACTGGTGGTGGTCAGAGGGCCCGTGGCGCCAGTGTCCGGCAGCCTCGCCTCTGTCAGTGCGCCCAGGGGTGGCTGTGGCTACTGTTGGGATTCAGAGATTCTTTTATTGCTATCATATAATCTGCCTTATGATGAATGTATTAATAACATGTTTTAGAGTATTATTTTAACAGTAATATTGTTTACAGGGTTCATATTGCATTGAATATGTTTGTCATCACATTGACCTTTCTATTTACAGGTGTAGTTATGATCATTTTATACACATTGCATATCTGTGCTTGTTTAGAGTTGATGTTCTATCCAAGAGGGTTTTAAGCTTCACTGGTGAGAGTGTCCAGGTGATACATGTTGAGGGAAGATGAGAACATAGCAGGTTAATTGCATGCATGCTTACAATACACATAAATCTAGTAGCAGGCCTGAGCGAAGGCCCAAGTGTCTTCTGCTTCTTATTTGAGACTTGCTGTAATTCTGTCTACTTAGAGATTGAGGACGAGGTCAATTATTAGCCCTTAGAGGCCCTGAAGCTTGAAGTTATTACCTTAAAAGGAAGGTGTTATCAAAAGAAGTTATATGTCTGTTTACAGTTATTAGAGATGTACAAGATGTACCCTTGTCTGTAAACAATGACTGTACATAATGTATTTTTGACCTGTATTGACGTGTATGTGGGGTGTGATCCTCTATGCTATAAAACCAGAACCCAGTGTATTTTTGTCAGAGCAAATAAGCCATATGCTGATGATTGTTCTCCGTTGTCAATAAACTTATCGTTTGATTGCACTTTTCTGGAGCCTCCGTCGTTTGTTGTCTGATCTGCAGTTGATCGATCTCGCTTCACTACAATGTAGCTTGCCATCACCAGTGTGTGAATGTGTGTGTGAATGGGTGGATGACAGGTTGTGTAAAGCGCTTTGGGGTCCTAAGGGACTAGAAAGCGCTATACAAATACAGAGCCATTTACCATTTACCATGCAAAGCTTTGGTCACTGAAAGTTCAATATTCATTTTGTCCTTTAAAAATGTATGTGTATTTGAAAGCACTATAATTTATGGATGGCTCAGGTAGTCTCTCTCTAAGAGTATCTCCCTTGAAAGTGGAGACAAGTTTATCCACTGATCCACGTCACTTTACCTGGATGTTTTCTTTGAAGCTGGATGATGACTCCTCTCTCCTCACTCAGAAACACTCATAAAATAACCAAGCAAATAAATAATATTGAAGATTTACTCACATCATTACAAAAACAGCAAAAACTTCTCCCTTTTATTCCATTTCTCCATTTTATATTTGTTGCCTGAACATCAGACAACAAATATTAGTGATGTCTTGATACCACTGATTTCCTTTCCAATCCGATACCAAGTAAAATTTAGGGTGGTATCGACGATACTGATCCGATACCAATACTTTGTACAAAAACTTTATTTTATTTATTCTATCTTTTATTGTATCTCAAATTATAGCTTCATAATGATTACAGGATATCAGATT
Organism: Oreochromis aureus; assembly: GCF_013358895.1. Taxonomy (NCBI): domain Eukaryota; kingdom Metazoa; phylum Chordata; class Actinopteri; order Cichliformes; family Cichlidae; genus Oreochromis; species Oreochromis aureus. The sequence continues at coordinate 151,792 of NW_024108924.1, forward strand.
ACTTGTTCTTACTGCTTAATAATGCAGAATTATCATATAGAAATAAAAAACCTGAAGTTGTGCGCTATTTGAACATGTTGCCTGCCTGCAGCACTAAAGGACTCCGTAAAGAGACGTCTGTCTTGCCCTAGCAGCGCCTGTCCCTCTCCTCTCCTCCTCTTCAGTTCGCCTCAACATAAGCTCATCATATTCTGTGATATGATTTACTGTGAGGTATTTGATGAGGTTAGTGGTGTTGCCACAACACCTCACTGTCTTGCCAAGTCTCGGCTGTTTGTGAAGGTAAAATACGTCTGCACATGACTCCATTTACACTCAGCCATTGTTGTGAGTGCGCACGCTACAGCTGTATTTTGCATATGACTATGAAAGGCGGAAGACGAAGTAGTTCCTTCCAGTGTAGACAATCCGAATGATATAGTTTCTTTCCACTGTGTTCCTGTTAATGATAAACTACAAATTTACCCTAAATTACTAAAATATTGATATTTTAATATGAGAATCAATTCTAGAACATAAATGACTGGTATCGGAGGAATCGATATTTCAGTATCGATCCACACATCACTAACAAATATCCCAGTAAATCACAGTAAAATGTAATGCACATACTATGTACAACATGTGCCTGTGTGAAAAACATTCAATTCTAAAACTAACAACTATTTCTATTTTAGCTGTGTATGGTTTATCTGCAGCCTCTGATGAAAGATCAGAATTGTAATTTTCTCTGCTTTGTCTAACCTCTGCAGAGCCTCTGTCAAGAAAAACATATCTGTAAGCATAAAAGATGTAAAATATACATTTCATAACACACACTGGACAAACCTTTGTCAGTTGATTTCCTTTGTGCAGTGCAGATGAGCATCAGTCATCAAGTCAAGGTGGTGAGATGGACTCGTGCCCTTTGTGACTCTGCTAGTTCTTCTGAGGAAACACCGCCATCTCTCCACAAAGTCACCATCTGTAAGCACAAACTGACACTCTGCCAAGATGTAGGAAATTACATATCACACACACAGAAAGAAACATTAGAGCTCGAGTTTAGATACTTTAGATCTAAATAGATAAAACTAACTCTTAGTTTCAGCAATCAGTGAACAGACAAACAATGATACCATACTGATTCTGTATGAATACAATATGGTATTTTTTTTTATAATTTTTTGATAAATTAGTTTGCTAAATTATAAGAATATATATATATATATATTTTTTATTATTATTTAACAATTGCAACTGAGTGAATTAAATACTGAACAAAAATACATTATCACATTCTGCATTCTCAAATACAAATTTCACAAAGTAAATTTTTGATTAACAGAAAAATATGAATTACAAAAAAATAATATTTTATATTATTAAAATATTCTGCTACCATGACCAGGGAGATCATGATGACAGAAAACTGTAAACAGCACTCTGAAGTCAAGCTTCTTTTCTTGTTTCTGTGACCTCAGCATGCTGACAGACTTGAAGTTGCTAAAGATTTTAAAAGTGATAATTACAGGAAGAAACTTCTCTTTTTCATCCGTTTAATCAAATATTTGATGCCTCAGCTGTCTCAGTCCTATAGCATTCTGCAACTACAACTAACCCGAGGAGGCTTGGATTTGGTTGCAGGTACCTCTGTACATTCTTCACAGCTGCACACATGTGGGTACCATTTAATCATACTTCTTCCTGAGCTTTGCTTCATCACAAGACCAAAGGTGGCATCCCATGTCACAGTCTTATCATCATCCAAGTGGAGAAGAAATTTATTACAGTCATCCTGGTTTTGTTTTCTGATCCTGCAAAGAGACTGAGGACAACAAAGCCCAGAGAACACGAGATACACAACATCCAACATTCAGACTCAAATAGCCTCCATAACAGAAGAGCACCAGGTTGGTCCAGTTATACTAGATATGAGCATACTTCACATTACTGTGTATGAATAATAATCAAGAGACAAACTTTGAAGATGTAGAGCATGATGTCCCATCATCAGACTGTAAACAAACATCGACCAGGCTTCTTGGCTGGCAGAGGTAATGATTCTCCCATCAGGGATCTGCAGAGTGTATTAACCTGTGGTATAAGCAGCAGTGGTATAAGCAGGTATCCGGAGCGTCGATAAGTGAAGCAGAGGAGCCTGACCATGCGTCGCACATTTGATGAGATAGGAGTGAGAATGTGTTGGATTGGTTTATCACGACTACTTTATTTTTCCTCAGCCAAACAGCAGCACTCATGCGATTGTTTTGCCCCCTAGCTTGAGGTTTTCTGCCAAAAGTGATCGTCTGCCAGAAAGTGATTACTGTCTGTGGGAGCGCACAGAGCTGCTTAAAGCTGTAGCGCCCAGATTACTTACGTGAGACAGCTACTTCCGTGCAACTGATATAATGTGCGGTAAGCTGAAGACAGCTTCAACCGTCTGTTTGTTGAAAAATAGTAACACGACCGCACCGCATAGCAATAGCAATTATTATTACTAATAACAATGTTATTCCCAAACGTTTTTAACCTGATATCAGGCTGCCTTTGTTCATGTCAGTGATAAATTATTTTGTTGATTGCTGGTTACCCATATATGGGCAGTGTTGGGCAAGTTACTTTGAAAAAGTAATCAATTATAGTTACCAGTTACTAAAAGTAATTGAGTTAGTAATTGAGTTACAAGATTCTAAAAGTAATTAATTACTTGAAAAGTAAATATTGCGTTACTTTAAAAAAAATGTTTAACCCTCTGGGGTCCAGGGTATAATTGGCCATTTTGACTACTTTCGATTTTCCCTCTACATTTCACCTTTAAAAACTATTTACTTTGCCTTGTTTGGTATCATCCTTTTCAGCACAACTTCACGTGTCTGAATTTACAGTTCTGTTCTCATTTTGACATACTGTATTAACACAATTGATCTAAAATCAGACAAAAACATAAAATCTGAGTAGAAATTTACATTTTTACTGTAACAACCACAAACATGTTTACTGAATCATATTTCATAACTTTAAATGCAAATATAAATTTTCAATTTTAAAATCCTATGCACAAGTTTTATGACAACAAAGTTATTTGCAGCCATTTACCTTTTACCCTATTTTAAATAACCACTTCAAACTATTTACATAACAATCAGGTGTTCTGCATTCAATAAGAGGCCACACAAATTATTTGTGCCACTCCAAAAAATAATTTCTGTCCACTATAAAGGAGAACATCACAGCCTGATACCTGCATGTCTGACAGAAGGTGTATCACTCCTGTTTTCTACCTGGAGACAGCCATCGCCTCATTGTTCTGACACACAACACAAAACTATCCACAACACTACACACTAACTACACAAGACAACACATTAACAACACCGTTTTTCCCCACTTGGCGACATCTCCGCCGGGGGTCAACCACTGGTAATTGGTGATTCTGTTCTGAGACATGTGAAGCTAGAGACAACAGCAACCATAGTCAATTGTCTTCCAGGGGCCAGAGCAGGCGACATTGAGGGAAATTTAAAACAGCTGGCTAAGGGTAAACGTAAATTCAGTAAAATCATAATTCACGTCGGCAGTAATGACACCTGGTTACGCCAATCGGAAGTCACTAAAATCATTATTGAATCGGTGTGTAACTTTGCAAAAACAATGTTGTTTTCTCTGGTCCCCTCCCCAATCAGACCAGGAGTGACATGTTTAGCCGCATGTTCTCCTTAACCTGCTGGCTGTCTGAGTGGTGTCCAAAAACAAATGTGGGCTTCATAGATAATTGGCAAATATTCTGGAGGAAACCTGCTCTTGTTAGGAGAGATGGCATCCATCCCACTTTGGATGGAGCAGCTCTCATTTTTAGAAATATGGACAAATTTATTAAACCTCCCAAATGAGTTGGGACCAGGAAACAGAGTTGCAGTCTTACGCGTCTCTGCAGCTTCTCTCCTCCTGTTACCCCCCCAAAACCCCATCTCCATAGAGACTGCGTCAGCTCCCAAACAGACAAAAAACAAAATAAAAATGGGCAAAAAACAACTTAAACATAAAAAAGCACAAAGAAAGAACAATACAGTATCCACATCTGAACCAAAGAGTAAAACAGTAAAATGTGGATTATTAAATATTAGGTCTCTCTCCTCCAAGTCTCTGTTAGTACATGACTTAATAATTGATCAACAAATCGATTTACTCTGCCTTAAAGAAACCTGGTTGCAGCAGGATGATTATGTTAGTTTAAATGAATCAACACCCCCGAGTCATTCTAACTACCAGAAATCTCGAAGCACAGGCTGAGGGGGCGGTGTGGCAGCAATTTTTCACACCATCCTATTAATCAACAAAACACCAAGACAGACTTTTAATTCATTTGAAAACCTGATGCTTAGCCTTGCCCACCCCAGCTGTAAAACTCAGAAACCAGTCTTACTTGTTACCATCTATCGTCCGCCTGAGCCTTACACAGAGTTTCTGTCTGATTTCTCAGACTTTTTATCTGATTTAGTGCTCAGCTCAGATAAAATAATTATTGTGGGTGATTTTAACATTCATGTAGATGTTAAAAATGACAGCCTCAACATTGCATTTAATGTGTTATTAGACTCAATTGGCTTCTCTCAAAATGTAAAAGAACCCACCCACCACTTTAACCACACTCTAGATCTTGTGTTAACATATGGCATAGAAACTGAACATTTAACTGTATTTCCTGAAAACCCTCTCCTGTCTGATCATTTCCTAATAACATTTATATTTACGAAAATTGATTACACAGCAGTGGGGAGTAGAAATGGCACGATACCAATTTTTTATGTCTGACATCGATACCGATGTCATAAATTTGGATATCTGCCAATACCGATATTAATCCAATATACTGTATTTCATAATCAATAAAACTGTTTTTTTATATCTTGCAGCATTATGTATAAGTTCATACTCAGGTTTTAAAAAACAAAAACTAAAGCTTTTTTTTTTTTTTTTTTGCTAGGCAGCATGGTGGCACAGTGGTTAGCACTGTTGCCGCACAGCAAGAAGGTCTTGAGTTCAATTCCACCATCAGGCCGGGGTCTTTCTGTGTGGAGTTTGCATGTTCTCCCTGTGTTTGCGTGGGTTCCCTCCGGGTACTCCGGCTTCCTCCCACCGTCCAAAGACATGCAACTTGTGGGGATAGGTTAATTGGATAATTCAAATTGCCACTAGGTGTGAATGTGCAAGTGAATGTGAGTGCGAATGGTTGTCTGTCCCTGTGTGTTGGCCCTGTGACAGACTGGCGACCTGTCCAGGGTGTACCCCGCCTCTCGCCCTATGACAGCTGGGATAGGCTCCAGCGCCCCCTGCGACCCTGAAAAGGATAAGTGGAAGCGAATGGATGGATGGATGGATGGAAAACTAAAGCTATTCTGTTATACCTTTATGCAAAAAATACACTGCACCCAAAATATTTCATAGTTCAGCAATACTGATCAGTCTAATAAACTTAAACCTACTCCATCCTCCCTATTCTGGTATTCTAAAAAGTACTTAGCAGAAATATTAAACAACCTAACTAATAGGGTTGGAAACTCCCAGCAAAAAAAAATAGGGAACCATGTAATCAACCTTAATTTAATGCATGTGTAAAAAAAAAAGAATGCACAGAAATAAATTATATTTCTACAATAATTAAATAGCTTCAACATCTTTCTTCAACAGAATTGCAGACTGCACAGATGGTACCTTCCTAAAGGAAAAAGTACTGTAGGTACTACTATTACTAGGGTATATTAGACTTAATAGTTACTATATACAATAATGGATTTCTATACATTTTACATAAGGTGAAAACTTTGGTTGTAAGATTCAGATTTTTTTTTTTAACTAGACATGAGAATAAGAAAGAAAAGTATTTCTTTGTACCCCTTTACCTGTTAATGCCCTATGTTTGCTAGACCCGCCCCTGCACAGTTACCAGCTGTCAGCTACGTGAAAAGGATCCTGGTGTAGAAAGTAATATTAAATAAAATCTAAAACAGCCTATCAAGCATTAAACGTGCTGCTGTTGTTCAGCCGCTGGTTTCCTCTTTCTGGCACAAAGTGGACGATAAACAAACAAGAGAGACAGACTCGCAACAGAAAAGCCAATCAGCTGATCATTAATCAGTTTCATGATTGAAGTAGCAACAAGAGAGGGAAGGGAGAGAGGCAGTCGCTCCATATATCGGTTGTTAAGCTTAACGTGGGAATGCTTTACAAACATTCAGAGGTGAACTTACACACTTACTTTACTTCTGCTCCAAATGCTCAACCAGACCGCCGACAGGTCTCGCCGCTCTATCACGTGACGCATACTGTTCCCACGTGCTAAGGCTAAGGTTAAGAGCTGGGTTACGCCATGTCCCAAGTTTTGTGAGGTGCTTCTGTGATATTTAATGGATCGGATTACATGTTTTATTTCTCTCCGATATCCAATCCAGAAATTTAGGTCAGTATCAGACCAATACCGATACATAATACCGGATCGGTCCATCTCTAGTGGGGAGTTCGGTGAAAACTAAGGCCTCAAATCAGAAGTCCGTGGTATAATTCTTAAACACATAGCCTAAAGCAGATAACTCATAAGCTGGAGAGGAAATGGCATGTCACAAATTTAGAAGATCATCATTTAGCCTGGAGAACTAGTTTGTTGCTTTATAAGAAAGCCCTCCGCAAAGCCAGAACATCTTACTATTCATCACTGATTGAAGAAAATCAGAAAAACCCTAGGTTTCTCTTCAACACTGCAGCCAGGCTGACAAAAGTCAGAGTACTGTTGAGCCAACCATCCCTTTAGCGTTAGCTAGTATTGACTTCATGAACTTCTTCACAAATAAAATTTTAATAATTAGAGAAAAATTACCAATAATCATCCCACAGATGTAATATTATCTACAGCTACTTTCAGTACCATTGATATTAATTTAGACTATTTTTCTCTAATTGATCTTTCTGAGTTAACTTCAATAATTACTTCCTCCAGACCATCAACGTGTCTTTTAGACCCCATTCCTACAAAACTGCTCAAAGAAGTCCTGCCATTAATTAATGCTTCAATCTTAAATATGATCAACCTATCTCTAATAATCGGCTATGTACCACAGGCCTTCAAGCTGGCAGTAGTTAAACCTTTACTTAAAAAGCCATCTCTAGACCCAGCTGTCTTAGCTAATTATAGGCCAATCTCCAACCTTCCTTTCATATCAAAAATCCTTGAAAGAGTAGTTGTCAAACACCTAACAGATCATCTGCAGAGGAATGGGTTATTTGAAGAGTTTCAGTCAGGTTTCAGATCTCATCACAGCACAGAAACAGCTTTAGTGAAGGTTACAAATGATCTTCTTATGGCCTCTGACAGTGGACTCATCTCTGTGCTTGTCCTTCGATACTGTTGACCATAATATTCTATTAGCGAGATTAGAGCACACTGTAGGTATTACAGGTACTGCGCTGCAGTGGTTTCTATCATATCTATCTAATAGACTCCAATTTGTGCATGTAAATGGAGAGTCCTCTTCACACACTAAGGTCAATTATGGTGTTCCACAAGGTTCAGTGCTAGGACCAATTCTGTTTACATTATACATGCTTCCTCTAGGCAGTATCATTAGAAGACATAGTATACATTTTCACTGCTATGCTGATGACACCCAACTCTATCTGTCCATGAAGCCAGATAACACACACCAAATACTTAAACTGCAGGAATGTCTTAAAGACATAAAGACCTGGATGGCTGCTAACTTTCTGCTTCTTAATTCAGATAAAACTGAGGTTATTGTACTCGGCCCTGAAAATCTTAGAAATATGGTATCTAAGCAGATTCTTACTCTGGATGGCATTACCTTGGCCTCCAGTACAGGGCCGACCCGTGGCATAGGCCGTATAGGCAAATGCTAAGGGCGCCGTCCATCAGGGGCGCCACGCCAGTGCCACAAATGTTGAAAAAAAAAAAAAAAGTTGGTACTATTATTTCTAAATACAAAAATAATCCCACGTTAATTAAAATGCAAAGTAAAGCTTATTTAATAGAAATATTATTTGTTACAACATTACAGCCCCCCCCCGCACGGTGCGCCCCTCCCTTCCGTATCATGGTTCCTTTTGGACTTCACCACATCAAAAAATCAACACAAGATGTCAAACGGCCAAAACTGTCAGGTGCCCAGGGAAGAAAAAAGAAAAGAAGAGGAGGAGAAACGAGAAAAGACAGAGGTAGGTAACGTTAGCCTACATGAAATTATTTGTCTGAATGTGATAGTAACCTAAATTTTTAGCATTAGGCTAATGTTACATGATTCGCTAATTGCTAATCAATAAATAGCTAGTTAACTGTTTTAACGTCAGTTAATATTGTGGAGGGGCTAAATTGTTATGGAAAATAATAATGTAACGTTAGGTAATTACAGTACTCCCACCTTTCCCACCATTCCTCATTTGTATTCATCTTTTAAGCAGGTGTTTTTGTTTACATTGTTATTGCCTTCTGGTTAGCTAACGTTTACCCTGCAGGTAATAGTCACTTTTCCACCCCTGTATATATTATAGTTGTAAGCCTAGTTGTTAAAGTGCACATCATTAATGTTAATTAAGCAATATCACATGAGAGGGAATGCTGTTTTTTAATATGAGCACTGCTGTGATTCGGTCAAAGATAATCATAACATAACATTCTCATATGATATTATACTGTTACTTTGCATTCTGCTATTCAACATTTCACTGTAATGATGACAATAAATTGAATCTAATCTAATTTGCATATCAGTTAACATCATACATATATCTCTTTGGTTTTCATTTATATTATATCATTTCATTTTATTCCTGGAATCATATGTTTTTATTATTAGACTTTAATACTCAGTGGTGTCACATACTCCTCTCTTCAGATGCACTGTTGAAGTTTCTAAATCCCACCCCTGGGCCATCTACCACATCTACCGCTGCTGCCTCCACTTCAGCAGCACAACCCACCAGTGATGCAGCATCAGCAGCACAACCCAGCCATGATGCAGCAGCATCAGCGGTGTTCCTGTTGCCTCCACCTCAGCAGCACAACCCAGCAGTGATGCAGCAGCATCAAGCGGTCTTCCTTTATGTATGTAAAATTTATTGTATTTCATATATTCATTTTTTATTTTTGTATTCATTTATTTATTCATATATTTTTTATCTTGTTAATTATTCTGATTGTGAATTTGCTTTCTTTAAGTAAAAAAAAAGGTCAAAGACAAAGCTATTCGGTTTCTTGTGAGTACATACACTACACTGCCGATGTGAGGGGGCGCCACCTAAAATCTTGCCTAGGGCGCCAGATTGGTTAGGGCCGGGCCTGCTCCAGTAACACTGTGAGGAACCTTGGAGTCATTTTGACCAAGACATGTCCTTCAATGCACATATTAAACAAATATGTAAGACTGCCTTCTTCCATTTGCATAACATCTCCAAAATTAGAAAAATTCCTGTCTCAGAGTGATGCTGAAAAACTAGTTCATGCATTTATTACTTCCAGGCTGGACTAGTTGTAATTCATTATTATCAAGATGTCCTAAAACCTCCCTGAAAAGCCTTCAGTTAATCCAAAATGCTGCAGCAAGAGTACTGACAGGGACCAGAAAGAGAGAGCATATTTCTCCTGTATTGGCTTCCCTTCATTGGCTTTCTGTTAAATCCAGAATTGAATTCAAAATCCTGCTCCTCACATACAAGGTCTTAAATAATCAGGCCCCATCTTATCTTAATGACCTTGTAGTACCATATCACACAGCACTTCGCTCTCGCATTGCAGGCTTACTTGTCGTTCCTAGAGTATTTAAAAGTAGAATGGGAGGGAGAGCCTTCAATTTTCAGCTTCCCGATTGGATTCGGGAGACAGACACTATCTCTACTTTTAAGATTAGGCTTAAAACTTTCCTTTTTGGTAAAGCATATAGTTAGGGCTGGACCTTTCCAGTCACCTTTCTCACTCACAATGTGTTAATAGACCTCTCTGCACTGAATCATACCTGTTATTAATCTCTGTCTCTCTTCCACAGCATGTCTTTATCCTGTTTTCCTTCTCTCACCCCAACCGGTCGCAGCAGATGGCCCCGCCCTCCCTGAGCCTGGTTCTGCCGGAGGTTTCTTCCTGTTAAAAGGGAGATTTTCCTTCCCACTGTCGCCAAAGTGCTTGCTCATAGGGGTCATATGATTGTTGGGTTTTCTCTGTATCTATTATTGTACTATCTGCTGTGCAATATAAAGTGCCTTGAGGTGACTATTGTTTTGATTTGGCTTTATATAAATAAAATTGAATTGGATTGAATTGAATTGAATTAACTACACACTACAAACATGCTAAACGTCACAAATCTCTGACATCTCTCTCTCTTTTTTTCTGCTGTCTTTCCCTCTCTCTCGCTCGCCGCCATCACTACTAAAACTTCCCCTCTTCCTCAACAACCAAATGTCATGTTGCCATAACATTTTTGACTGGTTGAGTTGGTGCATGGGAGCGCGCACAGCTGCTTAAACCTGTAGCTCCCAGATTACTTAGGTAGACAGCTACTTCCGTGCAACTGATATAAGATGCAGTAAGCTGAACACAGCTTCAACCGACTGTCTGTTGAAAAATAGTAACGCCACTGCACCGTATTTTCTTGTTAGTAACGGTAACGGTGTTGTAACGATAGAAATAGTAATTAGTTAGATTACTTGTTACTGAAAAAAAGTTACGTCGTTACGTCCCAAGTTACGTCCCATCACTGTATATGGGCAGAACTTTGTGCCATCAGAAACTGATTTGAATAAGTGAAATACAAATTTGAATTGCTCAGATGGACTCTGAATTGCTCAACTTGAATAAAGGCTTATAAAACTGCATTAGAAGCAGTTTTCAGTTGTGGATGATAAAGGATTCAGAAAGTTTATTCATGCAGTTTATTCATGTCCACTAAGAAGGTGCAAACATGACATTTTCACAGTTAAATCTTCATTTTACCGCCCAAATGTTCACAGAAACAAAGATTTTGCCAATGAAGGCATCAGTGATTTGTACAAGGATTGTGCATCTCAGTCTCTGTCGGATCTGCTCCTCTTTGGATTTTAGCACATATAATAGATGGTAAAATTTGTTTTTCTCACCCGTTCATTGAGCAGCTGGTGCTGCCTTCTGGAAGATTTTTGTTGCTCGAAAAGCCCTTAACTGAAGAGCTCATTTGCAGAATTTTAGGAGTAATCCTGTTTTGTCTGCATCTGAGGCTGAATCTGAGGCAGTCCTTGCCAAGGTGGGTTAAAATATTTTGATGCATGCTCAATCATCCAGGGAAGTAAATCCCAAAAACTGGGGATTTACTTACAGTGGCTTGCAAAAGTATTCGCCCCCTTGAACTTTTCCACATTTTGTCACATTACAGCCACAAACATGAATCAATTTTATTGGAATTCCACGTGAAAGACCAATACAAAGTGGTGTACACTTGGTGGTGAGAAGTGGAACGAAAATCATATATGATCCCAAACATTTTTTACAAATAAATAACTGAAAAGTGGGGTGTGCGTAATTATTCAGCCCCCTGAGTCAATACTTTGTAGAACCACCTTTTGCTGCAATTACAGCTGCCAGTCTTTTAGGGTATGTCTCTACCAGCTTTGCACATCTAGAGACTGAAATCCTTGCCCATTCTTCTTTGCAAAACAGCTCCAGCTCAGTCAGATTAGATGGACAGCGTTTGTGAACAGCAGTTTTCAGATCTTGCCACAGATTCTCGATTGGATTTAGATCTGGACTTTGACTGGGCCATTCTAACACATGGATATGTTTTATTTTAAACCATTCCATTGTTGCCCTGGCTTTATGTTTAGGTCGTTGTCCTGCTGGAAGATGAACCTCCACCCCAGTCTCAAGTCTTTTGCAGACTCCAAGAGGTTTCCTTCCAAGATTGCCCTGTATTTGGCTCCATCCATCTTCCCATCAACTCTGACCAGCTTCCCTGTCCTTGCTGAAGAGAAGCACCCCAGAGCATGATGCTGCCACCACCATATTTGACAGTGGGGATGGTGTGTTCAGAGTGATGTGCAGTGTTAGTTTTCCGCCACACATAGTGTTTTGCATTTTGGCCAAAAGTTCCATTTTGGTCTCATCTGACCAGAGCACATGTTTGTTGTGTCCCCACATGGCTTGTGGCAAACTGCAAACAGGACTTCTTATGGTTTTCTGTTAACAGTGGCTTTCTTCTTGCCACTCTTCCATAAAGGCCAACTTTGTGCAGTGCACGACTAATAGTTGTCCTATGGACAGATTCCCCACCTGAGCTGTAGATCTCTGCAGCTCGTCCAGAGTCACCATGGGCCTCTTGGCTGCATTTCTGATCAGCGCTCTCCTTGTTCACTCTCCTGTGAGTTTAGGTGGACTGCCTTGTCTTGGTAGGTTTACAATTGTGCCATACTCCTTCCATTTCTGAATGATGGCTTGAACAGTGCTCCGTGGGATGTTCAAGGCTTGGGAAATCTTTTGTAGCCTAAGCCTGCTTTAAATTTCTCAATAACTTTATCCCTGACCTGTCTGGTGTGTTCTTTGGACTTCATGGTGTTGTTGCTCCCAATATTCTCTAAGACAACCTCTGAGACTGTCACAGAGCAGCTGTATTTGTACTGACATTAGATTACACACAGATGCACTCTATTTAGTCATTAGCACTCATCAGGCAATGTCTATGGGCAACTGACTGCACTCAGACCAAAGTGGGCTGAATAATTACGCACACCTCACTTTTCAGTTATTTATTTGTAAAAATGTTTAGAATCATGTATGATTTTCGTTCCGCTTCTCACGTGTACACCACGTTGTATTGGTCTTTCATGTGTAATTCCAATAAAACTGATTCATGTGTTGTGGAAGTTTTCCATTAAATAAAGCCTGCAGATGAGCGGTGAGCGGTAGCTAACATTCTTTAATCAAAGCACACAAAGAACAGACAACCAAGCTTGATGGAGAGCCTACATGACCGTGGGGCAGGTCAGCAGAGTCTCACTGAGCCTAGCATGGCTCTCAGTTAAATACCTTCCACAGGAACAAAAGGCAGTACACAGCTGTTTCACACCTTAAGGTTCACACTCCTTGCTACCTCCCAGAGTCCTCGAAGAGACAAAAGATTCCTTCCTGTGGAGTTGTCTGCTTCCCCAACTTCCTAAATAGACCCCCACCATTTCTCTTACAGTATTGGTGTCAGACATGTTAAAATCCAGTGGCACCAAGGCATTATACAATAAAATAATGTGATTAGTACATAAGTAAAGAAATTCCTTTACACATGTTTGTGGCTGTAATGTGGCAAAATGTGGAAAAGTTCAAGGGGCGAATACTTTTGCAAGCCACTGTACCTGGATGACTGAGGATGCATCAAGACATTGCTAGAGATAATTTGGGCTCACATTGTATTGGTGGCTTCTGTAAAAGCTTTAGCTGTACATATTATTTCTGTAGGTACTGTTTAGTGACACAATCTGTTTTTCAGGGTGGCGATCCAAATCACTGTGGAGCAGAACGCACCATAGAGACATACAGCTCTGCTGCTGAACTCTTCAAGACTGAAGTTTGAGTCAGTTTTCGGCTGCTTAAAATATTTTCACATCTTTCTGTCAGGTTTGCCACTTTGTTTAGGACACGACATTTGAGGGCATTTTGTCATATGATGCTGCACTGTTTCTTAAATATTTTGTGAATAAAAAGGATAGTTCACCCACTCCATTTTGAATTGGTGCATTAAACAGTTTAAATAATCTGACTCTGTTGCCTTTTCAAAGCCGTGTGAGGTCAGTCCTCAAACAGCTGAACTTTCAGGACAGGTTATTCCCCCATCCTCCCGCACCCTCTGCTTAGCCGAACTAAATTCATGGTTCTCTTCTAATTTTCTCAAACTCAATACTAATAAATCTGAGCTCCTCTTGGTAGGTACTGAATCAACATTATCCAGAACCAACAGTTTCTCTGTTTCTTGCCGGTCTTCGTTTCTTCCTCTGTGAAAAGTTTGGGTGTCATCCTCGACAGTACTCTATCTTTCAATTCACACATTAATAATGTTACTCGGTCTGCATATTTTCAATTGCGCAACATTAATCGTCTCCGTCCTTTTCTCACCCCACATGCCTCTGCCATTCTTGTCCATAGCCTTGTTACGTCCTGGATCGATTATTGTAATTCACTTCTTTTGGTCTTACTCAAAATCCATCCACAAGCTTCAACGCGTCCAGAACTCTGCTGCCCGTATCATCACCAGGACCCCTTCTATCCACCACATCACTCCTGTCCTACAGCAGCTTCATTGGCTCCCGGTCAAATATTGTATCAATTTCAAAATATTCTTGTACACATTTAAGGCTATTCATCATCTCTCTCCTCCATATCTCTCTGATTTGGTTAAGATCACCGCCCCATCTCATTGTCTGAGATCTACTTCTTCCTTTCACTCTCCGTCCCATTCCCTGTCTTGCCACCATGGGGAGCAGGGCTTTCAGCTGCTCTGCTCCACGACTCTGGAATTCCCTACCTCCTGATTTAAGAAATATCTCTTCCTTCTATCTCTTTAAGTCCCAACTCAAAACTCACTTGTTCAAAATAGCTTATCCCACATAACCTCTCCACTCTGCTATTTTAAATTTGTTTATGTCTTATCCTTTTATGATTGTGTAAACTGCTTGCTTTTATGTTGCTTTTTATTCTACTGTGTACAGTGACCTTGAGTGTTTTGAAAGGCGCTTTCAAATAAAATGTATTATTATTCTTTGAATTATGAAATATTTACACTGAAATCCTGAAATAAAAATTTGTTTAGATCCCAAATAAACCAAATAAATAAACACAGTGTATAAATAAGAGGTTGAAAAATATGAGAAAACTATGTACATGAGTGAACATGAGTCCTAGCAATTTTTCTTTAGAAACTTTTAATTTAAAAAAAAAAGTATTGTATTATGCAGCCGTTTGTGCTTTCTCAAAAGGCTGACAATTTCCAAACTCCAGGGATCTATTTACAGGAAAAGCACGATCAGAACAAGCTAGAGATTTACCAGGCTGTACTAACTGAGGCTACTCAACGATCCGGGGACGAGGAGCACTTAGCCACCATCTTAAATAGTGGCTCAGGCAATCGGGGAGATCAGCGGCAGGTGGGTGCTTGGGCCGGGTGTGTGGGCCAAGGGCGGGAGCCCATGATGAGCTCCTCTTCTTTTTCTTTTTTTTTTTAAAAAAAAAAAGGAAAAAAAAAAAGAAGAAAAAGAAAAAAAAAAGATGATGAGCTCCTCCCAGGCAGACAACAGGAGAGGAAGAGAAAACAATAACAAAAACAAATGGGCTGAATCCAGGGCCCTGTTCTTCGTACCTCGCTAAGTAAGTTAGCGGATTTGAATGTTGACGATTTCGCGTGATCTTGGATCGCTTCGGTTCTCCGAAGCTCATCTGGGGCTTGCTGTCATAGCAACAGAGCCGTAAAAGTAAGCCTGCTCGGGAGCAGGTTTACTTTATGTAAACAGGATTAGATCGCGACCTCTCAGGTATGTCCGCTGCAGTTATATGAAAGCAAGAGCGATATTTCGCCACTGTTTTACCATAAATAAATATTATCAATGTAACTAAAGATAATGTATTTGATTCTTTTATTGATTTCATACAGATACATACAGGTCATTTCCGAAAAAAGGAATGTACTATTAATCATTCTATTACATGTAGTAGATCATGTCAGATGTAATTCATATTTTAGAGTAGTAATAGTAAATTACTACGTGCAATCAAGATGAGAGACCACGGCTAAAAAGCGAAGGTGGATTTGGGAAGTCTGTCGCAGCCATGTCCTGCCCGTTTGTACGCCGCGAGCAAGGAAGGTGCAAGATTGATAAGGAGAGTTTACAGAATTTAGCGTATATTGCGGGATAGACGGGATCCTTTAGCTCGGCGCGACGGTGTGCTCATAGAGAGATATCGATTCTCCGTGAGGTTATTATTTACTTTCTCTCTCTCTCTCTCTCAAATAAATATATATATATATATATATATATATATATATATATACTACTGTACTGTATATACTTACTCCCGACTTACTGTGCATGCTTCAGTCACCCCTTGCATGGGAACAGGTAAAAGTGATGGAGTGTTATTCAAACTACACACATAAAAACCCACAATGTCAATAAATGTCACAGTACAAAAGGGTGTGTGACGAGGGGTGCAGGACCACCACCTGTCTTTATTTGCTCTGCCCTTTTCTTGGTTGCTGTTATAAACAAACAGATTATTCCAGGGTCTCTTGTCATAGACTAAAAGCAATATAAGTGATAAATATTACCATTCTGTAGAATATTCTTATATTTCACTTTTACTTTTTCCCATGTTCTAGTGGGTCCTGTTGTGGCTCTAATGTGAAAGAGGATATGATGTAATATAATATAATGTGGAATGAAATAATATCACATGATATAATGTAATATCATGGATCACTTACGAGTTTAATTTGTCAGCAACTTTCTGCCAGCCCTCTCTCCTTGCTTTTGCAGCCTTTGCAGTGTTCCCCTGCGTTTTAATTAAACTCTGAAACTCCTGATATCCCTCAATCAAGAGTTCTTGGTCTGCTGCCGTGAGATACTGCGCGCGCCCTCGACATCTTCGCCGACCAATCACAGGGTTGCCGATCAATGTTTCTACTATCGATGCGTAGCCCCTTTTAAGCCACCCAGTGATCTCAGATTACTTCAGCCAGCTATACTAATCGTCAACAACAGGTGCGTTCGGACAACCGGATTAGCGAGCTCACGGTTAGCGCGATGATTTGATCTTGGATGTGTCATTTGATCTTGGATGTAGTAAGCGAGGTACGAAGAACATCCCCCAGGTCAGCTAGGGAGACACAGAGACCATGACAAGTTTTTTGTGAATTTTAAATTTATCAATAAAGTATACCATTATGTCTTCTGCATTATCACTGTATTTTCCATGGTGAAATTCTGACAACCACAACTGCCAGTAATTTACCATAATATTGAACTTTTTAATATTTATTTTATACAGTTTCACTGTATTTAACAAGGCAAGATTGTAATCAGTTTATTGAAATGCCTGTTCTTTTCACATGAATTACCCATAAATAATTTTGCAATTTATTTTTAAATTCAGTTATTTATTGTAAAAAAAATCTTATGGTTACCAAAATAGTATAACGTTTTGTGTTTTACATTTACAATTTACAACATCAGCTGCCAGTAATTTACTGTAAATTCTACTTTTTTCACAGTGTGTTTCTAACTATGATGTTTTCGTAATTGCAGATGTATTATCTGATGGGTACCACTATTTTTCTCAATTACTGAAAGGAGATACTTTACTGCAGCTGACAGATATCACACTGTAATATGATAATTATGTTTATCACATTCAATAGGTAAGTGAACCCAATGTATATTTTGTGGCTGAAAAAGACCCAGTACAATGAACTAGAAGATATTTGAGAACTTAAATGCATATATAAAAAGGGGTCAGTCAGGAGTCATCAGGAGTCAGTTTATTGTTAATAAGTATTAGAAACCCTATACTCTTGGACCAGTATATTGTAACCACAGTTTCAGTCAAATAACCACAAATGACATCTCAAGAATTGAAATTTTAATTACATTTCCATTAGTGAAGTGTTGGGTTTTAATATATAAGCACTAAGATGAGAGGACATTTCTTTACCTTGAGGAACCCAGTGCGCATCTAACAAAATCAGCCAGTGTATCTGAAAGTTTCACATATTTCTGTACAGAACAAGCACCCTATAAATCTCTCTTATCTGCTGAGATGGGCCTGCTTGTTCACTGCTCCTTTCAGGAGCACAGTAATATTTTCAGTGGGAGTATCAAATCAAATCTGAATTCAACTTGTGAGTGTACAGCGCTCCAAATGGTATCCTCCCATTGGCAACAGAGGAGAGCAGAAGATGAATGAGGCCTCTTTGTGAGGACTGCAGGCATGAGGGTGCTTTGTCATCATAATATTGAAAGTGAGTTTTGCAGGAGTTGGTGCCTTTTGGCCATGAAGGTGTGCGATGCCTTGTTTCACAAGATTTTGATTGACTACCTGCTATTCAAGCTGATGTTGGAATTTATACAAATTTCTAAAGATACAGTGGTATGAAAAAGTGTTTGCACCCCCTTTTTCCCCCTTAATAATAAGCACCCTCATTTAGAAACTGCATTTTGTGTTTTACTTGTGTTATCCTTGTCTAATATTAAATTTTTTTTGATGATCTGTAACAAACATACAAAAAATAGGAAATCAGAAAGGGGGCAAACACTTTTTTACACCACTGTATGTGAAACTTTCAGTGATGCCAATCTTTATATTAGATTTCTGGTTATATATTTTTGACCTTTACAGTAAGATCATAGAATTTATAGTCCTCTGAAGAAAGTATTTGATAAGATAAGATAAGATAAGATACCTTTATTAGTCCCACAAGGGGAAATTTCATGTTAAGGCTGCCGACCTATTGCACGCAATGGCGGCGCCATCTTACCCTCCAACCATACATACATTACACAAAAACATCACATGGGGAAGACAGGTCAGAGAGGTATAACAATGGAAAAATGCACAACATGAGGAAAGATAAGGAGAAAAAAATAACTCCCCCCAGACTGAGCTCCAACAGGGAGATCAGTTTGAGAACAGAAAAAACCCCACCTCTGCACATAGCACATGAAAAAACTCTTAAAACACCAAAGAAAACATGACAAGCAACAGGGATGGGTAAAGGGTGAGAGACAGCCAGTGTAGACAGTGCATCTGGGCCTGCAGCCTGTGCGCTGGTCTCCTTGATCCACCGTCAGCATCGGAGGGGAATAAGCGTCGAAGGCGTTTGGAGGGGGAGGGGGGATGAGTGTACATCTGCATGTTTATATATGTCTGTGTGCGTGTGTTTGTATGTGTCCAGAGTTCAGCTGAGACAGTGTCCTTCGCCCTGCTAGGCTAAGTAAACAGTCTTCCAGCCAACCCAGGTGGCCTTGCGTAGAATGGGAAGAACAGTTTAACCACAGTCCGGGTGTTGTTGTTCAGCTCCAGCCTTGAGACCGCAGCTGGCGCCGAAGGGGTATCCGCATGAAGTGATGGTGGTTTTTACTTTAGTACAAACAACTCATATGAATTTCAAAGCTGTTCTAACAGTCCGACACTGGTCTCTCAATCTCCCGTTGGAGAGCCGTGAGCTTCTCCATGATGTTATCAAACTTATGCTCCGTGAAGTTGTCATTCTGGTGCTCAAAGAGCCGATTCTGAGAACTCACGACCACAGTGAGCTTCTCCAAGATGTGATCCAATTTGCACCTAGAGGTGTTATTCCGAGCGAGCCCCTCCAGATGTAATCCAGTTTGCACTCAGAGGTCTTGTTCTGAGTATTCACGGCAGCCGTAAGCTTCTCCAAGATCTTATCCGTGCTGCACTCAATGAGCCCATTTTGAGAAACTCATGCCTCGTCCCATTGTTTCAATCCCAGCGGGCAGCCTTGTGGGGGTTTGAACAGCCGATTCTGCTTTCTTAATTCTTCGATAAGTCAGGGCCAAGCCAGCTCCAATCAGCAAGAACCCTGTTATCATGGTTCCGAATAGGTAGATATCTTCAGCACTCAGGCTCACCTGAGCCCAGACTTCTCGTTGAGAAAAGAGTGTCAATTGCATTTAGGGACCAGTTGATCAAATCCATAATTCCTCTTTTAGGTTTTAGAGAACAGACTGTATGAGAGTATTCCAGGGAAAAGTAATACAAAAAACACGAGACTAGACAAGGACACAAGAGGCTAAGCAAGGAAGCTAAGGGAGAGGAGGAGGAGAGGAGAAAAGTGCGACCGCCTTCGTCAAGAGCAAGAGCAAGTGCAGCAATTCCTGCTATTACTAGGTCTAGAAACCTGTTAACTACTTATAACGTGCCCTTCCCTTGTTTGCTTCAGTAAAGCTGAATACTGCTTTCTGCCTCTATGACCTTTATACAGAACTAACACACATTAACTTTTCAGCGGTTAACCTATTGACTTTAGCACAACAAGATAGAGTGATAATAAGGGGTTGGTGTAGCTCAGGTGGTAGCAGGTCACCTACTAAGTGGAAGGTTGGTGATTCAATTCCAGTTTGCTACAGTCTACATGTCAAGTATCCTTGGGCAAGATACTAACCCTATGTTACTCTCAGATGCATCTATCAGAGTGTGAATGTTAGGCAGAAAGCACTTACAAACCCAAATCAGAAAAAATTGGGACAGTATGGAAAATACAAAAAGGAAGTATGGGTTTCTCAATTTACTTAAATTAAAGAAGAAAAAATGATGAACAGAGTCCATTGAGAGTGACTTCATGTTTTAGCCTTGGAAGTTGCTACTTGGGTAACGTGCTCATAACTTTACAGCATTAAAAATCATGTGTACAGCGTGGTAAAAGAGCAATGGTTGTTCCCATTATGGACATGTGTCTCAACACAGGCAGCCGTAGCTGATCTCTGCGTGCTGGACCTCCCCTCCACTGAACACCAATTTGCCACTCAACTGCATCTTTCTGCTGTGTTTTTATTGCCACTCAACTGAATCTCTCTACTGTGTTTTTATTGTTGGTATCTTAACAGAGATACCTGATGAAAATTATAGCCTGTTGTGTGGTACAGACAATGAAAGAAGTTTGTGCTTTTGTTTTAGTAAGTGAATTCTACAAAATATAATAAAAGGATAGAGCACAAATTGAAATGCACAATGTAAGAAAAAAACAAAGGGAAGTAAGAACTTGTGGTGTCTCTATGTATGTGTGTGTGTGTATGTGTAAGTGAGACAGAGAGAGAGAGTGTGTGTCCGTGTATGTGCCTTTGTCACAAAACGTATTTGAAAATAAGGGTGGGAAGCTCCAATAAGACCTTCCAGAAGCAAGAGGGAGGCAGAAAGAGATCTGGACTATCTGCAGCCCCCAAGAGGACTGAATACCTGAGGCCACACATCTCAGCAACATCTGGCTGTCCATCTCAGCAGGAGAAAGAGATAGGCCAGAGTCCGGCACAAACTGAGAACAGGTCCCAGCACCCAGCAGAACCCCGCCCCAGGCCCCCGTCCCAGGTAGAGTGCGCTACTGTTACTGCTTGACAGTTCTGCTCATCTACAACTATGTGAGGTAGTCTCAGTAGGCAACTGGCTCAGTATGCACCCCCATTCCACACACCCCACCAGAGTGGGAAAAAGTGGATTCAGGGGTGGCACAGGGGAGCACCACTGAGTCCAAGGCCGCACCAACCGCCCTACCACAAAGGGTAGTCTGGATCACAAAACCAGTCCAATCCACTCAATTACAACAGACGAACACAATACAGGGACAAGACAAACTGGTCTAAGAGACAAGCTGCACCCAGCAATAGTTGCTTACTCACCTAGATGCCCCAACCAACCCAAAGGGCCTGCGAGCACCTATGAGTCCCCGAGGCACAGACTGGACATCCCATTGTGTGTCATCCACTCATCCATGTGGATGACTCATTACGCATAATTAAGAGATGTGGATGTTTTGATTGAGAAAACCACTATCACCTATGTTAACTGAAGCCACAGAACTGCAACTTGCCAGTGATGTTTGTTGGTATGTTAGGGGCATTTTTCATGGAATCTTTTTTTTTCTTTTTCTTTTTTTTGGTACTTCTACATTAGCTGCATTTTTCAGCCCCACGGGTTACCACTAGATCTGGAAGTAGTATTATTCAGTGCAGGTTCACTGTATGAAAATCTTCTTATTTATATTTACTTTATTCATTGCTAATATAAAGGTATAGATTAATGAAGCTGTCAGGTTCTAAAAATCTGTAAACACTAACACCTGAGCACATCTCTTTATGAGCAGAGACATGTTCGATTTGTTATACATATCAGTTCCTAGAAGTTAGGTCAGCGCAGCAGTTCTTTCTCTTTAAACAAGACCTCCCAAATGAAATTTGCATTTGCCTGTTTGTCAGTTTGTGGAAGTTAGGCATGGCTAACCAACAAGTTCTAGTTACTCAGGCTGAGTCCCAAGTTGTGTCCTATCTCTCCTTTAAAAAACACAGTCTGCTCATAGTGTAGCCTTTACGGGGGTGAGGGCTAATAGGCTGAACATGCATCTCTTCCCCAAATGAAATGTCATGGCCAAGTGTTGTTCTAAGCACAACTGGCCCAGTGTTATTCACAGCAGGGTTTTTTTTTAACCTGGTGCACTTTATCCACTAAAAAGCAAATGAAAAAAGGGCGCCCAGCTGTGGAGTATCACATTTATACTAATAACACTGTTTAGATGGCAAAAAATTACCAGTATTTAAATATCTACATATGTCATCAAAAATAACAATTTTTGTCAGAGCACTGAGCAGCTTTGTGCATAGAGATTCAATTCAATTCATTTCAATTCAATTGAGCTTTATTTACATAGTGTCAAATCAAAACGGTTGCCACAAAATGCCCTAATGACCGCAGAAAACATGATTGTAAGAAGAAAAACATGAAAATCTAATTTACATCTTCTCCTGGGAAACACACACAAGAGTAAGTAAGAGTGTAAGTCCACCTTTTTTCCTCATCTTTGTGTCCTATAGCTGTCTCAGCACTGATCTGGGCTGGCAGGTTCTGGTATTGCTGAGTGGGCACCTGGACTCAAGCAAAAAGTTCACAGTGAAATATCAAGTAATGAAAAGGATGTGCTGATTTTGTCTTCCAAGTTAAGGAAGAGAACTGTACAAAAGCGTTATCCACTCAAAAGCAATTTTGTGTAAATGGATGTCACTGATAAATCAGTGGTGATTCACCTGCAAGTATTTTTAACAAACTTTGTTTTTTGTAGAACTTATCAGCAGCTGTGGAAGAATGTATTTGAATGTCTTCTGGTTCCACTTTTCCTAACATGCAAGCTGAGAATGGCTTAATCTTGACAAGGATACAAACCTCTCTCTCTCTCTCTTGTCCTTAGCGGGCGTCCGGCAGCAGTGGTTGGCCGCACAACCAGTACGCTGCTGTAGGTGCCGCAGGTTCTCTTGCTTGACCAATGATGATCTTCCATGCTTTTCGATCTAAGGCAATGGTTCTTGCCTGCTCTAGGTCGAGTCGACTTTAGTCTTTTTGGTGTTGATCTTGAGGCCGTACGGTTTGGAGTGCCTGGCGATGTCAGGGTGTCAGTCGCCTCGGCGTCGTCTTCAGCAAAAACTACGCTATCGTCGGCGAACATTAAATCAGTGATAAATTGGTCGGTCAAGGTTTGGACTCCGCGGCGGCCCTCGAATGCCTTACGCATTATCGCATCGATGTTGAACAACAGCGGCGACACCACATCGCCCTGCCGAACGGGGAATTCTTCGGACACTTCGTCACGAATACATACCTGGCTGGTCGAGCCATCATAGGCGGTTCGTAGTAGCTCGATGATCTTCGCGGGTATATGTTCGGCTGCCAAAGCCCTCCACAAGGCTGGCCAGTTGATGCAATCAAATGCAGACTGGAAATCGTTGAAGATGATGACTGTTCGGCGTCCACATCTGATCCGTTCCTCCATCAGTCGACGTAGAGCGAAGATCTGGTCGCTGCAGCCTCGTCCGGGTCGGAACCCGGCCTGTTCTTCCCAGCTGGTCATCTTGCGATGTATTTGAAGGCGCGATTGAATTATTTTCATGAGGACCTTGCTGACGATGGATAGTAAGCTGATGCCCCGGTAGGTCTTGCATTCTTGGTTGTTGCCTTTCTTTCTTTAGGATGGGTATGACAGCCACCTTCTTCCATCTCGCTGGTACCACATTCGACGTCCAGATCAGTTTGAATAACGAGTGTAGACGTATGGCGAGGGCTTCTCCTCCAGCTTTAAGGGCTTCTGCTGCCACATGGTCAAGGCCAGCGGCCTTGTTGTTCTTGAGCGAATGGATAGCGAGATTTTCTTCTACCGCTGGTTCTGCATCGGACATCGGCGCCGCAGGAGGGTCGATGATGGGTGGCACTGCGGCCGGACCTTGGGGTGGATCATGATTGTAGAGTTTGTCGAAGAATTCTTTCCACCGTTGCAGGCGCTCCGCAGTTGACTTTACAAACGAGCCGTCAGCCTTTTTGATGTTATCATTCGTCGTCTTGCACTTGCCACTGAGACTATGTATGGTCTGGTACAGCACCCTGTAGTCTTGTCGTTCGGCCGCATTTTCAAGTTCTGCAGTGACTTTGTTTCAGTACGCCTAACGGTCTGCTTTCATCTTCAGCCGCACCTCACGGTTTAGCCAACGATACTTTTCAAAGTTGGTTAGCTTGGCCTTCTTGCGTTCAACAACCAGGTCGAGACACTCGTCCGAGATCCACGGTTGTGTGCGACGTCAGGCGGGTGAGCACAGCGGTTTGGCGCAGTCCAAGATGGCTTCCGATATTGTTTGCTCTTCTTCGTCAGCGTCGTCGCTCAGGGGGAGTAGGGCGAAGTGGTTTGATAATGCGATCTGGAATTCTTGACAGCGGTCGTTGTTGTTGAGGTGACACCAGTCCAGCCTGGACGGTTTGGGTATCGGCTTTTTCGCTCGTTGGAGCTTCAGGCGCACTCGGGCGTGGACGAGATAGTGATCAGAGCCACAGTCGGGTCCACGCATAGCCCGGACATCTTGCATGGACGATCAGAACTGGGTGTTGATGAGCACGTAGTCGAGTAGCGCCGAGTCGTTTCCTCTTGGGTTGTGCCATGTCAGATGGTGCTTGAGCGAGTGTTGGAATAGCGTGTTCCCGAGGACCAGTTTGTTGGCGGCGGCGAATGACAACAATTGCAGTCCAATGTCGTTCATTTCTCCATGGCTGAACTTTCCCATCGTCGATTCCCAGCCATTGCGGTCGATACCGACGTGGGCATTCATGTCGCCAGTGATCATGATCATGTCGGTTTGAGGTAGGGAGTCCAGGACGTCTTGCAGGCGATCATAGAATTCATCTTTGGACGCGTCGGAGTTCGTTTCGGTCGGCGCATAGACCGCGATGATGTGTAAGCTTATAACACAAAAGCTGTCTTTCACTCTCCCTCTCCTTCCCTCTCTGTCTTTCACTCACACAGACACACCACCTCCATCAGCTTTTCTAAATTGCTAATGAAAAAAATTGACCAGGCAGCTGCAAGTGAGCAGCAATGTCCATCCAACTTTTTTCATGGTTGTTGTGGTAGTGATAATTTTGTGAGGCCACATCAAAAAGGCTCAGATGGGCTTGCCAAAGTTCTACAAGTTGTGCATGGTAAATGGACTGATTCTTGTATAGCGCTTTTCTGCTCTCCTGGAGTACTCAAAGCACTCTATACAACATGCCACATTCAGCCAGTCACACCCATTCTCACAATGGATGCATCGGAGAGCAACTTGGGGTTAGTATCTTGCCCAAGGATGCTTGGCATGCAGCCTGGAAGAACCAGGGATCGAACCTCCAACTTTCCGATCAGTAGGCGACCAGCTCTACCGCCTGAGCTACAGCCACCCCGTCCATCGCTTGTGTCCAGATCACACGCTGCACTGGCATGCTACTCCGTCTTTTTCATTTCCATTTCTGTGTTTGGGTATGCGTGCAATGTGAGAGGTTGGTTTATATCCTCACAACGGGCAACAGGATTTCAAACAGGTTTCATTTTCTTGCGACTGTAAGATTGATGATTGGGAGCTGGTCATGATAGCCTCTCGTCACCCCATGTACACTACACGATGCACGACACACAATTAAGGCGAAACTCGAGCCTATCCCCAAAACAGTCGCACGACTGAAAAATCATGTCAAAAAGTGCCAAAAATCGCACAGAGTATGCCCAGCTTTATACAGTGGTCCCTCGTTTATCGCGGCAGTTATATTCTAAAAATAACCCGCGATAAGTGAAATCCACGAAGCAGCAACTTTATTTTTTACAATTATTATAGATGTTTTGAGGCTGTAGAACCCCTCATTACACTCATTACCAGGGGTCCCCAATCTCAGTCCACGAGGGCCGGTGTCCCTGCAGGTTTTAGATGTGTCCTTGATCCATCACAGCTGATTTAAATGGATAAATTACCTTCTCAACATGTCTTGAAGTTCTCCAGAGGCCTGGTAATGAACTAATCATGTGATTCAGGTGTGTTGACCCAGGGTGAGATCTAAAACCTGCAGGCACACCGGCCCTCGTGGACTGAGATTGAGGACCCCTGCTCTATACACTTTTCCCAGACAGGCATGAACATTTTCACACTTTTCTCTTGTTTAAGTTGTTTAAGTTAATTTCAAACCTTCGTAACAAAATAAGTCCAGTATTATAGAATGACGGTGCAAAATGCTTAGTCGACATTATAGTGTTTGTTGGGGAGAAAACTTACATACATACAGTACAGCACTTCAGAGTCACACTGCTAGTGATCAAAGATTTATGTAAATTTGACAAGCTGAACGCATTCTGTAGTGTACAGGAGACATGGCACGAGACTGATTCACAATGGTCTACAGCCGATCAGGACGTAAAACACAATGCTCTGTACCCCCTCCCCCCAAAAAAGCATGCAAAATTGCACACAAAAAAAATCCGCAAAGGAGCGAGACCGCGAAAGGTGAACTGCGTTACAGCGAGGGACCACTGTATTTCAGGTCCATGGTTATAATTTTAGTGGTAATTTCTTTATAAATGCATATGTTTGCAATTTGTTCTCAATGTCTGCTGGGTGATGATATCACATAATTTTAGTGGTAATTTAGTGGTAATTACTTTATACATCCATATGTTTCCAATTTGTTCTGACTGTTTGCTGGGTGATGATATCACATGCGTTTACGACAGTCCAGCCGTGCTAAGAGTCCGAGGAGCACTAAACATATTCTTCCATGAGTGCAGGGGAGGAGTGATTTCCAGCCCTGTCTGTTCCTGGCCAAACGTGAGTCGTCAGAACCTCTCTAGCTCTAAGGGTCTATTCCCAAATTTATAGGATGGATATGACTCTGTCATTAATTTCGGTTTGTTTATTTGTTAGAAATCTGTGGTATTATGGTGGAGCACTGGAGGGCTCCACTCACACCCAGTTTACAGGAAGTGTTGTTGCTGTGTTTTGGAGAAAAAAGTACTCAGTTGTGTGGGGATGAGCAATAAACCAGGAGTGTTAATCGAGAGCTCTCGTGTCGTCTGTGTTTACCTCCACATTGGTGACCCCTGACTCGAACATCCTACGACCTGATGTTGACACCGGCTCCGCTCTGGATGCATCAGCAGCTGCCAGCCCTCTGCCTCCTGCTGCAGCTGTGGTGCTTAAGCTGCTGGACATTTGGCTCCACAATCCCCCTTCGTGGTTCATGCACATGGAAACTCAGCTCGCCCTTCACTGCATCTCGGCTGACGACACCACCAAATTTCACCATGTGGTGGCCTCGCTCAACCCGCTTAGCCACCCTTCGTGCACTGACTCTCCTCCGGGACCCACCCGCCCAAGGAAAATACGCTGCCCTTAAGGAGCTGCTTCTTCGGCTCTATGCCCTCTCCGACGCAAAGCGAGCCGAAAAGCTCCTCTCCCTCTCAGGCTTGGGATGGTGGTACTAATGGAGCACATGCTATCCTTGTTCGGACCAGACAACGGGGGATTCCTCTTCGCCCACATCCTCCTCCAACAGCTGCCGGCGGCCGCGAGAGCCAGCCTCACCAACTCTCCGCTTCTGGCCGCAAAGGATTATCGCTCCCTGGCTGAGGACCGCGTAGTGTAGGTCGCATTCTCCTGGTGACCCGTACTTTAAACGATCACAAACTAGTTCCAGCCTCACTGGTGGCACCTTCCATACCCCCACCGGCCTCCCCCAGAGTATCCAACCCTTCGCTGACAGCAGAGATCACTGCACAGTGGCACAGTGGCACCGCGGCACCGCGGACAGGACCTCTGTTTCTACCATCAGCGTTTTGGCGCCGCTGCCTGCTGTCTTGCACTTTTCCGGTACACGGGCCCCGCCAGCACGCCGTAGCTGCCGCGACTGCTGGCGAGAAAGAAAACCTGGTCTTTATAGAAGACTCGTGCTCCGGGTGACGTCTCCTGGTCGACTCCGGCTCCTAGAAGAGCCTCCTTCCCCCGACCGGCGCCAAGAGTTTAGCAGCGGGCTGCGGGCCACAGCTCATCGCAGCTAATGGCTCTCCCATCACGACGTTCGGGGAAAGGTTGGTGACTGTTTGTTTTCATGGTCGGGGTTTCCAGTGGAACTTTGTTGTTGCCGCTAGCTCTGTGCCTATATTGGGCACCGATTTTCTTTGTGCCCATGGACTGCTTGTCGATGTCGCTAACAGACGCTTAATCGATGCCCTGTCCTTTTCTTCAATACTCTGTTTTACTCCGTAAAGTTGTTGAGCTCCTGAATCGGGCTAATTTAGTGACTTCAGGGAACGTTTTTCAGCGTTTGCTTTTGGAGTTCCCTTCACTGACTGTTCCTAATTTCTCGAACATGGCTACTAAGCACGGGCATTGTACAGCGCTTGAATAGTTCCTGGGCCTCTCCGCTACACTTGGTGCCCAAATAAGACTGTCGGTGGCGGCTGTGTGGAGATTTTTGCTGTTTGAATAATGTCACAGATAATGACCATTACCCCATTCCCCACACCAGATTTTTCTGCCCACCTAAAATTGACTTGGTGCAGGGGTATCACCAGGTTCCCGTGTGCGCCGGAGACGTTCCCAAAACTGCCGTAATTACCCCTTTCGGCCTTTTGAGTTTTTGCACATGCCATTTGGCCTTAAAGGCGCTGCCCAGACATTTCAGCGATTGATGGACTGTCTTCGTGTACCTGGACAATATATTCCAGGTACATTCCATATAGGCCAGCTGTTCCTAGAGTCAGCACACGTCCTTCCAAGTGCCAGTTCGGGTTGCCGGTTCTGGATATCCTGGGGCACTGCATTTCCGCTGACGGTGTGGTTCTGTTGCCAGACAAGATCCGGGCTGTTTCGGCTTTTCCGTGTCCCACGTCGCTTAAAGCACTGCGGGAGTTCTTGGGGATGATCAATTTCTACAACCGCTTTCGCCCCGGAGCTGCTCACCTGCTGGCCCTACACCTCACGACCTGGCTTTTTGATTTTTTTCTCGACGGTCGTAGCTTTACCGTGTACGTCGATCACAAACCCTTGACGTTTGCGATGTTCAAGGGTTCAGTGAAGTGCGTGCCAACAGCGCCAGTTGGCAGCCATTTCTGAGTTTACGACAGACATTCAGCACGTGGCTGGTAAGTCCAACTGTGTGGCTGACTGTCCCGAACGCTGGTTTCTCCCGTTTATGACGGCATAGACTTTGATGCTATGGCTGCTGACCAGCGTGCCGAACCGGATGTCCTTGCCCTTCGGTCTACGCAAACAGGCCTTCTACTCGAGGACAGACCTGTGTGGAACGGCGGGCCTAGCCTCCTTTGCAGTGTTTCCACTGGCTGACCACATCCGGTAGTTCCCCTTTTGTGGGGTCGCCATGTTTTTGACTCAGTACACACTCTCTCTCATCCAGGTGGTGGCCAGGCCATTTTTGTAAATGTGGGTTTTGCGTTTCGGTCCCCCCGGCGACATCAGTAATAACAAGCAACCAATTTGTTAAAGGCCCAGTTCGTTTTGGAGCTTTGGTCTGCCATGGCTGACGGCCTGGGGGTCGAACCACTGCGTACCACCCGCAAGCCAACGCGAGCGGTTCCACCGGTTGCTTAAAGCTGCACTCCAGGCTTCTCTTACAGATGGCAACTGGGTTGACTGCCTTTGGTGAGTTTTACTGGGGTTGCGCTGCACAGCTGCGCTTTTTTACTGGGGTTGCACTGCACAGTTAAAGAAGACTGTTTCCCCGGCTAAACTTGTCCTTGGCCAGCCCCTTCGGGTGCCCGGGGAATTCTTGCCCGAGAGCCCACCCCCGTGCTTCGATCCCTCTGTACTGTTTCTCCATCCCCCAAGAAAATCATCTTTACCACCTCAGGCTGGTATGTCCCTGAGCACGCCTGATCTTGTTTGCTTTCAAAAGCTAAGCAGGTTTGGGCTTGATTAGTATTTGGATGGGAGACTACCTGGTAATACCAGATGCTATAAGCTTTTTGCTAAAGCATATAGTTAGGGGTGGACCAGGTGACCCTGAATCCTCCCTTAGTTATGCTGCAATAGGCATAGGCTGCTGGGGGACTCCCATCATGCATTGAGTTTTTCCTTTTCAGTCACCTTTTTCACTCACTATGTGTTAATAGACCTCTCTGCATTGAATCATACCTGTTATTAATCTCTTGCTCTCTTCCACAGCATGTCTTCTATCCTGTCTTCCTTCTCTCACCCCAACCGGTTGCAGCAGATGGCTGCCCCTCCCTGAGCCTGGTTCTGCCGGAGGTTTCTTCCAGTTAAAAGGGAGTTTTTCCTTCGCACTGTCGTCAAAGTGCTTGCTCATAGGGGGTCATTTTATTGTTGGGTTTTTCTCTGTATGTATTATTGTAGGGTCTACCCTACAATATAAAGCGCCTTGAGGCGACTGTTGTTGTGATTTGGTGCAACAACAGTCTAAATAGTATAAATAAAATTTAATTGAATTGAATTGCATTGAATTCTGCTCCTGGCCCAGTGCACCATTGTCTGCCCGACACTTTTGTTCCGAGGTCGTTGGACTCTTCTCAGTTTGTTTTCGTCAGGCGTGGCGCTCATAGGCCTCCATTGCATCCACTGTATGACGGCCTAGTTAGGGTTATTCAACCAGGCCAGAAGCATTTTCTTTTTAACTTTAGGGGTCGGCAGGAGGTTGTTTTCATTGATAGACTTAAACCTGCACATGTTCTGCTGAATGATCAGGTGGTGCCGGCCCAGGCCCCCCATCACGGCCGCCTGCGTTCCACTGGACTGATGGACTCTGCTTCTTACTCTGGGAGCGCCCCGCCTGGCGGAGCTCGAGCTGTCTTCAGCTTTTCTGACCACCCATGCCAGCCTGGTCCTCAGGCTCGGTTCCCCTCAGCCAGTTCTTCACTCCCTCATTCAGCCGTTCCAGATGTTTAATTAAAGCAAAGGTCCTGGACTAGGGGATAACCCTACCAGGTGTTCAGGGGAGGCATGAAATTTTAAAAAAAGTATTTAAAAATAGTGTTTAAATAAAATGATTTAAAAATCAAATTACAAATGCAGAATTTATTCTAAAATTCATTCGTATTAGCACAGAATTCTTTTTTTTAATGCGTGTGGCTCTTGTGGTCCTCCATACCTGACGGCTCGTGGTGCTGTCCCTGTCCGCCCAAGCAGTTTGGAAGTCTTCCATGGATCTGTTGTCTTTGGGAATATCCTGGTGCATGATTCGGTGAAACACATCAAGCTACACTCCTTCGGACTCCTTCCTAATGCTGTTAGCTCGTCCATCTTGTTTGCAACAACCAGGCATCAGCTGATCTCTGGCGCCCTCCTGACTCTTGGTGGCGCTGTCACTTGGTGTTCGCTCGCTCTGTGGTAGAGTATCACTTCCTGTTCCTGCTCAAACACAGTGGTGTTTCTGAGTAGCTTTTCTGCTTAGCAATTTAATTTAAATCTTTTGATACATCCCTTTTTCATAGTATAATCTTAACGTGCTTCATCTGAATCACCCTTTCTGTGTACTCACTACCTAATTTATAGCCAAAGTATTCACTCACTGTCTCTTTACTGTTTCGCTAGCTTAGCTCAGTAGCCGACTCGTTAGCACCATGGCTACTTCACCTGTCCCTCCTGCACTTTCCTGCTCATTGTGTCAGATGTTTAGTTACCCTCGGCCTCCTTTAGCAGTAAGTAATGATACCTGTAATAAATGTAGCATATTTGCAGCTCTGGAGGCCAGGATTACTGAATTGAGACTCGGCCGCACCCTTCATTCACCCGTAGCTAGCCAGGCCCCTGTAGCTGGTGCAGCCGAAGATAGCGTAGGCCCGCTAGCTGTTCCCCGGCAGACCCCAAGCAGCTGGGGAAAGAGGGCGGCTGGGTGACGGTGAGGAGGAAGCATAGTCTTAAACTGAAGCCCCAGGTACACCACCAACCTGTTCATGTTCTAACTGTTTTTCCCCACTCGGCGACACACCCGCCGGGGTCAAACTCTGGTAATTGGTGATTCTGTTCTCAGACATGTGAAGCTAGAGACACCGGCAACCATAGTCAGTTGTCTTCCAGGGGCCAGAGCAGGCGACATTGAAGGAAATTTAAAACTGCTGGCTAAGGGTAAACGTAAATACAGTAAGATCATAATTCACGCCGGCAGTAATGACACCCGTTACGCCAATCGGAGGTCACTAAAATCAATATTGAATCGGTGTGTAACTTTGCAAAAACAATGTCGGACTCTGTAGTTTTCTCTGGTCCCTCCCCAATCAGACCAGGAGTGACATGTTTAGCCGCATGTTCTCCTTAAATTGCTGGCTGTCTGAGTGGTGTCCCAGAAACGATGTGGGCTTCATAGATAATTGGCAAACCTTCTGGAGGAAACCTGGTCTTGTTAGGAGAGACGGCATCCATCCCACTTTGGATGGAGCAGCTCTCATTTCTAGAAATATGGACAAATTCATTAAACCCCCAAAATATGACTATCCAGAGTTGGGACCAGGAAGCAGAGTTGCAGTCTTACACGCCTCTCTCTGCAGCTTCTCTCCTCCTGCTACCCCCCAAAACCCATCTCCATTGAGACTGTGTCAGCTCCCAAAAAGACAAAAACAAACTAAAACCAGCAATAAACAACTTAAACATAAAAATCACAAAGAAAGAACAATACAGTATCCACATCTGAACCAAAGAGTAAAACAGTGAAATGTGGATTATTAAATATTAGGTCTCTCTCCTCCAAGTCTCTGTTAGTACATGACTTAATAATTGATCAACAAATCGATTTACTCTGCCTTACAGAAACCTGGTTGCAGCAGGATGAGTATGTTAGTTTAAATGAATCAACACCCCGAGTCATTCTAACTACCAGAAATCCTGAAGCACAGGCCGAGGGGCGGTGTGGCAGCAATTTTTCACACCAGTCTATTAATTAACGAAAGACCAAGACAGACTTTTAATTCATTTGAAAGCCTGATGCTTAGCCTCGTCCACCCCAGCTGTAAAACTCAGAAACCAGTCTTACTTGTTATCATCTATCGTCCACCTGGGCCTTACACAGAGTTTCTCTCTGATTTCTCAGACTTTTTATCTGATTTAGTGCTCAGCTCAGATAAAATAATTATTGTGGGTGATTTTAACATCCATGTAGATGCTAAAATGACAGCCTCAACATCGCATTTAATCTGTTATTAGACTCAATTGGCTTCTCTCAAAATGTAAAAGAACCCACCCACCACTTTAATCACACTCTAGATCTTGTTTTAACATATGGCATAGAAACTGAATATTTAACAGTGTTTCCTGAAAACCCTCTGCTGTCTGATCATTTCCTGATAACATTTACATTTACAATAATTGATTACACAGCAGTGGAGAGTAGACTTTATCAAAGTAGATGTCTTTCTGAAAGTGCTGTAACTAAGTTTAAGAATATAATCCACCCACTGTTATCATCTTCAATGCCCTGTACCAACATAGAGCAGAGCAGCTATCTGAACGCTACTCCAACAAAGGTCGATTATCTTGTTAATAATTTTACCTCCTCACTACGCACGACTCTGGATACTGTAGCTCCTGTGAAAACTAAGGCCTCAAATCCAAAGTCCCTGACTCCGTGGTATAATTCTCAAACACGTAGCCTAAAGCAGATAACTCGTAAGCTGGAGAGGAAATGGCGTGTCACAAATTTAGAGGATCATCATTTAGCCTGGAGAAAGAGTTTGCTACTTTATAAGAAAGCCCTCCGCAAAGCCAGAACATCTTACTATTCGTCACTGATTGAAGAAAATAAGAACAACCCCAGGTTTCTCTTCAGCACTGTAGCCAGGCTGACAAAAAGTCAGAGCTCTACTGAGCCAACAATCCCTTTAACGTTAACTAGTAATGACTTCATGAACTTCTTCACAAATAAAATTTTTATCATTAGAGAAAAATTACCAATAATCATCCCACAGATGTAATATTATCTACAGCTACTCTTAGTACCATCAATGTTAAGTTAGACTCTTTTCTCCAATTGATCTTTCTGAGTTAACTTCAATAATTAATTCCTCCAAACCATCAACGTGTCTTTTAGACCCCATTCCTACAAAACTGCTCAAAGAAGTCCTGCCATTAATTAATTCTTCGATCTTAATTATGATCAACCTATCTCTAATAATCGGCTATGTACCACAGGCCTTCAAGGTGGCTGTAGTTAAACCTTTACTTAAAAAGCCATCTCTAGACCCAGCTGTCTTACCTAATTATAGGCCAATCTCCAACCTTCCTTTCATATCAAAAATCCTTGAAAGAGTAGTTGTCAAACAGTTAACTGATCATCTGCAGAGGAATGGCTTATTTGAAGCGTTTCAGTCAGGTTTCAGAGCTCATCACAGCACAGAAACAGCTTTAGTGAAGGTTACAAATGATCTTCTTATGGCCTCTGACAGTGGACTCATCTCTGTGCTTGTCCTGCTAGACCTCAGTGCTGCGCTCGATACTGTTGACCATAATATCCTATTAGAGCGATTAGAACATGCTGTAGGTATTACAGGTACTGCACTGCAGTGGTTTGTATCATATCTATCTAATAGACTCCAGTTTGTACATGTAAATGGAGAGTCCTCTTCAGACACTAAGGTCAATTATGGTGTTCCACAGGGTTCAGTGCTAGGACCAATTCTATTTACATTATACATGCTTCCCTAGGCAGCATCATTAGAAGACATAGCATAAATTTTCACTGCTATGCAGATGACACGCAGCTCTATCTATCCATGAAGCCAGGTAACACACACCAATTAGTTAAACTGCAGGAATGTCTTAAAGACATAAAGACCTGGATGGCCGCTAACTTTCTGCTTCTTAATTCAGATAAAACTGAGGTTATTGTACTCGGCCCCGAGAATCTTAGAAATATGGTATCTAAGCAGATTCTTACTCTGGATGGCATTACCTTGGCCTCCAGTAACACTGTGAGAAACCTTGAGTCATTTTTGACCAGGACATATCCTTCAATGCACATATTAAACAAATATGTAAGACTGCTTTCTTCCATTTGCGCAACATCTCTAAAATTAGAAATATCCTGTCTCAGAGTGATGCTGAAAAACTAGTTCATGCATTTATTACTTCCAGGCTGGACTACTGTAATTCACTATTATCAGGAAGTCCTAAAACTCGCTGAGAAGCCTTCAGCTAATCCAAAATGCTGCAGCAAGAGTACTGACAGGGACTAGAAAGAGAGAGCATATTTCTCCTGTTTTGGCTTCCTTCATTGGCTTCCTGTTAAATCCAGAATTGAATTCAAAATCCTGCTCCTCACATACAAGGTCTTAAATAATCAGGCCCCATCTTATCTTAATGACCTTGTAGTACCATATCACCCTATTAGAGCACTTCGCTCTTGCACTGCAGGCCTACTTGTTGTTCCTAGAGTATTTAAAAGTAGAATGGGAGGCAGAGCCTTCAGTTTTCAGGCCCCTCTTCTGTGGAACCAACTTCCAGTTTGGATTCGGGAGACAGACACTATCTCTACTTTCAAGATTAGGCTTAAAACTTTCCTTTTGGTAAAGCATATAGTTAGGGCTGGACCAGGTGACCCTGAATCCTCCCTTAGTTATGCTGCAATAGACGTAGGCTGCCGGGGATTCCCATGATGCATTGAGTTTTTCCTTCCAGTCACCTTTCTCACTCACTATGTGCTAATAGACCTCTGTGCATCGAATCATATCTGTTATTAATCTCTGTCTCTCTTCCACAGCATGTCTTTCATCCTGTTTTCCTTCTTTCACCCCAACCGTCGCAGCAGATGGCCGCCTCCCTGAGCCTGGTTCTGCCGGAGGTTTCTTCCTGTTAAAGGGAGTTTTTCCTTCCCACTGTCGCCAAAGTGCTTGCTCATAGGGGGTCATATGATTGTTGGGTTTTTCTCTGTATTTATTATTGTGCTATCTACTGTACAATATAAAGCGCCTTGAGGCGACTTTTGTTGTGATTTGGCGCTATATAAATAAAATTGAATTGAATTGAATTGAATTAAACAACCTGTACAGTGTGTTGGAGTTGTGGCGTAGTCTCATTTCTCAATAAAAGTAACAGTTCCGCGGCCACAAGCAGAACAAAAACCCTCTCAATCCACATGATTGAAGGAAAGCTATTAAAACAGACGAAAGTACAAGTAAAACACAAAGAAAAGAGTTAAACTAAAAAGAAAAAGCTGGAGCAACTGTAACAGGCTGCATGCTTGATTGATGCATGTGCACAATTTAAACAGCAACTATTAGAGGAACCCTCTCAAACACTGCACCTGTCCAAATGCTAGGCCAGGACCAATTTCATGTCACCAAGCCTCTTCCTTACCACCCACCAACTCCTCCACCAAGTAGATTTTTAATTGCAAGGAGAGGTAAAATATCCAGCTGCACCAAATGTATGCAACAAGGCTCAGAGAACTGTAATCACTGCTTTGTGTGCGGGGACCCTGGCCATACATAGAGCAATCAGCTGTTTAAAACGAACTAACTGTCACAGTACTGGGTTGTGTGACCCAGTGTTTGAGTTTTTATGTATCTTTTGTATTTATTTGTGTTCCAGCTTAGCTCATCTAGTTAGTTTCTAGATTGCTGTTTAGTCCTTAGTTCCTTTTGTTATCCTCCCCTTTACTAAGTTTCCCTGGTTCGTGCGTCTTACCTGTAATGTTTCATGTTTGTGTGGTTCTTGTTGTCAAGTTTGTGTCATGTCTACCTCTCCATGTTTCCTGTTTTATTTTGGAGGAGTCTACTGTGCCTTTGTCATTGTATTTAGTTTCACTTCCCCTGTCCCGTCAGTATGTTCATGTCAGTCAGCTGCTTTCCCCATGTGTTCCCACTTCCCCTGATCACCTCCTGTGTATTTAAGTGCTCTGTTTTCTGTATGTCAATGTCAGGTCGTCTGTTATTCCCACCACAGTTTTAGTCATAGTGTTTCATAGGTTTTTTTCCTCGTTTTCACTGTGTTTCAAGTTAGTTTACACAGTGTTCATAGTTGTTCTCAGTTTTTTCTTAGGGTTTCATTGTTTTCATGTTCTTTGCTGCCATCATCCAAATAAAGAATCGCTTTTTGTTCAACCAGCAACTCCTCTCTTCAGTGTCTGCATCTGGGTCCTGTTTCTCACAGAGAAAGTCCATTTGCTGCACAGACAGAGACCATCCCACATCTCCAGTCCCACTTGGTAATGTCCACTTGCAAACTGAGACATCTGAAGGGGAAGGGGAAAAAACGCTGCAAAAAGGCAAGTCACCCTTATCCACCTAAAAGCCAAGCAGCTATTGACAGTATTGCACGCACAGTGCCATTGTTTGGTAGAAAGAGCCTGCTAATTTATTTTGTCAATGGCTATGCTGTCACAGTATTATTTGATACTGGCTCATTGATAAATCCTGAAAGGAGGCATTTATTCCCAAATATGCAGTGAGGCCCTTACAAGAATCCCTTGATCCTGGGGAAAGTCTTGACCTGTGTGCAGCAAATGGACAGCCAATCCCATTTGATGGGTGGGTGGAGCTAAGAGTTAACCTCCCTGGGAACACCAATCCCAACCTTATTATGAAAGTCCCCTTCCTTATTTGACAGCTCCCTCTCCCCCAGCCACTAGTAGGAGCCAAAGTCCTACAAGGGATGCTCAATAGTCAATGTGATGCAGATGCATAATCAATCAATCTTCAGAAAGAGACAAACCCCAGTAAATGGTAAAGGGACTGATTCTTATATAGTGCTTTTCTACTCTCCCAGAGTACTCAAAGCGCTCTATACAACATGCCACATTCACCCAGTCACACCCATTCTCACAAGCACTGACTCTAAACTGAGTGCTGTCTAACCACATTGACACTCCGATGGATCCATCGGAGACCAACTTGGTGTTAGTATCTTGCCCCAGGGATACTTCGCATGCAGACTGGAGGGGCCAGGGATCGAACCTCCAACCTTCCAATCAGTAGGTGATTAGCTCTACCTCCTGAGCTACAGCCACCCACAGTATGGCCACTATTACAGTAGGTAGGGAAATCTTAATGTTTCACCTGGTAAAACAGTAAATGTGCGATGTAAAGTACCATCCACCTTTGAAATTTCCAACCTGGTTGCCCTGAATGAGCCACCAGAGGACAGCACCACTCTAGAGCAGCTTAGTGTGGGAGGAGGTCTGCTAGAGGAAATGCTATACACACTCAGAGATGAGTGTTGTATCCCTTATCTGGATGATGTTCTGTGTTTCTCCAGGTCTTTATGGAGCACATTGAGGTCTTGCGGCATGTATTCCAAGCTCTGCAGCGTCATGGGTTTAAGCTTTCCATGCCTGGAAAAAGTGAGCTAGTCCACAAAGAGGTCAGATATGTAGGCCGCTTGGTGTCTACAGATGGAGCAAGCATAGATCCAAAGGATCTTAAGGCAGTACAGGCACTAAAGTAAGTAAGTAAAATCTATTTATATAGCACTTTTCACAGATAAAAATCACAAAGTGCTTCACAATAAAACCAGAAATATAAATAAAAATAATAATAATATTAAACAAGAAAAAACTTGTTTGTATAGAAATGTCTTCAGCTGCTTTTTAAAGGAGTCAGTGGAGTCGAGACAGCGTAAAGACAATGGAAGAGAGTTCCTGAGCCTTGGTGCCAGTGCCTGAAAAGCCCGATCCCCACGGGTTTTGAACCTAGTACGTGGGATCAACAGTAACTTCTGACCTGAAGACGTAAGTGATGGGATGAAGGATGAAGCATGAGGTTTCGACAGGTCAGAGATATACTGGGGAGCTTCACCATGAAGGGCTCTAAAAGTTACGACTAAAATTTTAAAATGAACCCTAAAATTTACTGGCAACCAATGAAGAAAAGCCAAAACTGGAGTAATATGTGACCTCTTGTTTGTGCCAGTTAAAAGTCTTGCCGCAGCATTCTGTACAGTTGAAGGCGATCCAGAGCTGATTTGTTGAGACAAGTAAAAAGACCATTACAATAATCCAAACGAGAAGAAAAGCATGAATAATCATCTCAAGTTCTGCGTGTGACACCAGTAGTCTGAGTTTAGAAATGTTTCTTAAATGATAAAAACATTTCCGAATTAGTTGTTTGAAGTGTTTCTCAAGAGAAATTGAACTGTTGAATATAACACCCAAATTTCTGAGACTCGACTGAACTGAAGGGTCTAAAACACTGATATGCTGCTTAATTTCTGAAAGCATGTGATCAGGAGCAATAACCAAAGTTTCTGGTTTATCTGTATTTAACTGGAGGAAATTGTCATTTAACCTTTGTTTGATTTCTGACAGACAATTATTTAAACAAGACAATTTATAAAACTCAGAAGCTTTGAAAGAGCAGTATAACTTAATGTCATCAGCATAGAGATGGTAAGAAATATTATTGTAACGTCTGATAATTTGGCCTAGAGGGAGTATATAAAGCAAAAAGAGAATCAGACCTAAAACAGATCCTTGGGGTACCCCAGGAGGCAGAACTGATGTTTCAGAAAAGACTTGATTCATACAGACAATAAAAGATCTATCAGATGGATACAACATGAACGAGGGGTCGGCAACCTTTCTGATGATAAGTGCCATCTAAAATTTCCTCAGAAGTCAATGTGCCATACAATTGCATTAGCAATAAATTTAGTAACGCTCTATATCAACAGTTACACACTATATAGAACAACTTTATAGAATTATATTTGTTTGCAGATGTTGGCAGCTATCAGCGAAAAGTTATCAGCTATTTTGAAACAAAGAAAGACACTTTTTTTCCATAACAAAAACTCCATAACAGCAAATGGACTGTACAACAGAAAATGCATATGCTGTTTATGGTCTCCTCACAACAATGATAAGAAAAATAAACTGGGCCAATATGGCATGTTTGTTAATACAGGGATACATATGTTAATGTGATCTCTGGTCTCCCACTCAGAGACACAGGTCTCTGAGTGTCCAGCATTCAGACGGCTACCTGACGACCCTCATCGTTTGAGAGAAAATCTGCTCACACTTGTATGTAGAGCAAAATACTGTCAATAATGCCTCTGCAATGTTCTGAAGACAGTTAAACTTGTCAGGTAGTGATGTCCAGCAGGTGAAAATGCAAGCTCCATGAACACGCACAGTTATGGATTCCAGCTGTGCTCATAGTTCTTCAAATTTTGACCCCCACAGACTCGAGCTTTTCAGTTCAATCAGCTGCATTTTGATGTCCTCTATATCCAGCTAGTTAATGCAAGACAAATCCAGCTGCTCATTAAAGCTTTCTGGTTTGATTAGAAAAGAAAACATTGGTCCATACACCTGAAAGTCCCGAAAACGCATTGTGAATTCTGTCTCGAGTCTACGGATGTATCCGTGTATTTCCGCGGTGCTGATGCTGCACTGAGCGGGCAGCTCCTGAAAAATTTGAAGTGTTGGAATGTGGAAATTTCAACATCGCTTGAAAAAACTGCCAGCTAGTAACGTCCCTCTCACCGGTAGGCTAAGTTATTTTTAGCCAATTACAAGTTGAATCTGGTAGTTGGGGTTGTTAGCTAAGATACCGTCATTAAGAAGCGGCACAACTAATGTGTCTACGCGAGCTAATTTGCGATCTGCATTGCTGGCCCGGCCATTTTTTTTTAATGCACCTTCTCAGATTAATTCCCCTGTTGTGCCCAGGGCTGGACTGGGACAAAAAAATCGGCCTGCGCATTTTGACTAGAGACCAGCCCACCAGGTATTATAGGAAAAGCCATAAAGCCTTTGAATGAAAACAAACTCTGTGACAGTGATGTACGCTGTCTTGTTGGTATATGTATGATTTCTATACATTTTACATCAGATAAAACCTTTGGTTGTAAGATTCAGATAATTATTTATTAAAAGCGAAACAATTTAAATGAGAATACGAAAGAAAACTATTTCTTTGTGCCCCCCTTTCCATGTTAATGCCCTTCATGGCCCCCTGGCAAAACTTTGCTAGACCCGCCCCTGCACAGTTACCAGCTGTAAGCTACAAAGGATCCTGGTGTTATTTGTCTCTCAGAAACAGTTCATAACTTCCCTTCAACTCATTCATGTCACCTAAAAGGTAACCCTGTTTCTCCATCACCTGTTCAGCTCTGATGGTTCAGTAAGGACATCTACTGGTTTCAGCATCATGTTTCCCTTTCACCAGAATATCCAAACCGATATCATCACCAGCAGCTTTTACAGCTGTGGCTCCAGCAAACATCAGCTGATACTAGAAATTAATGTTAAATAAATTCTAACAACAGCTGATCAATCTTAAACATGCTGCTGTTGTTTAGCCCGACATCTGCTGGTTTCCTCTTTCTGGCGCAAAGTGAGCGATAAACAAGCAAGAGAGATGGGACTTGCGTCAGAAATACAGATCAGCTGATCATTGATCAGTTTCATGATTGAAGTAGCAACAGGAGAGGGAGGGGGAGAGAATGAGAGAATAAGAGGCAGCTGTGCAGCGTAAAGATGCAGAATACCTCCAGCTTTTTGTCTTTTTCCATCATAGCTAAAGTATGGGACAAACTGTGTTCCGTTTTGGCTCAATACGAAATGCGTAATATTTTCTCTGAATACGGGATGATTCCATTTTTTACGGGACGGTTGGCAACTCTACTAACCTTGTGAATAAAATTAAGTTCACAATCAGTGACATCATAGCACCCACCCAGATGTATAGAAACTCCGTCATGCTCGTACGAGTACACAGTACGAGTTATTGTAACTGACTGTGAAAAGTCAGCACAATGAAAATAAACTACACCTAAACTTGGTTTATATCTGACCCAGATAGACTGCAGGTCATAACTTCTTACCTGAAGTTCAGTTCACCTGACACTCGGACTGGCGGCCACCTCGGGTCTCTCCTCCTCCTGCCTCCCCTTTCCCTCATCCACCCGCTAGCCTCTGTGGAAGCTCCGCCATAGCCACCACCAAACAACTGAGTTATTTTTACACATAGGCCAGCATCTGGCCAATCCACCACCTTTCATTGTTTATACCGTTACAAAAAAACCCCCCATGTGCCCAGGGTTGCTGGCCCCTGACATAAACCATTTTAAAACAACACCAGTAATCCCGAACAAGTCCTTAAGCCTATTTATTTAAGCCGATGGCAGCTGGTCACGACACTGGTGATAATACCTCTATACACTAATAATAATAATAATACATTTTATTTGAGGGCGCCTTTCAGAAACCCAAGGTCACCTTACAAAAAAACACAATTAATAAAAGGAACAGTAGTCATAAAATACATAAAATAAGTTAAAATTACAAAACAGAGCGTGACAACAGATAAAATCAGCATTAAAGCGAATAAGCCAGTTTAAACAGATGTGTTTTGAGCTGTGTCTTAAATACGGAGAGGGAGTCAATATTTCTTAGTGCAGGGGAAAGAGAGTTCCAGAGCCGGGGAGCAGAGCGACTGAAAGCTCTGTTCCCCATAGTAATAAGGTGTGAGGACGGAACAGTAAGATGAATAGCAGATGATGATCTGAGAGGGCGGGAAACAGTGGTGATATGGAGCAGGTCACACAAATATGAAGGAGCAGATTTATGGATACACTTGTATGTAAAGAGAAAGATTTTAAAATTTATCCTGGCTTCTATGGGCAACCAGTGAAGCTGCTGAAGAACTGGGCTAATATGAGCACTTAACAGAGTACAGCATATGATCCGAGCTGCAGAATTTTGAAGAAGTTGGAGTTTATGAAGGACCTTTTAGGGAGACCAAATAGGAGGGAATTACAGTAATCAATACGGGATGTAATAAGAATATGGACAAGGATGGCAGCAGCATGAGGGGTAAGGAAGGGACGGAGTCAGTTAATATTACATAAATGGAAGTAAGCAGACCGGATTATGTAATTAATGTGAGACTGGAATGAAAGAGTATTATCAAGTATGACGCCCAAACTCTTAACCTGAGGGGAGGGAAGGGTGGGAGAATTTTCAATGTTAATGGAAAAGCTGTGGGATTTGGTTAAGATAGATGGTGTACCAACAAGTAAAACTTCAGTTTTATTACTGTTAAGTTTGAGGAAATTGGAGGAGAACCAGGATCTAATCTCAATAAGACAGTCTGAGAGGGAGGTAGGTGGAAGGGATGAATTAGGTTTAGAAGAAAGGTAGAGCTGGGTGTCATCGGCATAACAGTGGAAATTTATATTATATGCTTTTCTCCTGCAAGACACCATGATACAACAGCTCAACCAGAAGTGGAAACCTGCTCCATCATCTCAACTTTTCAGCTCTCCACCAATGCACCAATGACTCAAAGGTAAAATGCATTTCTGGATAATCAGAAAAAAGTTCACATGTCAGCTGTCAGAATTGTAAAATGAAAAAAATTTAAGTACTTAAGAACCTCAAGTTTGTCAGGCTAAGGAAAGATCATCTTTAGTTCAGCTTTGAGAAACAAACTTCAAATCTAGCAGTTTGCAATGTTTTTTTTGTTTTGTTTTTGTAATCTTTGAGATTACAGGAGTTGCCCTCAGATTCAGACCTTGTTGTAGAGCAAACCTACAGTGAAGGTCAGAAAAAGATTTCTCTCTGAGGGAGCTGCTGGTGAAGATTGCGAGTTCTGCTTGCTCCTTGCAATGACCTTCAGTTCTCTTGATGCTTCTTACTTAATATCTGCCCTCCCAATGGGTCAATAGAACATCTGGCACAGGACAGCTGGTCGTGAAAGAAGGGGAGGAAGTTTCTATGAACCACTGGACCCACAAATCCAGACCCAGCCTGGTACTGATGGTCTCCCTCCCTTGCTTTTCCCAAGGATGAATGTAGATTTTGCTCTGTGAGTGTGTAGTGGTTGCAAATCTGTTAAAATCTTCAGTTTTTGTATAACATCCTCAGTATTATGCTTAATTCTCAAAGGATAACATTCCATCCATCCATCCGTCCGTCCGTCCATCCGTCCGTGGCAGCACATTGGCACGGTGGTTAGGACTGTTGCCTCACAGCAAGATGGTCCTGACTTCGATTCTACCATCAGGCTGGGGACTTTCTGTGTGGAGTTTTGGTCACAATGGGTGAAAATGGAATCACATTGTCCATCTTTAATGCAGACATTAGCCTTAATAGACAAAAGCACCCCAGTTTTGGTTTTTTTGGGGTTTTTTTTTTTTGCAGAAGTGATGTTACTGCCTGTGTGAACACCACGTGTCCCCCGTGATTATGTATGTATACTTATTCTTTTCTTCTTGTGAATATAAGTTTCAGTGTATATATTTCCCCATAAAGTTGGTTCATGATTCATGTATAATGTTCACAGAGCTGAGTATGTTGCCATCCCCAATTGAAGCTCCTGTCTAAAAAGTAAGGGGAAAGCTATCCCAGTGTTGGCACAGTGTTGGTGCTCTTCTTCAAAATGACATTCCCTTCGCTGTCTTGGCTGCCTGTACAATGTACCTGTCTGTCTACTTACAGGTGTGATTGACTGATCTCAGTTTCCTGAAGTACACACAGCTTTGATCATACCTATCAGAGCTGAAGTTTCAACCCTTAACTGCTTGGTTCTCTGTGCTTAAGATGAAAA
This sequence comes from Oreochromis aureus, assembly GCF_013358895.1. Classification (NCBI taxonomy): domain Eukaryota; kingdom Metazoa; phylum Chordata; class Actinopteri; order Cichliformes; family Cichlidae; genus Oreochromis; species Oreochromis aureus. Next base: position 196,353 of record NW_024108924.1, read on the forward strand.
AGGAGAATTTATCAAAAAAAATATGAACACTGCAAAAAAGAGGAGCAGGTGAAGATGTTGAAAGTTAAACATTTATGACTTTACTTTGCAAGATACTGTATGTGATCTTTTGTACTCTGTAAGTATTTTGTTCCACATGTAATGGAGCACATGCACAATAACTTGGCTTTCAGATAGCAGAGGGCATTTCCTACTCATCATCAAATGGCACATTAAACGCTGTGGTTAAAAACATGACGGATTAGTGCCAAAAACTACAACTCAGTGTCTACTTGAGGCTGGCTCCAAAAGTGAGTCATACCCCATAGACTTAAATTTTAAAATGTCCAACTGGTAAATGGACTGGTTTGTCTTTACACAACTTGCCCCATTTGCCCAAGCAGTTTTTTCTATGCTCTTTCTCTGTAAGTGATTTCTGTCTAACATTCACATTCATTCATACTCCAGTCTTTGCATTGAAGAACAACTTGTGGATAGTATTTTGCCCAAGGATATTTAGCATGCTGTGTGCCTGGCCTTCCCTCCACTTTTTTAAGTCACTTAATTGGACTTCTCAACTTTTGTGGTGTGTTTTTGAGTATTTTAATTGGATTGTCAGATAAATAATATAGACTACAGTTTAGTACAGCATATTCAAGGAGATTCCGTGAAGTAAATTTTTACTTATTATTAGTATTACGTTATAGTATTACATAACAACTTGTTAAAACAACTAAAAACGTCTCCCAAGTTTAGTTATTTTCTTCTTGTGTTATATTTATAGTTTCTAGTCCCTAGGTTTCTGTTACTGTGTTCCATGTTTCATGTCTATTCACGCTTGTCTTCATGTTATTTTATCTCCTGTGCCTGTTTTCTGCTTTTCATTTCTTTCATTACCCTCTCTGTATTTATTTGTGTTGTGTGTGTGTGTTTTTCCATGTTCCTGGTTTCCCTTGCTCCTAGTTCCTTAATTCCTTGCTTCTTAGTGTCTTAGTTTCCCGTGCCTAGTTTTCAGTTTATGTTTTGTGTTTGTTTTTTTTCCTGTGTGTAATGTTTAAGTAGTGATTACAGCACTAAAGCTCCCTTTTTCAGTTCATCCCATTGTGTTCAAGTCCTGCATTTCGGTCCAGCCTCATCCTGCCTGCCTGCCTGTGGTCCTGGCCTGTTTGGTGCCCTGGGAAAAACACTCCCTCTGCCCCCCCTCCGACACACACACACACACACACACACACACACACACACACACAAAATATATTAAGGATTGTACATTAATATATGTTATTGTGAAAACTGTTGTCAGAACCATAATGAAATTAACCAGATAAATATTTTAGATGAGATAAGATAAAATAAAACTTTATTGATCCCACGGCAGGGAAATTTGTGCGTTACCTCAGCTCAGGTACAGATAGCAGAAGGAGAATAAAAAAAATACAAATAAAATACAACAAATACAGAATAAGTAAGAAAATACATTATACATTTTATATAGTGTGTGAGAGAGAGAGTATGCAAATGGATAACAAGCAGGCATTATAATTCCTCATACATTGAAAATAGCAGACAAATCAACAATACACCTCTTTGAATTAATTGCTAATTAATATCATGCTGAACACAGTCCAAAAGATTCAATAAGCCACATCAGTGTCTACTGTCTGTCTACTGCTTACTATCATAGCCAAGTGACTAACAAACGTTAACAGAACCCCCAAAAGTTAATTCTGTTAATCTGGACGCAATGTTTTCAGTGGGAGAAACGTTTTGTCACTCATCCAAGTGACTTCTTCAGTCACTTCAGCTGACTGCAGGTTTCCCCAATTTTATAAACAGTACATTTGCATAATGACTAAGACTAGAACCACAGAAGGAACAGTGGGCTGGGAGATCAGTTTGTTGCTCATTAATATGCAAATTATCATGACCATGGATCAACAACCACTGATCAAAGACCACTGACCACCATGATGGTGATGATGGCCATGAGTACCATTCACAGAGAGTTGGGGAATGGCTGCAATCACAGCATTGTACAATGGTGAAAGATGTAGCCTTAGGCCCCCTCCTTAATTCAGAGATGGTCTTTCCCTTTTCATGTAAATGGTCTCCTTGACTCCCCGCTCAAACCAGCGTTCCTCCCTGTTCAAAATGTGTACATCCTTATCCTTGAAAGAGTGTCCACTGGCCTGTAGGTGTAAATAGACTGCGGAGTCCTGGCCCTACTAATGAATGTTATCCATCCTGTTACACATCCAATCCTGTGTCAATACCCTCTCCTGGCAGCTCCAAATGATGTTTTTCAAACTGCCCTGGCGGCTCTTCCTGAGGATATTTGCCTACTGTCGTGGGTTCCTCCCCGGAGGAAACGCCACAAAAGACAGGGTAAACAGGCAGGCATATTGGTTAGGTTTAAAAACTATTCAGTCGCCTCTCCGACAGCTGACCCTCGCTGCTTTCTAGAGGGCCTATCTTCAGATTATACCTGGTTTATTTCGAACCTTGCCACAAATGGATTAAGAAGATCTTACCCATCCTCCCTTACCATTTCCCACAGCATTGTTCCCTGCTCCTCCCTAGAGGTGGTGTTTCTCCTGGGAATCTCCGCCTGCTGAGTCGTGCATCCCAGCCGGCCTCTGGTTCAATCACAATTACCATGGCTCTGGTGAGTACCACATTGCTAGCTAATAAGACCTTTATTCTTTGTGGATTTTTTTATGTTTGACTGAAACTTGCCTTAATCCAAGTGAGCTAAGCTCTTTCTCCGAACTTATACCTGCTAACTGTCTGTTTTTTAACTCCCTGCGGAAAACTGGCCACGGCGGAGATCTTGCAAGCACAGCTGATTTTTATGAGAGTGTTGAACTACAACTATTTTTCCTGGACCTGCATTCGCCTGTGCTGTGTGCACTGGTTTATCGTCCTCCGAAGTTCAACAATAATTTAATTCAAGACTTTTCTGCCTTTTTATAGGGGATCTTAGCAAAATTTGACACCCTTTTAATCCTTGGTGATTTTAATATTCATTCACCAAAAACCACTTGTGAAAGACTTTTTGAATTTTATTGATTCTTTTAATCTTATTCAATCAGTTAAGAGTCCTACCCATGAGCGTGGACACACCTTGGACCTAGTTCTATCCTGTGGTCTGCAGCTACATGATATTCAAATTTGCAAGCTTAACTTTTGGGATCATATCCCTGTCTTATTTCAAATTTCTGCCCCATGTTTCTCAGTTAAGCCTCTTCTACCTGTTTGTCAATACTGCATCGTTACATCGTCCACTGCGGGACATTTCTCTGCTGCTTACCAAAACTCCGGTCCCCCTTTCATGGAGTATTGTTCCCTTAACCAAAATGTTGATTATTTCCTTACTATGTTTAATGTCACCTGTACAAACGTTCTAGATATGGATGCTCTTTTTAAAAAACAAAATGCCCTAGACCTAAATCCGATCCCTGGCTAAACAATGACATTCGGGCCCTTAGAAGGACCTGTAGAAAAACTGAAAGAAAATGGAAAAAAGACAAACTTCAGATTTCCTTAGCTATGTTAAGAGATGCTCTGTCTCTTTATCAAGATGCTGTGCGAAAAGCCAAAACTAGGTACTTATTGGATATTATCACTAAACACAGCTACAGCTCTCTTGTCTTATTCAATACTATTCATTCTGTTATCAACCCTCCATCCACCACTCACTTACTAGGGTCTCCTGTTACTTGTGAAAACCTTTTGCGTTTTTTTGTTGATAAGGTGGATACTATAAGGTCTCATATCATTCCTCCGCCCTATGATCCCTCTGTTCCCCTATTCTCTTCAGTTGTGTTTGATCACTTTGAGTCGATTTCCCTGAACTCTCTGGCTGAGGTTGTCTCCCGTCTTAAGCCTTTTTTGTGTCATCTTGACATTATCCCCTCTCGTCTTTTTAAAGAAGTCTTTGCCACCATTGGCCCTCACGTTTTACTATCATTAATACCTCCCTCTGGAACTGTTTCACTTGATGTTAAACATGCTATTGTCCACCCACTTCTCAAAAAAAAAATAACCCTTTAAAAGCAAAAATAAAATTATATATATAAAAAAAATAACCGTGACGCCACCGTTCTTTCAAATTTTAGACCAATCTCCAAACTCTCTTTTTTTGTCAAAAATTTTAGAAAAAGTTCCCTTTCTCCAGCTCCAAGCCTTTCTGGAGACTAAATGCCATCTTAGAATCATTTCAGTCTGTTTTAAAGTGCTACATAGCACTGAAACTGTGCTTTTAAAAGTTCTTGTTAATCTTTTACTGATTACCGATTCTGGTAATTCTGTCATTTTAGTGCTTTTAGATTTGAGTGCGGCATTTGATACAGTGGATCACGGAAATCTGCTATCAAGATTGGAAAATTGTGTCGGCATTAAATAGTTCAGATCCTACCTAACTGATATGAGTTTTTCGGTCAGGTTCGATGACTCTTCTTCCACATCCACCCCCCTTACCTGTGGGGTCCCACAAGGGTCTGTCCTTGGCCCAATACTTTTTTCCCTGTATATGCTCCCTCTAGGTTCTATTTTTAGAAAACATGGAATCTCGTTCCACTGTTATGCTGACGATTCTCAAATCTATTTTCCCCTTAAAAAGAACTCTGCAGACTCCTTTAAAGTTTTACTTGACTGTCTTGATGAAATTAAATCAGGGTTAGCATTAAATTTTTTGCATATAGATGATCAAAAAACAGAGATGATACTATTTGGCCCCTCTGACCCCTGTTCTTCCCTAAATGTTGACCTTGTCCCACTGGAAAAGTTCAGAACTCCGTTTGCAAAAGATTTAGGAGTGTTTCTCGATAGCTCTTTCTCATTTGAGAAACAAATATATTCTGTTATTAAAACCAGCTTTTTTCAGCTGAGGGCCATTGCAAAAATCAAGACCATGTTGTCATCTGCCGGTTTTGAGAGATTGATACATGCATTTATCTCTTCTAGGCTTGACTATTGCAATAGTCTCTATTTTGGTATTAACCAAGCCTTACTCTCGCTTCTGCAGTTAGTCCAGAATGCGGCGGCCCGTCTTCTTACAGGCACTCGCAAATTTGATCATATCTCCCCAATCCTGGCACGTTTACACTAGTTACCAGTACGTCATAGAATAGACTTCAAGATTTTGTTGTTTGTCTTTAAATCTTTGAATGGATTAGCTCCATCTGATTGCTGGAGTACTTTTCTATGCTGTGGTGTGCTGAGGGAGCAGCACAGCAAAGAAGGACTCATCCAGGCTGGAAAAACTGATCACGAAGGCTGGCTCTGTGGTTGGCATGAAACTGGACACCAGAGATGGGTAATCTGATTACTTTTTTCAAGTAACGAGTAGTGTAAGGGATTACTATTGCAAAAACGGTAATTAGATTACCGTTACTTTCACGTAGGAACGCTGCGTTACTGCGTTACTAAAACCATGATTTTTTGCGAGAATGTCTCATGACAGTGACGTAAGCGAGTGCGACGTTCGTGACAACAGCTGTGTGCAGATCAACAATGGATAATATATCGAGTGCGGGAGAGAGTATGAGCGTACAGTGTTTAAAGCGTGGAAGTACTGACCTTATTTTGAGTTTGATTCCATAAAAAGTGACAAAAATATTAGTGTCCGTTGTCATGCACGAGTCATGAATCATGTCTGGCTCAGTTTATTGAGTTCAAAATCGCTCTGCTGTCAATAGATTGCCCCCACGCTCGATGCAGTGGAGCTCTGCTACTCTAAAAAACAGTTTGTCTCAACGTTTCCTGTTTTTTGAAATTTCAAAAATGCCGGGCTCCACCACCAGCTAACGAAGCTAGCTGCCAGACCACACCGGGCTCCACCAACAGCACAGAGGCTAGCTGCCAGGCTACGCCGGGCTCCACCACCAGCTAACGAGACAAACTGCCAGACCACGCCAGGCCACGCCACCAGCTAACGAGGTGAGCTGCCAGGCCACACCTGGCTCCACCACCAGCTAACGAGGCTAGCTATGTTTATTTGTGGGGACTTTAATATTGACTTATTGAATCCAAATCATAATAAGAGTAATAATAATAATAATAATGGATTGGATTTATATAGCGCTTTTCAAGGCACCCAAAGCGCTTTACAATGCCATTATTCATTCACGCTCACATTCATACACTGGTGGAGTACAGAAGAATTTATTGATTCCATGTACAGCATGGGTTTATTTCCACTGATAACAAGACCGACCAGAATAACATCTCATTGTGCAACTCTATTAGATAATATATTTACAAATATAATAGAAGGAAATATAAAAAGTGGGCTGTTAATCAATGATATAAGTGACCATTTACCAGTCTTTGCATCTTATGATTGCCATTATAAAGTGAACAACGATGGACACAAGATTATTTACAAAAGAATAAGAACAGAGAAGACATTAAACTGTCTTAGAAATGAACTTTTAAAGCAAGATTGGAATATTGTATATGAACAAACAGAAGTTAATAAAGCTTACGAAGGATTTTTAAGAACATTTAACACATTACTTGATAAAAACTGCCCAGTAATTGAAATCAATAGGAAACACAACTATGCAGGAAGACCATGGATGACTAAAGGACTACAAAATGCCAGCAAAAAAAAGAATACCCTATATCGAGAATTCATAAAAAAGAGAACAATAGAAACTGAAAGGAAGTATAAAACTTACAAAAATAAATTAACTAATATAATGAGATCCTGTAAAAGAGAGTATTACATTAAAAGGTTAGAACACAATAAAGATAACACAAGAGATATATGGAATGTATTAAACAGTATAATCAAAAATGAATCAAGGAATAATGATTACCCTGGGTACTTTATAGAAGGGACAAGAAGTATTAATAACATGGAAGAGATAGTAAATGGCTTTAATAATTTCTTCGTAAACATAGGGCCAAAACTGCCAGAAGAAAAAAAGGTTGATGGAATAGCAAGGGACACTGGTGAAAATATTGAAAGGAATAGAAGCTCAATGTTTTTAAGAGCAGTGGAAGAGAAAGAGATTTATGACATAGTTAGAGGACTTAAGAACAAAACCAGTACAGATTGGAATGATATTGATATGGTAACAGTAAAGACAGTTATTGATGGTATTGTAAAACCATTAAAATATATATTCAACTTGTCGTTTCAAAAGGGTTTTTCCACAAAAATGAAAGTTGCTAAAGTTATTCCCATTTACAAAACCGTGAAAGGCATCATTTTACAAACTATAGACCAGTGTCAATACTCTCCCAGTTCTCTAAGATACTGGAAAAACTTTTCATAAAAGATTTGACAGTTTTGTGGAAAAATATGAATTACTGACAGATAGTCAGTATGAGTTCAGAAGCAACAGATCAACAGCTTTGGCACTGATAGATTTAATGGAAAAGATAACGGAATGTATGGATAATAAGAGGTTTGCGCTCTGCGTTTTCTTAGATCTAAAGAAGGCGTTTGATACTGTTAATCATGAAATTCTATTAAAAAAACTGGAACAGTACGGGTTTAGGGAGTGGTTTTGGAATGGTTAAAAGCTATGTAGGGAATAGGCAACAATATGTACAAATAAATGAATATAAATCTAATTTGATGGATATAGCTTGTGGAGTATCCCAAGGTTCAGTACTGGGTCCAAAAATGTTTATTATGTACTTAAATGATATCTGCAGAGTATCGCAGATTTTAAAGTTTGTAATATTTGCAGATGACACAAATATACTGTGTTCAGGTGTGGAATTCCCACAGGTTTTGGAGATGATGTGTGAATGTGTGCGTGAATGGGTGAATGACTGGGTACTTAAAGCGCTTTGGGGTCCTTAGGGACCATAAAGGCGCTATATAAATACAGGCCATTTACCATGATCACACAGGAATTAACGATATTAAAGAAGTGGTTTGATATACATAAATTATCATTGAATCTAGATAAAACCAAATTTATGTTTTTTGGAAACCAAAAGAAAAACATCAAAATAGAAATATGTGTTGACAATGTATATTTAGAAAGAGTAAATGAAATAAAATTTCTTGGTGTGATCATTGACCACAAGCTCTGTTGGAAGCCATACATTACTTATGTTCGGGGGAAATTGGCACGGGGCATTGCCGTCCTGGGAAAGCAAAGCATATGTTGGATCAGAAAGCACTGCACATTTTATACTGTGCTTTACAACTGCCATATATGAGCTACTGTGTAGAGGTCTGGGGAAACACATACAAAAGTAACACACAAACAATAACTATAATACAGAAAAGGGCCATTAGATTAATAAATAATGTGGGGTACAGCAACCATACAAATGCACTCTTTGTCAAAATGCAAGCTATTAAATTCCAAGACTTGGTGAAGCTTAAAACAGTGCAAATAATATAATAATAATAATAATAGTATAAAGTAAGAAATAAATTGCTTCCAAAAGAAATCTGTAAATTGTTCATAGAAAGAGAAGGTGGGTATAACTTAAGAGGGAAATGGAATTTAAAAATACAAAGTGCTAGAGAACAACTTTAAGAACTATGTCTATCTCAATTGCAGGAGTTAAATTATGGAACAGTCTAACAGAAGAAATAAAAGAAAGTAAAAACATAAACCAGTTTAAAATAAAATATAAAAACCTAATTTTAAATAAGTATAAGAATGAAGAAAACAGGGTTAACCCAGGACGGTAATGTTGCTGGTAATGGTGTTGTGGTTCTTTGTTGTTTTTTTTGTTTTTTTGTTTTGTTTGTTTTTCCATAACTTGTGAATCTGCAAATATACACATTCTGTATTTTTCATATGAAAGAAACTATACTGTGGTGGGGCTTGCTTATTTCTTGTTTTTGATTTATGTACGTTTTGTTTTGTTTTGCTTTACTTTTGTTTCATATGTTGTTTGTTTAATTTAAGACTAAAAGAAAATTAAATGAATGAGAGGTAAAACTAGGGACAAATAAGTAAATACTTCTGCCTACTCCTTTTCAAACAAATAATGAAATGATATTTTGTAATTATTGTGAAGGCACATGTTTGAAATGTTTGAAATAAAAATGAACTGAACTGAACTGAACTGTGTGGGAAGAAAACTTCTTTTTACAGCAAAAAAACCCCATAAACTTCCAAGCAAGCACCAAATGCGCTACGACGTAATGTGAAATTCACAGAGAAACTCGCGGATTCTTCCACTGACCGCTGCGGCACACCTGCACCAGGGTAAACCTCCGCCTAACCCACTCCTGCTTTACAGGTGAAAATAGAGCAACAGGACCGCTAGTCTTTGATTTTATTTATTTTCTGCTGTGTTTTACTTGCATCTATTTGAAAGAGTGAGTGTAAACACAAAAAAATATTTTATTTTATATGCTGGAATGTGCAGAAAATAGGTTTAAATGTTAAACAAATTTCTTCCAGTCAGAGAATGTTGCATATAATTAAATTTTTGCTTGATGCATAAAGTTAAAAGATTTAAAGTTTAAAGTTTTAAAAAGAGACGTTTCCATTTGATTACATTTTGTATGATGGATTATGCAGAAAAAGTAGAATTGGGCTGAAAGATCTATCGCTTTATCACCTATTCAGGTTGTAAATCGTGTTTTTAAAAAGTAACTAAGTAACTAAGTAATTAATTACTTTTGAAAATAAGTAATCAGTAAAGTAATGGGATTACTTTTGGGGGGAGGTAATCAGTAATTAGTTACTGATTACTTTTTTCAAGTAACTTGACCAACACTGCTGGACACTCTGGTGACAGTGGCAGAGAAAAGGACACTAAAAAAATTGCTGGACATTATGGACAATGCTGGGTCCGACACTCTTCGTGTGAGAGTGGACAGGTAATGCAGGTAATGCAGGACACTCACATTAACATGTGTATCCCTGTATTAACAAACATGCCATATTGGCCCAGTTTATTTTTCTTATCATTGTTGTGAGGAGACCATAAATAGCATTTGCATTTTCTGTTGTACAATCCATTTGCTGTTATGGAGTTCTTGTTATGGAAGAAAACATCACAGACAGGCACATTATAACTGCACTGAAATGTTCCAAAAGCTGTAGAATTTAAGTCTAAAGTATATTAGTTACTTTACACACACATGCATACAGCTGGATTATATATGTCTGATTGGTGGATGTCAATCTTATTTCACACAATTTTACCAGAAATACACATCGCAAGACAGTGGTACCCTGTGCCTGGATGATTAGCTGTGAATCAACTAGGTAATTTATGTATGAGGGCATTTGTCATGACCTGAGCCTCTAACCACAGATTGGCATGCCACATTTCATTTATTGTGAGCGGATGGTGGAGTCCCCTCAGAGCAGCTATTCCATAGGCCTTGAAAACTGCACTCAAACGATTTAATCTCTCAAACAAATAAAGGTATATGAACAGTGTAAGAAGGAAAAAGGGAACGCATTGGAAATAATAAGGGACATTTGCTCCTGTAACCTCGCTCCATCTATGCCAACTATATAGAGCCGTAATGAAAAACACAATTTCAATTTAAGATCCATTTCTTTTTACCATGGGTGCTGTGTCACATGTGAAAAATGAAGTTATGGCAGCCAAAATATGCTAGACAGAGGCTTTCACTGATGCAAATGTCTCCGGTCTGAAAACAAGAATGTTTTAAAACATGTTAAGAACACAAGGAAATAATTTCTTTATTCATTAAAACCCTCAGGTCTCTATCCTGGCCATTTGTGGCCACTTCGCTTTTCGCTTGAAAACCATTTTTGTTCTGTTAATGCAAATGGAATGAAACTTCCCAAAGGTGTGTATTTTTTTCAGATTTTTTAATTTTCAACATCAGCTCCTTAATAATGTCAATAATATTCACTATACACTAAATTGCTCCTCTTGGTTCTATCGTGGCCATTTTTTTGATTCCTTGTTACTGACAGTACTATATCATGCAATTTAGGTAAAATTGCTTTCATTCTAAACTCAACACATGAAAATTGTAGTTTTTAATGTTTTTTACCAAATTACATCATTTACCCATTTTTGGCCAAGCAAGCAATTTCATGTAATATTCTGAGTTTCTAGTAGCGGCCTTTGCTGGCTTACCACACTCCTATGCCAAAATAATGAAACAATTTTGACATAGGTTTGATCTTAAGGATCTAATAGTTTGTGTTTGTGCATGACATTGCAGTACAAACATGTATTTGCAAGATAGACTGGAATAAATTCAAACATTACATAGGCTGCAGTGAATTTCTGTGGATGCAGGATATTGAGCTTTGAGGTTCCCAGTCAAACTTAGCTTTGAAGCACATGTTAAAAGCACTTTTACTCTTATATTTTTCATCAAAAGATACCATACCCAAAATATCAACTCTAGAAACAAAAACAAAAACAAAAACAAAAAAAACCCCAATCACAGGACATTTTGCAGAGTTCAAACCTGCAGCTGCAGCTGGAGCGCAAACAACAACAAACACTATTTGTAAACGTGTCCTGGAGTTTATGCAGGTGCAGACAGAGCTACTGCTGTAAGTAAGCCTAACAGCTTCCAGATCATTTATTCTGGCACTATGGCAATCAGATCATCACTGCTTCAAGCACTGCCTATTAGATCTGGTCAGAGAGCAAGGACAGCAAGCAGTCCTCTGCCCTTGAAGAAAATACATCTGCCCAAGATGAAGAAACCTCCTCTCCAGAAGATGAGGGGACAATCTTCAAAGAGGCTGACTGCATCACCACTGATGTTGAGTTCTAGCCAGTGCCCGAATCCTCTTCTTTGGGGAGGATTGGGGTTGGGGGCATGGAGGTGGAGCCCCAAAAAGAACATAGGAGCATTTTCTGAGACCGAGGAGTCGGCGACTCAGTGGATCCGCCATGAAAGGAAAACCATGTGGCTCCCACTACTGAAGAGAGACTGCACCACAATCCAGTACCCACTAGGGGTCACCCTAGTCCTGCATTAGCAGCCTGAGATCTACTTTTGACTTTTTTATAACAAAGGAGATCTTTTAGCTGCTGTGCGCCCTTACAAACCTGCACGGGAGGCCAAGGTGTGAGGATTGGAGGATTATAGATGAAGTGGAGATAAAACCTACACCAGAATAAAGCAATACATAGCATGTTGGATGAAAACACTGGAAGTTTGATCATTTTATTGGTGATTGCAGGGATTATTTGGTCATTAAATTGCCTTTCTGGCCACTAACACACCATGTGTGACATTGCTTTTGGCCATTCATTCCCCCCGCCCCCCAAAAAAGAAAGAATGAATGAATAAATGAATAAATAAATAAATGAATAAATAAAGTAAAAATAAATCATTGTAACAGTTACTGTTACTGACCTGCAATGATGATAAAAACCATATTAGGTTTCACCATTTATATGCTAAAAGATGTGAACTTTATTACTATTTTTACTATAATAATACATAATCTGACTGGTATTCAAAGGGTATAATATCAGAATTTGAATTATATTTTGGTTTTTATGACTAGAAGCGGTGCTAATTTAAAAATCAAGTCAATGAAAGTAGAAAAATGTTTTAATATATATGAATTTTATAGCATTTTGTAAATGTAAACAGGGTGGCCATTTTTGGCCACGAACAAGCTGAGAGGGAGTTTTTTGTTTTTCTGTCACTGCACAAAAAACAAAGATGCATAAATGTCATTGATACTTTTAATTATTGCTATGCATCTAACCTTCATCATGGTTAGCAAATAAATCAGATGGCATGTATTATTTAGAAAAAAACTGGGATTTTATGATTTTCTCTATTTATGAGTTGTTATGATTATGTGCTCTAACTGGTATTTAAAGGGTTAAATTTCAGAATTTTAATGAAATTTTGATTTTCATGAACAGCCCTGATGCTAATCTAAAAATCATGTAAAAAAAAAACTGGACATTTTTCTTAATATATATGAATTTTATAGCATTTTGTAAATGTAAACAGGGGGTGGCCATTTTTGGCCACGAACAAGCTGAGAGGGAGTTTTTATGTTTTTGCTCTCTCTGCACTAAAATAACAATGCATTATAATCAATGTTGATGTGAATCAATTATATGCCCCAGACTCTACTATTAATAATACAAGAAATTTCAGTAGCAATGCAATTATATAAAATTGTGAGATCTGAGGTTGTTGTCCAGCTGGTGCAGTGGACAAACAAACTGGCGTTTAAAGGGTTAAAAAATAAAAAAGTAATAATTATTTTATATTTATGGAAAGAACTGAAGTTACTTAAAAGCTTTATGCAGAAAAAAATGGCAAAAAACCAAAAATAATAAAAATTACAGACCTAATCTGTAGGTGGCCACTTTTGGCCACGAACAAGCTGAAAGGGTGGTGATTTTGAACAAGACCTGAGGGTTAAGTAATAACAAATGTCAAGGTAAATTTGAAATGTCAGTAGATCTTTCTGGACAAAATTCTAATGCTATGGGAATTTATTATGTGAGAATCAGTAAAATGAGCAATGGAGCATCTAACTGCTTCGTCATTCATTTTAATGATTAAAAATTAAGTATATATGGACCATTATATCATTTTTGTAACATCTGGGCAACATTTTTGCATCTTTTTGTATTGGTTGATGGCAGCAATGCAATTACTGTGCACTGATTGCTCACAAAATTCCAGGAGGAAGTTCAGACATATTTGTACACACATGATACCAGCAGGCTTTAAAATAGTGTTGTTTTTTGGAATTGCTATTCTTGTGTTTCCAAATGAGTTACACTCAGGTATTTGCTCCAGAAGACTGCACTGAAACACTGCTTTTTATCAGTAAGAGAAATGTGCTTTTCATTGTTGTCCTTCACTGACCGTGAGTTTTAAAATTAAAGTACAGATTTTAATGCTTGTTTTTAACACCTTGAATGCTGAAACATTCTGGCTGATATCTGGTGTCTGGTGTCTAACCCCTGAAGAGTGCAAATCTTGCTCAAAAACTTGAGGCAGGGCCCCATTAAACTCAAGTCAACATGTTACTAAAGAGTGATAGGACAGCCATTCAAACTTCAATCCTGAAACTAACTCAGTGGTTTCTTTTATAAAGCACCTTGAGGCAACTTTTGTTGTGATTTGGCGCTATATAAATAAAATTGAATTGAATTGAATTGAATTGAAATTTTATTTTTCCCTTATGGAATGGAATAACATTAATATAGTACCTTATAGTATTACAGGCTAATTAAAAAAATTGTACACTTTGTCACAGTCACCATTTCATACAGTTTATTCTCTTTACATCCATTTACATCGACTCCCAATTGACTTCAGAATTTGTTTTAAACTCATCATACTTACAAACAAAGCAGTAAATGGACAATCTCCATCTGCTTGCTTTCTCCACAAGCTCAAAATTTATTAGTTGCTTCTTGTACGAGACAGAAGACTAAAGGGGACAGTGCCTGTCCTATTGAGGTGTCTCTTTTATGTTGTGCAGTCCGTTTATGAAGTGGCTGTTTGGTTTCTCTAATGTATAGGTGTGAGCACTTCTCCCTGCACTGTGAACAACATACATTTCAATGAGAAGTGATCATTAGAAGAAACTGAACATGATTTATTGATGTACAGAATTCAATTTGAGGTATTTGGAGGTTAGAGTCCGATGGTCATTCACAACAGAACGGAATCCCAACAGTGATGAGGATTAGACAGGAACCCCCAGATTCTAGTCACAGTTAGTGTACGCCGAGATGGAGGCCCGAATGGAGACTGAGTGATGAGAGAGAGGCGGTGATGGGGAGGAGTTGGTTTGACAAAAGGCGTCTGCAAAAAAGAATGACAAATGCGCAATGAAGCTGACTGGCCTAAAGAAGATGAAAGATGATTGGACTAGACCAGTAACCAGTATTTGGCGGTTAGACTGATGGCCATTCACAGCAAAATGAAATCCCAGTGGTGAAAGGGATTAGGGATTAACATACATAAGCATCACGTTGAGTGTGAAACCGAAGAAAGGGTCTGGTTAGCAAGGGGTAGAGCAGAAGAGTACAGATTTAGAATTGAGGAGGCTTGAAGGCCACGGGAAGCCTTAAGGGTAGAGAGCAACTTCAGTTGCTGTGAGGACAGACTAGAGCTAAGAGAGGGAGAACCTTTGATAGGCTCGGAGCTAACGTACGACAGGACAGAGACAGAGTTTGTGATAAGGCTGAGAGTTAGCAAAGGAAACAGGATAGATAGGAGGGCAGAGAGGAGAGGCTGCCTTAAGGCTTAGGGCCGCTGGAGGCCAACCCGCATCAGAAAGGTGAGAGAAGGATGAAAGTTGCAAAAGGTAGGAAAGAGAAGAACCTGCATTAAGGCTTTGGGCCACTGTTTGCTGACAGAGAGCAGAGTGCCTACAAAAGGCTAAAAATTGAAAGACACGAGAGAAAAGAGTCCGCTTTAAGGCTTAGGGTTGCTGTTGACCAGAGGTGAGCGTGCAAAATGCTAAAAGTTGCAAGACCGAAGAGAGAAGAGCCTGTGCAGCAGAATGAATATTATATTTACTGGCTTTTGATCCCACTATTACTCAAGCACATTAGGTGGTGCTGCTATAAATAGTAGCTGTCATCCAAGTGTCCCTGAATCGCTTACCTGCATCGAGCTTTTTGGTCACCTGACTTCCCTCGGTGTTACAGGTAGGAGTTGCATACATGTCGCTGCTGCCTCAGTCTGAATTGGTGGTACTTGCATTGATTAGTGTTACTCATGTTACAGAGATCACCCACGGATTACCTTCCTGCAGCCTTCCATCGTGGCTGGTATGTGTCTATTTGGTGCCATAAGTACATTATTTCACTCAGTGGTAAACAAATGTTGTTTATAGGTCGTAGCTGCAGAAGCTTCCTATGGGCCACTTTGTTAATAAACTGAGCGACATCGGACGGCCAATAGCCTTACAGCGGGGCCACTAGTGCTTTTCCAAGCTACGCTGACAAAAGTGCTGCTGCTTTGCTTTTTTCTTTTATGGTTTCCTTTTTTGTTTGTTTTTCCTTTTCCCTGTTGCTGCCAGCTTGTTAGAAGTGGACATTTTAGAGAACAGGGGCGTCGTACATGCCAGATATGGCAGTCTGCTGATGTGCATGTTAATTGACTGAATCATTCAATCAGAGCCATCGGATGGACGATGATTTGGCATGATACTGTGACGCCGTCTGCTCTAGTGCGAAGGGTTAATTTATTTTGATGTATATTTGGTTTTTGAATGTTTTTGATTTTTAACCTTTTGTTTTTGCTTTGCACCACTGGAAGGAAGCCCTTTTTCTAGCCGTGGATCGGCAGTGTGTTCTGCAGTTGAGCGAGCAACAGAGAGTGTATATTAGGTTTTTTCTTTAATAAATTGTAACTTTTGTTTCTTTCATTCAGATGCAGAGGGCCTGAAGTGGAGGTGACAGGGGTGCCTCGGTGGTGGGATCCTTCGTGTACTACGCACCTTTGCTTTGAGCTGCACTGGGTGTGAGTGTGTGTGACAGTGTGCTGCATGTATTTATCGGTGAATTCTTTTTTTGATTTGTCCTGATTTGGCATCCCTGTCACCCACTGGTAAGCCTCAGCTCTGAACTTCTTTTCAGAATACATGTATACTGGTACATCTGCTCGTGTTTTTATCTGATGTTTTAAATAGCTGTCAATAAACTGTTTTTTTTTTATCATTGAACCTCTTCTCTGTGCTGAGTATAAGAGACCTAAGTGCCTTCTTGGTGATTAACATCATCCCAATCCAGTACTCTCTGGGTGAAATTCCCAGGGTGGGTTTGTCGGATTTCTATTAAATTGTGAAGAGTTTTTTTTTTTTTTTCCATTCTACCATTCTTCCCCACCTTGTGCTGCCACACCTGCATTAAGGCTCCAGATGGCATGCGCTCTTGAGCTAAAACAAAAGTGATTTCAAGCAGAAATGTCCCCAGCTTCTCACAGGCAGTTTGCAAAATGTGATCACTGACAAAGATTATCGAGCAGATAGTTGAGTTCACACATACACATTTGCACAAACTTCTCCTACTTTTCGTCGCAACTTCTCTCAGAGCAGCCTACTGTAGTGGAAATTTCTTTATTTTATGTATTGATTTTAGTAATAGTAAAATCACTTTCTCGCTTAGTTATATGCATGCAGAACGGTGCCATCAGCCAAGTGTGCCCTAATGTTTGTTGCACCTTCACAGAGGGCCTATTGAGTGGGTTGAAGACATCCAGGTGATGCATGTGAGGAGGTTGTAGTTCTCATTATCTTGGGAAGCAGATTTTGGATGTAAATCTTGACGCTACTCCACTACTCCATGACACTACTGATCACAACCACATATTCACTTCCTCTTACAAAGCTCTTCACAATAAAACAGGATACTTTTAAAAATGAACCACATATAATGCACATCGTCTTTTAAGGTTTTAAATACATTGTAGTCCTTTTAAAAGGAATTTCAAAAAGGTTCTAAATACTTTAACCATTATTTTTTTACTTTAAAAAAAACTTTTAATGTTAACACATTTTAATAAATGACAGTTTTAACCTGATTACACACAAATAAGTTGAATAATTGAAATAAACAAACAAACCAGTTAAAGAAAAACAGGAAAATATAAAATTAGTCCATTCAAGGACGAGAGAAAGAGGAAAGCTTTGTATAATTTTAGGGTCTTACCTTAGAAGAAGCCTCTTTAGGTGACTTTTGATTTGTAATTTGGCGCTATATCAATAAATGAAACGGACAGGCATTTCATCAGAATCAGAGAGACTTTATTAATCCCAGAGGGAAATGAAGTTGTCATAGCAGCAAATATACAACAAACAACAAGCACTCATATAAAATTGTGCTTTTCCCAAACAATAAAGCTGTAAGGTAGTGTAAGATAATCTGACCTGCCCAGTGGAGGGAGGGAAGTGGGGGTTTAGGCCTCTCTGACATTAGTATAAAATAGGTCCAGTGTTCTATTGTCTCTTCTGGTTAATTTGACAAACTTCAATGCTGAGGTTTCCATCCTCCTCAATGTGCACAACACAGTCCAGAGACTGCAAACTATTATCCTTTGTATCTTCCCTGGTGAACCTTATGTTTCTATCCACTGAGTTGATGTGAACAGTGAAGGCTTTTACTTCTTGGGTTTTGATTTTTACCACGGTGTTATCCATGTATCTGTACCTGACCAGACCTGAGAAAAAGTATGTAGGTCTGAGGCTGCCTTATAGAAATTAAATTCTAGCTACAGCCTAGACTTCACCATGTTGACAAACACAGGGACTACCTCAACATTCAGCCCTTCTGTCACCTTCCTATTCCTACTCATATACACTGCTGGCAGCAGCTGGCATTTGTTCTTCTTATGAAGAGTAAATTTAAAACCACAAATAAAGACATTCAGTGTAAAACCTTCCCCACATCTCCTGAAGATAGCTTTCAGAAGCACAAACAGAGCCGAAAGGCGAACACATTCAGAAAAACAATGAAACAGGGTCTCTCTGCTCACAGAACGGACACTTGTCTTCCACAGCAGCGTTAATAACAGAAACAAAACAATTTACAGCAACAATACCATGAAGACTTCTCCACTGCAAATCTCCATGTTTGATCGTGAGTGGAGGCTTATAAAGGGATCTCCATGCTTGTTTAATATCAGGTGCTAAGGAGAGATGGGTCCTCCGCACCTTGTCATTGCGTCCATTCAGTTTGCTTTGATTGAGAGTTTTTACAAGCAGCCTATACAAAGTTTTTCCAGAGGCCCCTTCCAGGCACACCCCTGCAACATCCACAGCATCCAGTAAAGGACCAGAGCAGTTCTTAAAACCAGGAAACAGTCTGATGGAAGGAGTGCCTTCACAATAACCTGCCAAAAGTTCAAGATGGCGCCTGTGTGTTCGGCACGCTGTCTATCACTCTCCTTTATTTGTTTTGTTTTATTGTTTTTAGTTAACTTTGCGTTACATGTGTGTTGTACTTTTTCCTATGATCGCCAGACATTATTGGAGATAGGTTTATCCATCCGGATGTCTGACCGGCCTGAATATGACAACCAAGGCTTTTTTCTTCCTTATCTGGAACCAATACCACCGTACTGGCGTTCCCTACCACCGTCACCGGTTCTGCAGAAGCGACGCAGGAGACGGGGTAACCGTGGAGGTCGTCGTGTGAAGCTGAAATCCTGAATTTCTCATTTTCCCCATGAGCTCCGCTGCATCCGCCGTTTTTGTCCGCGACTCTTGGTGCCATTGCATGCCTTGGATCCGGTGGACTCCTGGCTGGTTCCTGTTGTTGGGTCTTTCGAAAATGGTCCTGCAAAACTCTCTCCTCTACGACATATGCACTGGCGCGGAGTTGACAAGAAAAATCTTCGACCGGTGGATCTGGTTGCCAATGCCTCGGAAGTTTTGGACCCAGTTCCTCTCAGGCTGGGTCTAATAAATACTAGGTCGGTGGTAAACAAGACCTTCATATTGAAGGATTTTTTTCTTTCTCGTGTTCTGGATTTGCTCTTCCTGACTGAAACCTGGATTTCTCCCAGTGAGTTAAGCGCTTTCATTGAACTAGTACCCGCTGACTGTACCTTTTTAATGTTCCGAGAGCTTCTGGTCGCGGAGGAGGGCTTGCTGCTGTTTTAAGGCTCACTTGGACTTGAAGCAGCTTTTCCTTCGTCTCGCTACACCAGTTTTGAACTCTGTTTATGTAAACTGGGCCACTCGCCTTCGTTGTTATGTGCGATTGTTTATCGCCCCCCGAAATATAACAAGGTGTTTTTATCAGAGTTCTCAGAGTTTCTTGCTGATTGTGCATCACGGTATGACCAGATCCTCCTGCTTGGTGATTTTAACATACACGTTTGCTGTCCGGGAAGCCCTGGGCAAGGACTTCCTTGCCTTAGTGAACTCTTTTAATTTTGTCCAATCTGTTAGTGGTGCCACTCAAGAACGTGGTCACACACTGGACTTAGTTTTATCTCATGGTTTATCTGTTTGCAATGTACGTGTTGAAGATGCAGTATTCTCTGATCATATTGCTCCTTCTAACGCTTTTGCAAATCAGGCTGCACCTGTTCGATGTTATCGTGCCTTTGGCTCTGATTCTGCCGAACGGTTTTCTATACTGTTTGACAAATTAATGTCTTATGCCCCTGAGTTGCCCACTGCAGATGACCTACTTTTATATTTTGACTTTGCTTGGAAATCTGTGCTTGATATTGTTGCCCCTTTGAGACTAAGAAAATGTCAATCTAAGACTAGTCCATGGTTAACAGATCGTACCTGAGCTATTAGAAGACAATGTAGGAAATGTGAAAGACAGTGGAAAAAAGATAGATTGCATGTGTCCCTGGAAGCCCTAAAGATTAGTTGGAAAACTTATCAGAGGGCAGTTAAGGCCAATAAACACTCCTACTTTTCTCAACTTATTTCAGCCAACTCTCATAACCCTCGTGTTTTATACAGTACGATAAATTCTGTACTTAACTTGGAGGGTTACGACCTTTTGCCGTCCTCTGAGGCTATGTGCAATAAGTTTATTACCTTTTTTGTGGACAAGATTGCTAGCCTGAGGCCCCTGATCCCACCTATTGTTGATCCGGCCATGCATGCTCCTTGCTCAAGCCTATTCCCTGCTTTTGCACCAATTTCACTGTGTAATTTAGAGGAGTTGGTGCTACATGCTAAGCCCTGTGGTTCCCCGAATTATGTTGTTACTCCCCGCTTTCTCCAAAAAGTATTTCCCATCATTGGACCTTATATCCTGAAAATTATCAATACTAGTCTGTTAACCGGTCAAGTTCCTAGTGGGTTTAAACATGCAGTCATACACCCCTTACTTAAGAAACCTGGCCTTGATAGTTCTACTATGTCAAATTTTAGACCTATCTCCAAGCTTCCCTTTTTAAGCAAGATCTTGGAGAGAATTGTACATACCCAGCTGTTGGATTATTTGAACTACTCGCAACTGTCTGAAATCTTCCAATCTGGTTTTAAGCCCTTTCACAGTACGGAGACAGCTCTTGTTAAAGTTATGAATGACATTCTTGTTGCGACTGATCGTGGTAAATATTCTGTGCTTGTGTTATTGGACATGACAGCTGCATTTGACACAGTGGACCACGACCTGCTGATCTCCCGCTTACATCACTGTGTGGGAATTTCTGATTTGGCATTGTCATGGGTAAAATCATATCTTTCCAAAAGAAGTTTTTGTGTCAAGCTGGGACTGGCCTCTTCCTCTGTGGCCCCTCTGCTTTGGGGTGTGCCCTAGGGATCTATCCTTGGGCCATTATTTTTCTCGCTGTACTTACTCCCCCTTGGTGCGATTTTTCGTAAACAAGGAGTGTCATTTCATTTGTATGCCGATGACTGTCAGCTTTATTTACCTTTTAGTCATTTGGATACCTCCCCTTGTCAATCACTGCTTGACTGTCTTAGCGATATTAAATTATGGATGGCAAATAATTTTTTGAATTTTAATGGTCGCAAAATGGAAGCAATTTTATATGGCCCGCATCGTTCTATTGATACCCCAGATGTTGATTTTGGTGATTTGACCTCTCATCTGAAAAGTTCAATCACTAATCTTGGTGTTAAACTTGATTCCGCGCTTACTTTTGAAGGTCATGTAAATGGGGTGGTAAAATCAGCTTTTTATCACCTCAGATGCCTGTCGAAGGTTAAGCCTTTCCTATCCAAACCCAATTTGGAAACTCTTATTCATGGTTTTATCACCTCACGTCTGGACTATTGTAATTCCCTTTTAATAGGGGTCGGGTCAGGTCGGGCACCTTGTCACGCCTGCAGTTAGTGCAAAATGCGTCGGCACGATTTTTAACCGGTAGTAGGAAATTCGACCACATCACTCCGGTTCTGGCTTCCTTGCATTGGCTTCCCATTGAATTTAGGGTTCATTTTAAAGTCCTTTTATTGGTTTTTAAATCTTTAAATGGTCTGGCTCCTGTCTACTTATCTGATTTGCTGAAGCCACATGTTCCTCCTCGCTCGCTCCGTTCAGCTGAGCAGCTGTTGCTGTCGGTCCCTAAGTCGCGGCTGAAATACAGAGGAGACCGAGCTTTTTCAATTGTGGCTCCGATGCTCTGGAATAACCTTCCCCTCCAAATTAGACAAGCGTCATCAGTGCAGGTCTTTAAGTCCAGATTGAAAACCTATTTTTATTCCCTGGCTTTTAACTCTGTAGGAAGCTGACACCTTTTATTTATTTTATTGTATGTAATGATTTTATCGTATTTTTAATTTGGTAGTTGTTTTGATCTGTGTTGTTCAGCACTTTGGACTGCCTGGTGTGTTCTTAAAGTGCTATACAAATAAACGATGATGATGATGATGATGATGAAAAGTGAACACTCAGCTCCACCTAACCTGTGTTTCCAATGATCCAAAAGCTGACCAACAACTCGAGTAGACCTTATTCCAAGCTGTGAAGCGAGTTCATCCGGATTATCCAGCCAGCTCTACCACCCTCTTCAAAGAAAAGACTCGTGCAGCGTGGAGGTGTCTGGATAAAGTAGTCCTCCTCCAGACAGGGCAATCAAGCAAGCTGCCAAACAGTACAGGTTCTTCCAGAAACCAGTACAGAGAATAGGCCTGCTGTTGCCTCCCTTTCCTCAGCAGAGTCCATACAGAAAAAAACACTCTTGTAAAAAGGTGTAAGAAGTGAAGAGTTCAGCTTGCGTGAGTCCATCAGAAACAGAGATAAATCCAAACCTATATGACCCAGCTGCTGAAGAATACAGCACGATACCCTCCTCCACACTAGATCTGGGAGTCCTGTAAGGAGCCTCTGAATAAACTGAAAGCGAAAAGCAGCACCTCTACTGGCCAAATGGACCAGACCTTGTCCACCTTCCTCTCTGGGGAGAAAAAGGACATTTTGAGGAATCCAGTGTAGCTTATCCCAGAAAAAGTCCACTGGGATCCTTTGAATCTTCGACAAAAGGGTTAACTGGGGGATCAACACAAGTCAACCTGTGCCACAGAGCAGAAGAAACTAGATTATTGATAACAAGAACCCGGCCTCTGTATGACATTTTATCCACCTCCATTTTGAAAGCTGACCATTCACTTTACAGTGACTTGCAAAAGTATTCGGCCCCCTTGAACTTTTCCACATTTTGTCACATTACAGCCACAAACATGAATCAGTTTTATTGGAATTCCACGTGAAAGACCAATACAAAGTGGTGTACACGTGACAAGTGGAACGAAAATCATACATGATTCCAAACATTTTTTACAAATAAATAACTGAAAAATGGGGTGTGCGTAATTATTCAGCCCCCTGAGTCAATACTTTGTAGAACCACCTTTTGCTGCAATTACAGCTGCCAGTCTTTTAGGGTATGTCTCTACCAGCTTTGCACATCTAGAGACTGAAATCCTTGCCCATTCTTCTTTGCAAAACAGCTCCAGCTCAGTCAGATTAGATGGATAGCGTTTGTGAACAGCAGTTTTCAGATCTTGCCACATATTCTCGATTGGATTTAGATCTGGACTTTGACTGGGCCATTCTAACACATGGATATGTTCTGTTTTAAACCATTCCATTGTTGCCCTGGCTTTATGTTTAGGGTCGTTGTCCTGCTGGAAGGTGAACCTCTGCCCCAGTCTCAAGTCTTTTGCAGACTCCAAGAGGTTTTCTTCCAAGATTGCCCTGTATTTGACTCCATCCATCTTCCCATCAACTCTGACCAGCTTCCCTGTCCCTGCTGAAGAGAAGCACCCCAGAGCATGATGCTGCCATCACCATATTTGACAGTGGGGATGGTGTGTTCAGAGTGATGTGCAGTGTTAGTTTTCCGCCACACATAGCGTTTTGCATTTTGGCCAAAAGTTCCATTTTGGTCTCATCTGACCAGAGCACCTTCTTCCACATGTTTGCTGTGTCCCCACATGGCTTGTGGCAAACTGCAAATGGGACTTCTTATGGTTTTCTGTTAACAATGGCTTTCTTCTTGCCACTCTTCCATAAAGGCCAACTTTGTGCAGTGCAAGATGAACAGTTGTCCTATGGACAGATTCCCCCACCTGAGCTGTAGATCTCAGCAGCTCGTCCAGAGTCACCATGGGCCTCTTGGCTGCATTTCTGATCAGCGCTCTCCTTGTTCGGCCTGTGAGTTTAGGTGGACGGCCTTGTCTTGGTAGGTTTACAGTTGTGCCATACTCCTTCCATTTCTGAATGATGGCTTGAACAGTGCTCCGTGGGATGTTCAAGGCTTGGGAAATCTTTTTGTAGCCTAAGCTTGCTTTAAATTTCTCAATAACTTTATCCCTGACCTGTCTGGTGTGTTCTTTGGACTTCATGGTGTTGTTGCTCCCAATGTTCTCTTAGACAACCTCTGAGGCCGTCACAGAGCAGCGGTATTTGTACTGACATTAGATTACACACAGGTGCACTCTATTTAGTCATTAGCACTCATCAGGCAATGTCTATGGGCAACTGACTGCACTCAGACCAAAGGGGGCTGAATAATTACGCACACCCCACTTTGCAGTTATTTATTTGTTATGTAATCTATAATGTGACAAAATGTGGAAAAGTTCAAGGGGGCCGAATACTTTTGCAAGCCACTGTAAAGTGAATGGTCAGCTTTCAAAATGGAGGTGGATAAAATGTCATACAGAGGCCGGGTTCTTGTTATCAATAATCTAGTTTCTTCTGCTCTGTGGCACCGGTTGACTTGTGTTGATCCCCCAGTTACCCTTTTGTCGAAGATTCAAAGGATCCCGGGGGACTTTTTCTGGGATAAGCTACACTGGATTCTGATAGGAGAGTGAGGAGAGAAAGTCAGGAGAGAATGGAGCCAGCTAAGAAGAGGAGGATGTCCTCCCCTGTGTGGGAACATTTTGATCTTATTCCTCCCAACAAGGTATGTAAATTTCTACAGAAGATGTATTTTCATAATACTGATGGTGCAATACAATTTATGTTAAGCTGTCTTTACTTTTGTACAAGGTGAAGTGTTTGCTATGTGCCAGGGAGCTGGGATATAACAACAACACCTCATCCATGCTTAGGCACTACAGAGCTTTGCATGAGAATAGGGGGAACACCGATTGTGGAGCAAGACCAGGTGAGCCATCAAATGCCATGATAATATAGCGTGCCGTAATGTTACTAAATGATATAACAATATTATACAACTGTAATAAGTTACGTGTGATATTTATATTTGTGCTTTGTTTTTACTGTCTTTCCTCAGGAGAACAATCTCAAATAGATGAAGACCTGGTTAGCATGGTGATTGAGGACTCCCAGCCATTTAGCACTGTGGAGGACAAAGGATTTAAAAGATTTGTTAAATCATTAAATCCTAGCTATGTTCTCCCCACTAAAAAGGTCATAAAAGCAGTGAAAATGAAGTTTTTACAGATTAAAATGTGAACAGGCAGGACTGAGGCTCAAAGCCTCCGTGTAGCTGTCCATACCTCAACGTTACAAAAGCACAACCACTGTCCATACCCCAACCACACCTCACCTCGCAGTAAATGATCATTTCCATTTTAAGCATTTCCAAATAATCATTTTCCATACTGCCAGAATAAATATACACAGTATACTGCCATCACTACAATATACATGTTTTACACACTCCTTTTATTGTTGACATTTACAGGCTGTGTGCAAAATGCCACACTCTTCAAATTCATGCCAACTAATATTTTTACGTTAAGTAGATGTTCTACTAGAGCAAATGAAGATTCAAGATGCTTTGCGCTGGGGTGAACCAATTGGATGAAAAGCTTCAGTGCTTCATGAAGCTTCATCTGCCCATCACTAATTAAAGGACCCAAGACGCAGGCATTACTGAAGTG
Organism: Oreochromis aureus; assembly: GCF_013358895.1. Lineage (NCBI taxonomy): Eukaryota > Metazoa > Chordata > Actinopteri > Cichliformes > Cichlidae > Oreochromis > Oreochromis aureus. The sequence continues at coordinate 222,068 of NW_024108924.1, forward strand.
AGGGAGCTTTATTAATGGAGAGTGAGCATACAGAAAGGCGAGGGTGGCAAAAACAGAACTGAGAAAACCTAAACTGGGAAAGCTAAGCAAAAACAAACCTTGAAACGGAGATGCAGGGAGACACAGAAAATGATGCAGGATGACGCAAGGAAAGAACACAGAATGACAGATGGAGATTACACAAACTAACCAGCAATGCACACAAGAAAACACAGGGCTTAAATACACACAGGACAATCAGGGAATGGGAAACAGGAGGGAGACACGGCTGGGAGTAATTGGACATAATGAGACAAGGGGAAGCGAAACTAGAAACACTGATGAGAGACACAGACCTACAAAATAAAACAGGAACTCACACATGTAAAGACACAGACTAAGAAACATGGACTTTACACAGAGGAATACACAGGCAGAAATGACTAAACACTAAACTGAGGAAGAACAGAACCAAAAACCAAAGAGCTAGAAAACCAGAACCAAAATACATCACAGCAATAGAAAACACAAAATGCTGGGTAAAAAACCCAGGATCATGACAAAGATGGTGTTTAAATGAGTATATACTATCCAGTCTTGCCAAAGATAAACGATCGTCCTTAGAATGACTCCATGTGTACTGTCTCTGATGTCCATTGAAAACCCTCCACACATCTTACAGGTCCACAGCTGCAACCAGTTGCCTGAGCCTGCGAGAGGACGCAGAATGAGGTTCTGTGTGGTTCCTATCCAAAAGTGGGTTTTCAGTACAATTGAAATCCCCACATAAAAACAAATACTCATCATCACTAGAATCCTGAACAGTATCACACAGGACATTTAAAAAACCCATTCTGACTGTAACTTTCAGTAAACACCCCTTGACTATTTCCTCTGCTTTGCAAGAAACAGGCAAAAAAATTCTTAGAGAACACAATCCCCACACCTCCACTACAGCTGGTCTTATGACTAAAAAAAACATCCCCCTCACAGCCCTTCCTCCAGTAACTCTCAACAGTACTGTGAGTTTTTTGATCCAACATAATACCTAACTTCTTTAAATCCATAAGTTTGAAAAAAAAAGCAGCTCTTTTCACTACCACCATTCTAATTTAATGAGCCTATTTTGAATTCGCACTTGAAAAAGGCGAGGCAGAGAAAAAAAGACAGGGACATATAGAGTATTTTCCTAAACATCATCATCATCATTGGCAGTAAGTGCTTGAGCTCTCACTTTCAAAATCAGTTTCTTTAAATGATAAATCTCTATGTCTGTCAACACATCATCAACAAAATTTCCAGATTTTTTTGTCAAGACCCAAGACGACTGAACAAAAAGCTTCAGGTCTGGAAAGTAGTCCTCCACTTTCACCATTCTGAGGCCTTTGGTCTTCTGTAAGAACCTCTTGATGTCAGAATGAGAGTACAGATTCTGGTGTTCCTGGCTTAGGGACAAATCACTTTCAGACTCCATACTGCTCTCTCTTGTTTTGTTTCCTCTCTTAGCTTTTGATGTTTTTCTACTCCAGTGGGCAGGCTCAGAGCTCTTCCTCTTCTGAGACAATTTCAACAAATCCTCATCAAACATATTGTCATCCTCACAAAGATCCTCAGACACAGACACAAGAGTTGTTTCATTTTTCTGACTTATGTCAAAAACACCTGCAGGCTGGTAATTAGTCACATCAATTTCTATGCTGTCAGCGCTTCTCACAATGTCATTTTCATCACACCTGTTACTGCTTGTAAAAAGACGTTTTTCTACCAGCGCCTTGGCAGCAGGGTCCCCCTCAGCAACGGCGGAGCTGCCCGTGGCCTCAGCGGAGCTGCCCTCGGCTTCAGCGGGCTTTGCATGAGCGATCGCCATTCCCCCACCAGGAGCCCTGACCGCCACCCGCTCTCCAACTGCATCATCCGCTGGCTGTGCCTTTCTTCTCTCTGGACAGGATCGAATTAAATGCCCTTCTCCACCACAACCAAAACATTTCATGCTCTCAGACGAAGCAAACACCATGTAATTGAAACCCTCTATTTTGAAACTGAAAGACAGGTTCAGCTTCCTAGCGGTGTCTTTGAGGATCATGAAAACCTCCCTTCTATGACACACAACATGTTTAAGGAGCACAGATTTGCACCCAAAAGAGACCATCTTTATGGGCGAAACTAGTAGGCCATATCGTGACAGCTCCTTAGCTAAAGTTTCATTTTTAATAAAAGGAGGTGCATTTGAGATGATAACCTTTTTAGCGGGGCAAACCAATGGGAGAACGGGCGTGAAAGTGTCGTGAATGATGACACCTCTTTCCACCAAATCATTAACTTTAGTTACCTTATCAAGAAAGATAACAATCGAACCATTCATATGAGAGGCAGTTTTCATGCTGTCTTAACCTAACACCTCTCCTACAGCTAAAACAGCTTCCTCCACCGAACAGTTCACAGTCGGTATGAGTTTGACACAGCGTGTCAGGGTGCAGGGGAGGCATTCCCCCCTCTGTCCCCGTCTGGCTGCCTGTGCCTCAATTTTATCCCACAACTTAGACATTCACATTACTCACACTCTCATAACACATACATGGGGGTGGGCACACTACACACTACACACTACACTACACGGAATCCAAAAGACCATCAGGGTGTACAACCTCACCCCTGGCGTCGTTGCCCACCTCTCAATTTTAAATACACGTAGACATTGAAGGCTATTAGGAGGGGCTATGCGCTTACCTGCTGCTCTCTGGCAGGTAGCTCCATGCCCTCCTGGGTTCTAAATGCACCTTAGAACACACAAGCATCAACACTACATATGAGCGGGCGGAGGGAGGTTTGGAGTCTTCACACACCCCCGTTCTCTGCTGCCTGTTGGAGCGGGGGGTCTAGGAGTTGGCCGTCTGATTGGGGTCTGGAATGTGGGGCCTCCCTGCTGCTGCCAAGTCGGGGCAGTCTGCTTCTCTCCACCCCAGGGATAAGGGTAACACTACCTGGGTCTGGGTGCAGTTTCCCCTTCCAGGGGCAAGGGTACCTAGACCTGGGGCTTAGAGTACGCTTGGGGAGTGTGATTGTGTGTACAGTGTCTATTTATGTCTGTCTCCACATTGGGTGAGTGTTGAGTAATTGCATATGAGAGCATGAGGGTGGGAATGGATGTTTGTATCTGTGTGTGCCTGTTTGTCTGTGTCTATATGTCAGGTTGGGTATCAGACGCCACCTCTCGAGGGACATCTCAGGCCCTCCAAGGTATGGAGGCCTATCTCCCCCCACCACTTCCCCTGCCAGTGGCAGACACCCTCAGTTATCAGTGCATTGGTGGTTCTTTGTGTCCAGAGATGGGCGTCCAGGTACACACTGGCTCACTCCTGGTGGCTGCTTGTCAGGGCCTGTAGCCTGGGGCTCGCTCGGGCCACTTCGGGGGTGGGGTGCCCTCGGCCTCTTGGCCTGGGGCTCAGTCACTCTGGCACAGCTGGCTGCCGGCGGAGCTCACGGGCACGTCACTGCAACCTCCCCTGGCTTCTGCTCTGCGGCTGCTGAGTGACCCCTCATCTGGGGCTCTCCTCAGCTCTTTGTGGGATAGTGGCGCGGCTGCCCCTCTGTTGGTCTTCCTTGGTCTCTTGTGTTCTGAGGGCCCCTGGATGTCTGGAGTCTTGATCTCCTCCACACTTGCTTCATGCCCTGGAGGATGGGGCTGTGACCCCCACACCCTCTAGCAGATCGTTACATGAAGGAACCTTTTTAAATACAAGCGCTCATGCTCACAGGTGTACACACGGGTGGTCACACACACAAACTACACCCTTTTGGCTCCTACCTCAAAGCACACTGTGCGCTGTCGATCTTACGTGCTGCACAATAATGTTTAATATTTAGTATTTACTGTTATATTCCCATAGATCATAGTGATGATGTTGTTTATTATATTGCTCGTTTTTTTCTGCTTGTTTTTGTCTTTTTTCTTTTTCACCAGGTGATCCAGGTGATTGATATATGTATTTTTTGTCTGCTTATTTTGTTGGTTTTGTTTTTGCCATTTATCACCGCTCCTCTTCCCGCTGTTTTTCTTTCCCTCTTTCTTTCTCCCTTTCTTTTCCCCAGTCAAGTCTGTCCCGTATTTAGCAAGTGAAAATAAAATAAAATCAACAATAAAAGGTGAATCAAATAGACCATTACAGCAAGGCTGGGATGGTCCATTTGGTAAGGTAAATCCGTTGGGCATCTTTCTTCGCCTTTAGACAATAATTCTGATGGCAAAAGAGCCAAACGGGACAGGCAAAAAAAAAAGAGAGAGAGAGAGAGAGAGAGAGAGAGAGAGAGATCATTATTAGGGTTTAGCAGTAAAAGATGGGACAAGTGTCTGTCTGGAGGGCTGCCAGCTCTGTTGAATTTGTAGATAAAACGAATAGGAAGAAAATGAAAGCAGGAGCTGACTGGACTCAATTTCTTCTTTTACTGGGCTGAGAAAGGAGAAATTAAGACTAATGAGGATATGTCTTGATGCATTCTCAATCATCCAGGAAAGTAAATCTCCAAAAGTTGAATCTGTTCATCTGGACGTAGCGTTTTGTGGGAGAAACGTTTCGTCACTCATCCAAGTGACTTCTTCAGTCTCAGCTGACTGCAGGTTTCCCCAAACCTTATAAACAGTACATTTGCATAATGACTGAAACCAGCCCACTGAGCCCACCCATCGTGGCCAATTTGTACATGGAAGAAGTGGAAAAGAGGGCGTTGCTATCCTACCCTGGAACACCACCAAGCCATTGGTTCAGATATGTGGATGACACCTGGGTGAAAATCAAATCTCAGGACGTACTACATTTCACGGATCACATTAACTCGGTGGACCAACACATCAAATTCACCAGGAGGATATGAAAAGTGGCAGGTTAGCCTTCTTAGACCGTGAGATTTCCATCAGTAATGGGGACATCTAAAAGCTGATGTGTACCGTAAACCTACGCGCCACAGATCAGTATCTAAGGTTTGACTCTCATCATCCACTGGAGCACAAACTGGGTGTCATCAGGACGCTACAACACAGAGCGAACACCATCCCCACTGACACAGCGGCCAGGGAGGCAGAAGAACAGCACATCAAGAAGGCCCTGAGTAAATGTGATTATCCCAGCTGGACTTTTGTCAAAGCGGGAAAGGCACCTAAAGAAAGCTCCAGCTGATCCAGGAGAGAAGGACAACCGCTGCCCAAGCGAAAACCTGTAGTGATCCCATATGTGTCAGGAGTATCGGAACAGTTGAGACGCATTTTTTCTAAACACCGGGTCTCTGTGGCTTTTAAACCCCAAAATACACTGCGCCAAAAACTGGTCCACCCCAAGGATCGGGTCCCCCGACACAAACAGAGTAACATAGTGTACGCTGTTAAGTGCCAGGAGGATTGCCAGGATTTATTGTCATGGTCTGGGTAGTTTTCCACAGCATCAGCTCCTCCCCCCCTGGGTGGAGTCTTTGTTGTTCCTCACCTGATGGCAATCATACCGGCAGTATTTATGACCTGCGCACACAACTAGTCTTCGCCAGATTATCTGCCAACTTTAGTCAGTTCTCGGCCTCACGTCTGTTCCTTGGTGAATCATCGTGTGTACTTACCTTATTTCTGTTTTCTCGTCAGCATCTGGAACCCACCTACCAAGCTCTCCTGGATTCCAGTTTTCAGCTGCCGGTAACCTCCCCCTTTTCCAACGGCCAGTCTCTCCTGCCTGCCTCCCTGCATTGCACGCTGTACCCACCTGGATCTTTGTCTCCTGCCCCCCCTCTCCTCCAAGCAACCTCCACCTGCAAGCACTGCCCTGGCCAGCCACAGTTTCCCCTGCCCTGTCCCTGCACCCAGTCGTCCCTGTAATCTAGTCGTAGTTCCGTTATGGTCATAGTTTCTCTTACCTCAGACATCTAGTTTACGTTCCTTATTACTAGTCTGAGTTTTCTGTTGATTTTCAAACATTGAGAATAAAAGACTTTTTGTTACACCGCACCTCTCGCCTCCAGTTTTGAAACTGCACTTGAGTCCATCCCATTTCCACGGGCCACTGTGCCATGATATTTATACATCGGGGAAACCAAACAACCTCTAGCGAAGCGGATGGCACAACACAGAAGAGCAACCTCATCAGGCCAGGACTCTGCAGTTTATTTACACCTACAGGCCAGTGGACACTCTTTCAACGATGAGGATGTACACATCCTGGACAGGGAAGAACGCTGGTTTGAGCGCCGAGTCAAGGAGGCCATTTACGTGAAAAGGAAAAGACCATCTCTGAATCGAGGAGGGGCCTAAGGGTACATCTTTCGCCATCTTACAATGCTGTGATTGCAGCCATTCCCCAACTCTCTGTGAATGGTACTCATGGCCATTGATCAGTGTTCTTTGATCAGTGGGTTTTGGTCAGTGATTGTTGATCAATGGTCATGGGAATTTGCATAATTATGATTAAGGAACTGACCTCACAGCCCATTCCTCAGTGGGCTGGTTTCAGTCATTATGCAAATGTACTGTTTATAAGGTTTGGGGGAACCTGCAGTCAGCTGAGACTGAAGAAGTCACTTGGATGAGTGACGAAACGTTTCTCCCACAAAACAGATGAACAGATTCAACTTCTGGAGATAATGAGGATATGATTGACCAAGGTGATGGGATACAAATGAAAGGATAGTGGGGAGGGTAGTGGACAGGACAATGATTAAATGACAACTCCATGCTGCAGTCAGGACATTCACCTGCTGACAAGATCATTGGGCTTTTGGACTGGAAGGGAGGCTCATTGACTGGACTCTCATTCACGATCACAGACATACGCACAAAAAATATGGACACAGTATGAACGAAAAAGCAAACACATACTGCATTCACCATTTCAGTAATATATATTTTACGTGCCTATTTCGTATCAACAATCTCATCAAGCAAATGGGGTACAGGGGGAATGGTGAACATACAAGGAGCAGAGGTAGTGAAGGTAGATGAGGTTACATACCTGTGTTTAAACAAAAAAAAAAAAAGAAGAAGCAATGAACAGCACAGAAGACAGGAGAAAAGAGAGTGCAGGCAGGGTCTAGTGAGAAGAGATGAGTGGCAGGGATGATTTGCGACAGGACAGCGGCACGGGTAAAAGGGAAGGTCTACAAGATGGTAATGACACCTGTAGTGTGTGGTATGGCAGCACTAACCAAAAGACAAAGCTGTACGTGTAAGTTATGGATGCAAAGTTGAAATGGTTTCAAAGTGCAAAAGAGAGCAAGTGGATATACTGGACAAAGGATGTTGAAGATATAGCTAAAAGGTGAGAGGAAAAGAGGCAGACCTCAAAGGAGGTTAATGGATGCAGTGAAAGAGGACATGCAGAGAGTTGGTATGACATAATAGGATGCTTGGGATAGGATGAGATGGAGGCAGATGATTCCTTGTGGCGACCCTTAAAGAGAGCAGAGAAAAGAAGAAGCAGATTTGTGAAAATCCTTTAGAATCAGAATCAGAATACTTTATTAATCCCTAAGGAAACTATGTATGCACATTATGTTCAAAAAGGCTTGACCCAATCTATTTCTCACTCTGTCGACACCCTGTCTTTAAAAATCGTTGTTTAAAAATAGGAAACATTTTATTTCTGGCACCCGCTTCGGATGTTATCAGTCCATTAAATGGGCATTCTTAGCAGAAATCAGCCCCATAGATTCAATTTTCAATTCAATTCAATTGAAAATTACAATCATATGACCCCCTATGAGCAAGCACTTTGGCGATAGTGGGAAGGAAAAACTCCCTTTTAACAGGAAGAAACCTCCGGCAGAACCAGGCGCAGGGAGGGGGGGCCATCTGCTGCGATTGGTTGGGGTGAGAGAAGGAAAACGGAATAAAGACATGCTGTGGAAGAGAGACAGAGATTAATAACAGGTATGATTCAATGCAGAGAGGTCTATTAACACATTGTGAGTGAGAAAGGTGACTGGAAAGGTCCAGCCCTAACTATATGCTTTACCAAAAAGGAAAGTTTTAAGCCTAATCTTAAAAGTAGAGATAGTGTCTGTCTCCCGAATCCAAACAGGAAGCTGGTTCCACAGAAGAGGGGCCTGAAAACTGAAGGCTCTCCCTCCCATTTTACTTTTAAATACTCTAGGAACAACAAGTAAGCCTGCAGTGCAAGAGCGAAGTGCTCTAATAGGGTGATATGGTACTACAAGGTAATTAAGGTAAGATGGGGCCTGATTATTTAAGACCTTGTATTTGAGGAGCAGGATTTTGATATCAATTCTGGATTTAACAGAAAGCCAATGAAGGGAAGCCAATACAGGAGAAATATGCTCTCTCTTTCTAGTCCCTGTCAGTACACTTGCTGCAGCATTTTGGATTAACTGAACGCTTTTCAGGGAGTTTTTAGGACATCGTGATAGTAATGAATTACAGTAGTCCAGCCTGGAAGTAATAAATGCATGAACTAGTTTTTCAGCATCACTCTGAGACAGGATATTTCTAATTTTAGATATGTTGTGCAAATGGAAGAAAGCAGTCTTGCATATTTGTTTAATATGTGCATTGAAGGACATGTCTTGGTCAGAAATGACTCCAAGGTTCCTCACAGTGTTACTGGAGGCCAAAGTAATGCCATCCAGAGTAAGAATCTGGTTAGATACCATATTTCGAAGATTTTCAGGGCCGAGTACAATAACCTCAGTTTTATCTAAATTAAGAAGCAGAAAGTTAGCGGCCATCCAGGTCTTTATGTCTTTAAGACATTCCTGCCGTTTAACTAATTGGTGTGTGTTATCTGGCTTCATGGACAGATAGAGTTGGGTGTCATCTGCATAGCAGTGAAAATGTATACTATATCTTCTAATGATACTGCCTAAGGGAAACATGTATAATGTAAACAGAATTGTTCTAGCACTGAATCCTGTGGACATAGCTGGACTGGCCATTGGGCATACCGGGCATTTGCCCGGTGGGCCAACGGTGATTTTTCGTTTTTATGGGCCGATGGAGGTTTTTTTTGTTTGGTTTGTTTTTGTTTTTGTAACGGTATAAACAATGAAAGGTGGTGGATTGGCCAGATGCTCGCAGATGTGTAAAAATAAATCAGTTGTTTGGTGGTGGCTATGGCGGAGCTTCCACAGAGGCCAGCAGGTGGATGAGGGAAAGGGGAGGCAGGAGGAGGAGAGACCCGAGGCGGCCGCCAGTCCGAGTGTCAGGTGAACTGAACTTCAGGTAAGAAGTTATGACCTGCAGTCTTTCTGGGTCAGATATAAACCAAGTTTAGGTGTAGTTTATTTTGTTGTGCTGACTTTTTACAGTCAGTTACAATAACTCGTGCTGCGTAGCTAGCATGTTGGAGTTTCTATACAGCTGGGCGGGTGCTATGATGTCACTGATAGTGAACTTTTACTCATGAGGTTAGTTAGTAGAGTTGCCAACCGTCCCGTAAAAAACAGAATCGTCCCGTATTCAGAGAAAATATTACGCGTTTCTTCTGAGGTGAAAAAGAACACAGTTTGTCCCGTACTTCAACTAGAATGAAAAAGAAACAAAGCTGGAGTCATTCTCTCTTTACGCTGTCAACTGCCTCTTCTTCTCTCATTCTCTCCCCCTCCCTCTCTTGTTGCTACTTCAATCATGAAACTGATCGATGATCAGCTGTTCGGCTTTTCTGATGCAAGTCCCGTCTATCTTGTTTGTTTATCTCCCACTTTGCGGCAGAAAGAGGAAACCAGTGGATGTCGCGCTAAACAGCAGCAGCACGTTTAATCTTGATCAGCTGTTTTTATAATTTATTTAATATTAATTTCTAATATCAGCTGATGTTTGCTGGAGCCACAGCCGTAAAAGCTGGTGGTCATGATATCGGTTTGGATATGTGGTGAGAGGGAAACATGAAGATGGAACCAGATGTCCTTACTGAATCATGAGAGCTGAACAGGTGATGGAGAAACAGGTTTACCTCTTAGGTTACATGAATGAGTTGAAGGGAAGTTATGAACTGTTTCTGAGAGACAAATAACACCAGGATCCTTTTCTAAGTAGCTGACAGCTGGTAACTGTGCAGGGGCGGGTGTAGCAAAGTTTCACCAGGGGGCCATGAAGGGAACAGGGAAAGGGGGGGCACAAAGAAATACTTTTCTTCCTTATTCTCATTTAAAATGTCTTGCTTTTATTAAATAATTATCTGAATCTTAGAACCAAAGTTTTTATCTGATGTAAAACGTGTAGAAATCATACATATACCAAAAAGACTGTGTCCATGACTGTCACAACAGTGTTTGTTTTCATTCAAAGGCTTTATGGCTTTTCCTATAATACCTGGTGGGCCGGTCTCTAGTCAAAATGCCTGGGATGATTTTTTGTCCCAGTCCAGCCCTGCCTGTGGAACACCATAATTGACCTTAGTGTGTGAAGAGGACTCTCCATTTACATGCACAAATTGGAGTCTATTAGATAGATATGATACAAACCACTGCAGCGCAGTACCTGTAATACCTACAGCTTGCTCTAAGCGAGCTAATAGAATATTATGGTCAACAGTATCAAACGCTACACTAAGGTCTAGCAGGACAAGTGGAGCAAGTAAAACAAAGTGCACCTGATGGCAGGCGTAATGTAGAGGTGTTGCTGCGAGACCAGTTTGTGGAACATGTTGTTGACAGTGCTCTCCCCAGAGAGCTCAAACAATATGTTCGCTGTGTGCCCACTGCCACCTTGTTAGAGGTGCACGGGGAAGCAATTAGGTGGGCAAGAGAAGGGTTTTCAGGTCGTGTTCACGACCGTGGCTATTCCCATCCATCAGCATATGGTTTCCAGTGTGGGGTGCACACTAGCTCTATGTCTGCTCCTGTTGGCACACCTGGGTCCGAGTGGCGTGAGCTAAAGGAACTCTTAAAGCGCTAGCAAGTGCAGTTAAATCAGCCCACTGAGATGTGATTTCTTTGCAGAACCCCCAAAGAGGTGTTCGGCATTCAAGGGGTGGCCCGGTGATCTGCCGCAGGTGCCGTCAGCCAGGACGCTTTGCTAGGGAGTGCACTGGGGAGTGGGCTTCATGCCGACCAGAGCAGGTTCTGACTCAGGCCCCCCTCATACGGCAGTTGGCAATCACCTTCCCGCTACCCAGACGGAAAACTAAAGCCCTCTGAGCTGCAGAGCCACAGTTCAGGTGGGGAGTTCACTGGCTCACCAGAGGATAGGATTGGTCGGCTAATATCTTCTTGTCCAAAGATTGATGTGTTGATTAGTGGGGTAACCATCCCGTGTTTGGTGGATACTGGGTCCATGGTTTCCACCATCACAGAGAGCTTCTTTTTGGCACATTTTGCAAGCCCCAGATGACCATGTCGGTACCGTCAAGGTACAGGGCCCACGGGCCGTGCGGATACCTGGTGGCGTCATGCAGCTGGTGGCCACCACCTGTTCTCAGCAGCTGTCCGCTCAGGCCGTGCTTTTTGAGCCTCCTGAGTCTGGGTTGCTGGTTGGGCTGTTGGCTTCTCCATGTTTGGTCCAGGTGGATAAGGGCATTGCCTACATCCCAGTCACCAATGTGGGGACGGCTGAAGCTGTTCTCCACCCATGGACCTGTTTGGGAGTGATATGCCAAGCCACTGTTGTTAGCCTCCCTGCCGGTATCAGCAAAGAACACTCCTTTCCTGTCATGGTTTCCTCGCATACAACCAGCTGCTCTGCTCCAGACATGGTGGATGCAATCGACCTGTCCGTGCTCGCTGAGTCAGAACAACATGAGGTGAGTTTACTTTTGCAGAAGTATCGCTCTATTTTCTCTGCTCACGAGGGATACTAGGGCTTCACCAACCTCATTTCGCACGACATACCTCTGCTACCTTGATGACGTACCTGTCCGGCAGAGGTACAGGTGTATTCCTCCTTCCAGTTATGAGGCGGTCAGGGCCCATATCAACCAGTTACTGGATGCCCAGGAAATCAGGGAGAGTAGCAGTCCTTATGCCTCTCCCATTGTGCTGGTCCACAAGAAGGATGGAAGCCTGCGTCTGTGCGTTGACTACCGCTTGCTGAATAGCAAAACGAGGAAGGACGCCTTCCCCCTCCCCTCGCATCGAGGAAAGTCTGGATGCGCTCGCTGGCGCACGCTGGTTTTCTACCATCAATCTGGCCAGCGGGTACAATCAGGTACCAGTTTCTGAGCAGGATAAGCCTAAGATCGCTTTTTGCACCCCATTTGGCTTGTTCGAGTGGAATCGTATGCAACAATCCTGGTACCTTCCAGCACCTGATGCAGAGGATGTTCAGGGGATCAGCAGTGCCAGTCGCTACTGCTGTACCTGGACGACATCATTGGGTTCTCCTCGTCAGTCTCTCAGCATCTGCAATGACTAGAGATGGTGCTTGCAAGGCTGCATCACGAGGGGCTCAAGGCTAAGCTGGAAAAGTGTGCCTTCTTCCAGCAGAAGGTTAGCTACTTGGGCCATGTTATCTCCTGCGAGGGTGTTTCCACCGATCCAGCCAAGGTCGACGTAGTGGCCAAGTGGTGGCATCCTTGTTCTGTGTCAGAGCTGCGGTCATTCCTGGGTTTCGCCAGTTACTACCAACGCTTTGTGGAGGGGTTTGCCATGTTGGCAGCTCCCCTGTATCAAGTGGTGGCTAAATTGGCTGGCACCAAGTCAAAGAAGAGCTCGGGACAGACTTTGAGTGCCATCTGGACACCTCTGTGTGAGGAGAGTTTTGAGACTTTTAAAGCAAAGCTCGTGTCTGCCCCTGTGCTGGCGTATGCCGACTTCACACGCCCATTTATCTTGGAGACTGACGCCAGCCACAGTGGTTTGGGTGCACTTCTCTCCCAAGACAGAAGGTGGCATTAGGCCAGTGACTTATGCTAGTTGAGGTCTTCGGCCCCATGAGTGCAACATGGAGTTGGAGTTTCTTGCGCTCAAGTGGGCCATGGCCAAAAAGTACCTGCTGGGGCAGAAGTGTGTGGTTTACATGGGCAATAATCCACTCAGTTACCTCTCTTCAGCTAAGCTGGGTGCCACCGAGCAGAGGTGGGCGTCCCAGCTGGCGGCCTTCGATTTTGAGGTTAAGTATCGGTCAGGCCGCAGTAATAGGTATGCTGATGCTCTCTCCCGACAGTATGAGACGAGCTCCAGCCTGGCCGAGGGCGTGTTGCCTGGGACTCCGTGTTGCCAGCAGGCTCCGTGTCCAGCAGTGTTGCCCTGTGTTACTCAGTTAGAGATTGGGGCCAGCTACAGGGCGGCCGTTTCTCTTTCACTCCAGCATTGTGGAGAGAGGTGCTCGAGTTATCTCTGGTAGTGCAGGATAGCGCCTCCGGTCCTAGGGGTTTGATTGCTGCCTTTACCTCTCCGTGGCGAACCGCCCGACCTTAATTGGAAGAGTGAAACGCCTTCCCAGCCGCTGTTGTGAGGGCTCTTCCTCGGTGGAGATGCTGTCTTCTCTTGTGTCATCTTTTATTTTCGTGGGACTGTTTTTATTAAGTGAGCTTACCTTTTCTTTTTGGTTCGCCTGGTTTTATTAGATTTTATTCTGGACTGCTGCTTGCACCCACACCTCTGTGATCGGGTTAGAGCGATCCTCTGCCTGAGTGTTGTGCTGGGAACTTTAAACCACCTCAGTTACCGGTTCCAGTCTGTGGGGAGCCTGACGGGCCTGTGATTGAGGCTTAGACAACTACAACCAGCACAAGCTGTGGTTTGACTTGTGGGGTGTAAGCCTTCCATTTTGGAGTGTGTGTGTTTCCGCGCGTTTTTATTAGAGCTATTAAAGATTTAAGATGGTTTTAGTTTTTTTTATGGTATATAGCGAGCTTGACGCTCAGTGTCCTTTTATTCTTTTAACTCGTTGTTCTGTGTTTTTATTTCAGTGAACGGAGGATGTGCCAGTGGCCCTGGGACCTCAGGTGGGTCATTTTCACACTGTCCTTTGTACAGCACTGGGTGCAGGCTGTCGTGATTTTCTTTCTGTGTGATTTTCCTTTTGGGTCCGCGGCTGCTGGTAAGTCCCAGTTCCATGATTGTTTTATTGTAATTTTAGGACACTGACAACGATGTTACATTTAGTATTTTCTTAATGTTTTATTCTTCATTGCTTTATAAATATGAATAAAACTACACTGTAAAATGTAATATTGTGTTTAATTAAAAATATTAAATAGGCTGAACTCAATTTTTTTCAATTTGTTCTTAGAATTCAATTTAAATAAGTTACCAGTACTTTTTATGAAAAAACACTGATAAACTCAATTTATTTGAGTTGTCTTAACTTAGAAAAACTAAGTAAGCTGGAAGTTTTGCTTCTCAGTGCGGAAGGATGAAAGATATAGTTTGAAAATGCCACGTCACTACCGTCCTCCTCCCTAGCACGGATCAGTCCGCATTTGTTATGGAATATGTTGAGCAAACCTGGAGAAGCGTCAGCTCAAGATATTATTGTTGTCATTGCTGTGGATCTTTACCTGATACACTGACTTGGTGAGTAAATGTTTACTCTTATTCAAACTGATTTGTGGCTTCTCTTAGTTTAGCACCAGGTTTAAAATCTTGCTAGCTAGTTAGTGTTAGCCTAGCGTTGCTGCTGCCGCTGGGCTCATCTTACTTAAAAATTAACACCACAGCCTTAAAAATCTTACATAAAACTATGTCGGTGAAATTTTCTGTTGATTGTTTGAAATAAATAAGTGACCAGGACGACCGTGGCTCAGGGGGGTTGGGAAGCGTATCTGGAACTAGCAGGTTGCCGGTTCGATCCCCGGGCTCTCTGTCCTGGTCGTTGTGTTCTTGGGCAAGGCACTTTACCCTACCGCCTACTGGTGTTGGCCAGAGCAGTGTTGCCAACTCCTCAGTAAGGAAAATCGCTATTGGCTGTCCTAAAAGTCGCCAGAAGTCGCTAAATGACATCATCGCCTAATTTGCATAATTGGTCATGCTAATATAATTGTAACCTACGTTGTTGGAGAGAGAAATAACATTGTGTTAGAGACATAAAGTGAGTAAAAAACGTCCTAAATGCATTTAGAATTTATTTAGAACTACAAATTAAATTTATTTTAGCAATTATTGTTTTTTTAAAGTCAGAATTCCAACCCTGCTCCTTTATCCGGGCTTGGACCGCAAAAAGACCCGAAATAGGCACTCTGGTGGAGTTACTTTGTGTGTGTGTGTGTGTGTTTTATAAGTAGTTTTAAACCTCGTGATCCACAAAACAGCATAACAGTAAAGAAGAACTGACTGCGTTACAGTCAGTGCGGGAGCAGCGGCTTCGCTCATGCGCGATTCATTTGCAGTTCGGACGCATAGGTGTGAACATCGTCTGCCCTGATAGCAGCTGGGGGAGGACTATCCTCCGCCTGTGAGCGCTTTGGTACGGGCGAGGTGCCCACGGCAGCACCCGCTGCTTGTTGAGAGTAAAAGCGATACCCACTTTCACGTCAAAAGTCGTCATAAATAAATCTCCAATAACACCAGAAAAAGTCGCCAGATTTGTCGCTAGTCGCTTTTAGAAAAAAGTCGCTAAGGGGGTCTGAAAACTCGCTAAATATAGCGACAAATTCGCTAAGTTGGCAACACTGGGCCAGAGGGGCCGATGGGCAATATGGCAGCCTTGCCTCTGTCAGTCTGCCCCAGGGCAGCTGTGGCTACAACAGTAGCTTGTCTCCACCAGTGTGTGAATGTGAGAGTGAATGAATAGTGGCATTGTAAAGTGCTTGAAAAGCGCTGTATGAAATCCAATCCATTATCATTATTATTATTATTATTATTATTATAAGAGCCCAGACAAAATTCTTCGGGAGGTGCAGCCATTAGGGGTGGGGTGTGTGTGGAGTGTGGGGGATGGATAACAGAGCTCTCCAAAAACGTGGAAGCACTTTTGCAAATATGTGATATTTTGATAAATTAAGTAGATATTTGAGCATTATACAGCTACATTCTCGCCTGAAAATATCTTAAAAGGTTATTTTGTGACCCAGAAAGGGTAGTCTGGGGAAAAGGAGGATCGCATTTGTCAGCCACGGTTGTCGGAGCCTGTACGTTACTTGTAAGCGCCGGCAATGGCGGAGGAGCCCGCTGAAAAACTTATTACTTTTTCTGGGTCACAAAATAAACTTTTAAGATATTTTCAGGTGAGAATGTAGCTGTGTAAATTTCAAATATCTGCTCGATTTATCAAGACATCACATATTTGCAAAATGTCCGGACGTTTTCAGAGACGCCCATTTTTTTCATGCTTTGTGGCAGCTTTTGAACATCTGTTGCATCTATTAATGTCAAATCTAGCCTTTATTTAACAACATAAGCAAACTCTATGTTACAATGATTGCACAGCCATTAAGGATCAAATCAGTTTCTGAAAAATGTTCTGTTTTTTCTCCCTCTGCTTGCTTCTTACTGTCTTTGAGGCTCGGGACCAGCACTCCTGTTGTTGGACAGAAAGACATCAGTAAGTATTTTGGTTTTCCAATATATTAGCAACTGTCAGTGACATTTATATTAATCAGGCTGAACTTTAATCATACTTTAGATCAGCCTGTTTTACTTATTGTTTTGTTTGTGCTTTGGTTTGGGGAAGTTGTTTCTTTACTGATCTTTTCCTGTCTTCTGTTATTAGACTTGAGATATGACTGCACTATGCTGTTGCTGGTGACTCCAGTTAATTCTACAAGACATGCTGTGTAAGTAAACAAACAACAGCAGTTTGGTCTGCATTTCTTGAAAGATCACATCCCCAAACTTAGTTTAGAGGGTTTACACTGTATATAGTGAAGTCTGCAAGTTTTCTAACAGCAAAATCTGTTTTGTGCCCAAATCATTTTGCACATCATTAGAATGAAAGTTATTGGCTATGTTTGCATAGCCCTTTTTAAAATGATGCTTTCATGACATTGTGTGTCGGTTGGTGGTCAGGGCTATGCGGACTGACAAGTGGGACATTGAATGTCATCTCTCTGGTGGGGATGGGGCCTGAGATTGTTTAAATTGGAGTCTGTTTTATACCAAATGCAGAAAAAATGTTTTAAGAAAGCAATTAAGTTCATGTTCCAAAAATATGATTGTTTGCTTGCAGGACAACAGGAGAGACGAGTCCTCTGTCACAGATGGTGTGGTCAGTGAAGATGGTCGCCTGCAGGTTCAAGCTCATTGCATCTCCAACCCACATCCACTGCCACTGTACTTAAGGGAAGTTAAAAACTTTCTTCTGCACCTACATTTGGATCACCTCGATCCATGACAGTCATTCAGGCAGTAATACCTGGACTGGAAACAAGCATCCTTAAAATAATACAACATTCCAGCTCATGTGTTGGAATGAAAAACAAATGTGTTGTTTAAATTAGAGACTGCACTTGTGACAGAACAATAAATATTTTATTTTGATTATATAAGTAATGTAAGTACAAAACAAACTTGTGGTAGGCCTAAACTTATTTTCAGAATAATTAAATCTGAGACTTTGTTTCATTGTAAGATTATAATTGTTTGTTGTTCAGCAGAACAGTGTCCAGTATGTTGGCTGTTATACTTTGTGTTTGAAAATAAAAGTTGGGCTCATTTTAACATCATTACAAAAAGTGTTGTTAATTATTTTTAATCATATTCAGGTTACCACAAATTGTTTTTTCATTTAGTTGAACTTGAAATGTTTGTCAGTAGGTAAACAATTACACTGTAAAACCCAATAAGTTAATTTAACTCAAAACTTTTGGTGAAACTGATTACATAAAATATTTTAAGTAACTAAAACTTAAAAATAAAAGTTAAATAAACACACTTTATTTATTAGCTTTAGATAAATATTTTTAAGTAACACTGATAAATGTTTTTATGTTATATCCACATTTTTGGTTTAGTACTCTCTACTTGATATTTTGAGTTTCAAGTACAAATCTAGCTCAAGTAACTTTCAGGAATTAATATTTAGTTTTGAAATGTTAACCATTTTAAGCTAATACAACTCAAAAATTTAAAATACAAACTCTTGTAAAATCCAAATCTACTGTGTTTTGAATTTGATATAAAAAAAATGTGCCCAAAATAATTACACTTGTAAAAACATAAGACAGAAAATATAAATTCAAGTTACAAATTTATTGAGTTACTTTAACACATAGCCTTTCTGACAAGAAGCCCAAAGACATAAATCCACCACATTTTATAGGGAATAATGTCAGAAATGTCCAGTTTTGGCACAAGGTTACAATATTAGAAATAAAGAATTTCACAACATGTTTTAAGAGTATTGAGATTTGATTAACACATGAGTATGGCCTTTTTATTAAAAAAAAACAAACAAACAAAAGGAAAAGAAAATCCTGCATTATTAGGTGGGAAAACTGAATGAAAGTAAATTACCGTGTAGTGCAGCTAATACACTGAAATATAACTGGTAACCTTTTTAATATGCCAATACTGTGGTTATGCAAAATGCACATTTGTAGAGTGCAATCACAGTCTCAACAACAGAGCAATGGAAAAATACTTCTTTAGAAACATAAAACAAAGTGTTATAAACCTCCTTAGCGCCTTATGTCAGTTATGAGTAGTTCAGGAGGAACGTTCCTTAAGTGACATTCAAGATCCCACCTAGAAGCCAGAAATGTAGTGAGATTGTCCTTGATTTTCTGTATGGATTTACAGTTATCTGACTAAAAAACACAATCAAAATCAACTGATGATGGGAAAAAAAAAATAAAAAAAAATCACCCCTTTTACTTTGGATGTGGCTTTTAGATAATGAAGTATGAAACAGAGTCTGCAAAGATTTCTTTATTCTATTCTCTCTTTTTTTAAAAAACTTATCCAGACTTGGAAACATGATAAACTGAATTACTTGCTTTAACAGGCACTTGAGGGCTGTGTAGGAATCAGAGGTGGGACCAAGTCATTGTTTTGCAAGTCTCAAGTAAGTCCCAAGTCTTTATCCTCAAGTCACAAGTCAAGTCTCAAGTAAAGTCAAGCAAGTCAGAGTCAAGTCGCAAGTCAAGACAGACAACTTTCAAGTCAAGTCCCAAGTCCGAAACTTTGAATTTCAAGTCCTTTCAAGTCTTTTTTTTAACCCTCTGGGGTCCCGGGTATAATTGGCCGTTCTTGACTACTTTTGATTTTACTTCTATATTTCACTTTTAAAATATGTTTTTCTTGCCTTGTTTGGTATCATTATTTACAGCACAACCTCAAATATCTGAGTTATTTTTTCATTTTGGTATACTATATTAGCACAGTTGATCTAAATTCAGACAAAAAATTCAGAATCCGAGTAGAAAAAAAAGTTATATTTTTTACATGTTTAACGAATCATTTTCATAACTTGAAATGCAAATAGAAATTGTACATTTCTAAAAGTTATGCACAAGTTTTGCAAACAACAAAGTTATATGGTACTATTTACCTAAAAATGCAGCCAAGGCCTCAGGCGTTTTTATATAACCATTTACAGAAAAATCAGGTGTGCTGCATCAAATAAGAAGGCACACAAATTATTTGTGCCAGTCCAAAAATGTAGTTTGTGTTCAGTATAAGACAGAGGAGAACACCACAGGCCTAAACCCTGTAGGTCTGACAACTGGAGGTGCAACAGTCCAGTTTTCTATGTGGAGACAGCGTTTACACTGGAATCTGCCTTTGACAGCTTTTTAGATCAAATATGAAATTCAGCAGTCTAACCGACACACAATACAAAACAATAACTACACAACAAACTAACTATAGCCTCCAAACACGCTAAACGTCACTAATGTCTCACATATGAAAACTCTCTCTCTCTCTTCCTTTCGCTCGCCCGCTTTCCGTCATGGGTGTCACTCCTAAAAACTTCCCTTCTCCTAAACAACCAAATGTCACATGTTGCCTTATCATTTTTTTGATTGGCTGACATGGTAAACTCTAACACCAATAGGGAAGGGTGTTTTTTCTTTTCTTTTCACTCGCAAAGTGGAGAGCGTATGCTAGGCTGTCTGTAGAAAACGCCGTTTTTGTCTAGCATCCCTGTTGAGAATAACCTTTGCAAATAAACAACAGCTAATAATATAAGATCAAAGTATTTTATTTGATGTATTGACATAAATGACAGAAGAAAAAAGGCCATGTATAGCAGGACTACTCAATTATACACTAAGGTGGGCCAGATTTTCTAACCAAAAAAAAAAAAAAATTTCCTGGCTCAGACATGCAAAAGTTAAACACGACCATACACTAATTGCAAATTAAACACAGTGATTTTGAATTGTGATGTGATGGTAAAATAAATATTTGTCAGTCTAAACTGGGTTAAATCTACGGGGTTAATGATGGGAGGAGACGGAGAGAGACTGAGTACAGCTACAGAACCCACTTTCTGAAACGGACCCTGCTCACCATTCACCGACAATTCTGAGCTAACAAGTTGCATGTTATTCTTGGATGCGCTTGCAGGACCGGATTTAAAATAGCATGACAAACATATCATACCCGTTAAAGCCAAACAGTATCATCAACGTAGCCGAAGAACATTTGCTAATAAGATGAAGTTAGCTAAGTCAGCTGTCTCATCGTAGCAAAAAAAAAAAAAAAAAAAAAAAGCACCACCTACCGTTCTTTATGCAACTTCAAATGTCGGACAAAGTTGGAAGTTGTTCCATCTCCGTCTGTGATTCTCTTCTTGCATGTTTTGCATATTGCATTTCGTTTTTGTTGACTACTTAGTAGTTTATGTACCGAAAGAAATTACTCTTGGAAGCATTTTTGGCTCGAGTGTTTTTGTTCTTGTTTTTTCAAATCTGGTTAATTTGATTGGCTGTGCTACAGCCCACGCTCACATACATACAGGAGTGTGGTAAGAATGAATGAATGAATAAAGTGAATTAATGGTCCGCACTTTTTATATAATATGTATGTTAAATTTTAGATTTGGGTAAAATATCAAGTCTTTTCAAGTAAACAGGTTCAAGTCCAATTCAAGTCCCAAGTCACTGGTGTAAAAGTCCAAGTCAAGTCACAAGTCTTACAACCTTTTTTCAAGTCAAGTCTAAAGTCATAAAATTAATGACTCGAGTCTGACTCGAGTCCAAGTCATGTGACTCGAGTCCACACCTCTGGTAGGAATCCTGGACATTATTCTGCTGCCAAAAGATCATTTTTAAGACTCAGCACTTTGGGCTTCAACTTCCCACCCTCCAGACCTATCAAAACTTTCTGAATAAAGTCAAAAATGTTGGCCAAACATTTTGGGTAGCTTAGGTGCAGGGCGTAGGTCAGTCCAAATATTACTAGAAATGCATCAGCCAGGGTGGTGAAATCAATGATCATGTTACCCTCGACCAAAACTGCAGTCTTCTCAGGGCAGAAGAATGTTGCATCGGTGGAATTGGCTCTGATCAGGAGGAGTCCAAGTGGCACTTCATACTTCATACTGGTCTATCAGTATGCATCATCTACAGAAAACAAAATTACTACATGTTAGTGCATTCCTATTTCTCTTAGTTTCATCTATACAAGTCACATTTCTGGATTATTATGTTAAGGTTCAAAAATATAGGGAAGGAAACACAGGAGGAATGCAAGTAACCACACTGGTCCACAGGGTAAAGACGATGATTTTAATGAAATGACACGCGTGGGAGAATGAGCGGACTCTGTAAGCAGACAGCCCCACAATCTCATCCTCCTAACATCAAAATACAGTTTTATATGCATCAGAGTATATTTAGTGACGCCCCCTCATTGCGTCATCACATACATCAGCTTCAAAACCACAAATGTTCTATTTGACAACTTAAGGCACAATTAAAAGTACACTGGCTTCCATCTTCTCCCGGTGGTTTCCGTAAGCCAGCTCAGCTCTCGCATCGTGCATCTACTGCTTCATCAGTCAACTCTCACCTACACCCTAACAGTGTGTGTGTGTATGTGTGTCTCGGCGTCCACGTGCGGGGCGTGCATGCTGTGTACTGCGTGCGTGTCATGACCTCTCACTATTTGTCTGTCTGTGCGTGCAGAGTTTGCATCTGCTTTTCTGAACCTTAGTTGACCTTAAACTGAACTTTCCCTATCAGTGATTCCTCTAACTAAGTGTGCGTGTGGTTACGTGTCTGTCCGAACCAAGACTATATATGTGTACTCTACTGAATTAATGTTTTGATCAAAAGCCTCTACTAAAAGCTTAAATCAAAGATAAATGCATACTAACTCTTTGGCTCTTTCTGCTTTGGTTTCGCTTCTGCAAAACATGCTCTGCAGGCGCGTTTCGTTTCCTGTCTCATTTTAGCACAGAGAGTATTTTCCTGTCTCTGCCCTCTACACAGAGATCATAAAAGCATTAATAACATTTAAATTATAGATTCAACAGAACCATTTAAAATGGTTCTCATTGGACCTGTAATAAAGGCTATAACCATATATTTGAACATCTGAATGCATCTAAATGCAACCTCACTATTAATACTGAAATGTTAATGATGATTATAAAAATAGCAGCAACTAATAGCAGGACAATATTTCTATTCCTGACACTCCCTCTCTTGACCTCTTGACCACAAGAGGTCACCATACTGTGTGTTGGGTCACTCCTTGGCCCATTCAGCTGCTCCCCTGTCCATCCCAGACATCATGGACATTAGGATCACTGTTCTTAGCTCTGACCCTCTCTTGGCATCCTGTGACTTAACAAATCAGACAACCCCATGTCATCTAGGTGGTCTTAATAATAAAATGCCCGCTCCCACTTGAGAACACTTCATGCTTAAGTGGTCTCTGCTCCTCTTCTGGGTCCCACTCTAGTGGAAATCTGGCCACCTGCAAAGGAAACAGAACACTTCCTCCCTAGTACGGCTTCCCTGCCTTATGTCCCTCAATTGTCTTCTTTATTCAAACCTAATGTTACTCAACCTAATGTTACTCAAAACATGAACCTAATTACGTATTTGGTTTTTCGACATTTATTTTCATATCTCATTCAACATTACTCAGCATTTGTAAAACTCTTCAAGCACTGCCTTCAAGAGAATCGAAGGAAGCACGTCTCTGCATATGCTTCCTCTTTGCTCCTTATCTGATCATCAACATCCTGTGCACAAAACTGCCACTGCTGCAAGGGCCTACCTTTCATCTAAAGTCACCTCTCACAAGCAAAATCATCATAAAATCATTATAAGGGCTTATTCTACTAAAAGGATCAAAGAAAAACGACCATTTTAATCAACTAAGTTTAAGCATATAATCAATTACTCCTAAATAACTTTCATCATAGCTAAAAGCTCCCTAGGAACAACTTCTGTGTGTTGACACTAACTTCATTTTAACACTCACAGTTCCTGTGTTTAAGGTCCTGTTTTAATATATCATTTTATTTCATTTTACTACTCTCAATGTAATGGTACATTCTAATTATATTTTATCAGTCATTATATTTTATCAGTTTTAACCAAAATACATAAGCTTTTCCCCCTTGGACCTGGTTTAAAGCAAAACTTGATCCCTTCAACAAGTATTTGTTATCCTGTAACTGCATTTTATATAAGAGGACTAATTTAGAACTGCATGTGTTATCTCCATATTTTTCATGTCACCCAATTTAGTTACAAACGAAACTCCTATTCAGTTAAATGCTAAATGGATTTCAGGCCTTTTGCCTGGAATCAATACTGTCAGGTCTTAATGAACTCTATATGTCTGTAAGCGTGTGCAATCCTTCAATAACTCAGGTCATTCTCACAGTAGATTGGCTAATCATAACGTTAACCAAAAGTTTATGACCCTCAAGAGACGACTCTCTGAGCCACAACTCCGTCAAAGGCACAAAAATGCAATGTGTATGAAAAATCATTTCTACATATATAATCTCCAATATTATTCATTCGAGTCCATACCACTCTTAACATCCTCATAAAAGCTCTCCTCTACCCTAAAAATAAAAAGAAATCCCACATTTTCTACTCATAAAATGTTCACTATTTTCCCCAAAGCATATCCTTTATTCCCACAGTTTCCCCTTTAAGTTTGGTGTACAACTTCTTATTAACCCCAGCAATTTATCTTCTAAACAGAATTCAGTTCATTTTACTCCTTTCTTTTAACAAGTCCTCAGTTTTACTATATCTAGATTATCAAACAACCCCCCTAGTTATAAAATCCTAGTAAAACCCTTTTCACATTAAACAAATTAAATCTTAAATCCCTCTCTTTTTGACACATCTCATGTGGCAAAAAACTCAACATGCTTCACCCAAGCTTAACAAATCAAAAGGAAAAAGGTTAGTCATTTCATTTCTCAGAACAGCTCAGCAATTCTCCTCTCCGGTGTTTTGCTCCAGCCCTGAAAACCTGTGTTTAAGGAACAAAATCAATTTTATCATCATGTCAAATCTCCTTCAACTTGTTGCTCCATGCACGGTCTGGATCCTTGGAATTTCCTGAAAACAAAACCTGTACTTTACATTTCATACTCTCCCTCTATGATCCAGTCTGTGTCATGACAAAAAATAAACTTAAACAAAACAGTTATTAATCCTGTGTTACCTCAGTTAATGGTAACTTAAGTTACATCAATGTTTCCCTTTTAGCATTTTATAATGTATTAATATGGTCTAACCCAAATCAATAAAACAGAAATTCACTCAAAGGAACATCAGCATCCCCAGATTTAAGTCTTCCACTTCTCCTGTTTGTCAACCTTTTATTTATTTCCCCCCTTGGTCCAACCACTCACATTCACTCCCATGCATTCACACATGATATTTTTTGCTGATCTGCAGCCTTCCGCGCACGTCATCAGATGCTCCACATCAGCAAAATGAGCTCAATCATTCGTTTTATTTCGTTTTCCTGTTTAGAAAAATAGTTCTCTATACTTTTGACTGGATTGAATCGATACAATCCATTTTTAGACAGAGACTTGCCGCCAATCAGTCTCTGATTGTAATCAATTATAATTCTGTAAAGCCCACCTGATTTTCGTACTTGGTAATTTCGTCAGCGCCGTCCGTTCACTCTCTTCCAGGCCTGCTTAGAACAAAAATGAAAAAGAGAGCTGATTATTAGCTCATCAAAGTACAAAACAAAATCACCTGACAGGTTTTCTCTAAGTGCACTGTTACAAAACTATGGGCCCCTTTAGACATGTCCATGTTTATCAAAACTCCCTCTCTTGAAATAAAAACAACAGCCTCAAAAATCTAAAACAATCTTAAATTTCACCCATTCAACACACCGAAAACCTCGTCAAAAGATCAACGACCGTTTTCATTCAGCACAAGATAAAAACCAATTTCAACAACGTATCATCCTTAAATTATAAATTTCCTGTCCAAATCTGCCCCTCTGAACAGACCTGACCACCGTAATCAAATATCCTGATACTTTACCATTATATATTTCTCCCAATACTCTTCATCAGCCCCGATCTCTCTTGAACTGAAAGCCTCCGACACACACGCACACAGGAAGTGTCTTTGTCACTCACTCACTCCAGCTAATTTGCATAAACCCACAGCTCAACAGCCAACTTAACAAGAGGAATACATGTTTAAACCTTATCACATTATTCAATTATTTTCATTTTCTTTCTATACTAATCACTTACTTTGATAAATCAGTGCAAGAGCACTCCTAAGTAATCACTTCTCTTTTGTTTTGTTTTTTCCATAACTCACTCCTTTGTCATACAGCTTCGTTTGAGTTATTCCACAACAACTCTATTTTATCCAAGTGTGTTTTAAGTGTATTTTCTTCAACATTCACACCATTTTAACCCTCATGAAATTACCAGGCTGATTTAATTACATATGTTTGTGTTCTTAGCCAAGTTTTAAATCATTATCTGTTCATTAATCTTCATGAGCTTATCTCTGTAAGGTTAGTGCATTTTCTGTTTGTATGTGTGGTTTTATAAATGTTTCTTTATGATCTTTGTGATCTTGTAAATGTTTCTTTTGCAGTGTTTCAAACTCCTTTGACAGGGTGTATTTTCTCTCTCTGGTTCATCACTGGTCATTGTTAATGACATTTCCCCTTCGTCTGTGCCCAGTGGCCTTACCTGTTAAATCCCGTCTCCTCCAGTGACTCCAAGGTCACTCCGGGACTTAGGTTCGAGCAATCGTGACTGCGCCTTGCCTTAGGTTGTCCCAGGGTTTCGAGGTGGGATCTTACCCGTCATGGGCTGTCCAGCCTTCCATGCCCGCCTACTACAGGGGCCAACTGGGCAAGGGTGTTATCAGATCTAGGGGACACACTGGTTCTGGAAATTAAAGGAGTGTAAACTGCTTTCTTTCTTAAACTTTCAACAATAATTTCACATGTAACAGTTTGTGTGCGTGCGTTTTCAATTCATTAATGTAATTGTTAGTTCCTGTATTTATTTCTCTCAGTCTGTCTCTTTTCTAAAACCTGTAATTAATATAATTTTATTACCTTATTACTTTTTCTTAAAACATGCATCCGCTTCATCTTCTTAGAATTTAACTCTGTCTCTTTCTCTGGGTGCTCCCCTGACATCATCAGTCACACACACACCTTCCTCTTACACACAGCAGCCCAGTATTTCCTATTTCTCTTTCCTGTTCCTACAGATTAATCAAACACTTGTTTTTTTTTTTTTTTTCTTCATATTTACAGTCTACAAACCCTCTTTAGTTTTACTAAGTCTTGGTCTAAAAAACAATACACCTTCCTTTCACTCACACACACTTTTAAATATTCTAACCTCTTTCAGACGCCATGACTCGTCTCACACACACTGCCTTCTCTCTCTCAAACTTCCATTTTCCACTCACTCAGACAAATCATGCAGAGTCACTCAAATCACATACTGACAGCCTTCACACGGTTAAAATCACTTAAAATACGCTTTCATACGAGTATTTTAGACATGCCTTCCATGATCAGAAAGAGCAAGTCAAAAGAGAAAAAGAAAAAGAAAACTGAAACCTCTCATCGTCTCGCAGCTTCTCCCCACACACACATAACTGAAAAATAAAACACACCAACATTTATGGCTCACGAACTATACATCTATCAAAATTCAGTCATTTACTATGCATCCACACTAATATATTCAAACTGTATTTACACTCTCATAATAAGCAAAACCAACCTCTTATATACAGGCATTTAGCAAAAGCTCAATTCTGTCGAAATTGAAACCACCCTCTCTGCGGCGTCACTGCTGCTCATTTGCATTTACACACCATCCGTGCACATCCGGCTGTACATTACTGACACAGAGACTGATCTTACTCATAGATCTCATATTTTACATTACAGACGTCTTATTAATTACAACTGCACAGATTTTTAGGCCTTTTCAACTCCTATGTAATTTCGATAATAGAACATAACGGCTCCAACCGATCAGTCCCAGACTTTTTGTGCTCAATTCACCAGGGCGGTCCCAGACTGTCCTGTCCAGATCTCTAAACCTAACATAATTTGCCAGCATACCCAATAAGCGCAAAAAAATAGGAGACTCTAACTCCTAGCAATTTCAGAGGTTCCCAAGTTCTCTCCGCTGTCGACGGTACTATCCCTACTCTTCAGGGTAGGCCAAGGGTCAGCGTCCTGCCCAGGTGCAAGCGTTACCAAGGAGAAAATGCGCTTCTTAACAGACGCCGCTGTCGTCCTAGAAAAATTTATAATAATTTGAAACAACAATCTACACCGGATCAGGATTAAGATTGAGGCAGATCTCCGTTGTGGACATAAGGGACTTGAACCCACGAACTGACCATCACACGTAGATCAAAATGACCAGCGGGCTTCACCCCACAAATGACCAAATTCCCTATCCTTCTAAAGTTCACTTCGCAGTCCAACTGCTTTAATTCTCTTTTCATTCCTTTATTCTCATTACTCAGTACTGTCACTTATACTTCCATTTCATTATCATTACTTCAACCTTCAACTTTTCACCAAAATCAAAGCAGACATCTACCAGTAGTTTCAGTGAGTAGACTTTCAATTTACACAGCCCAATTTGACACACTTTGGTTCATAAGATCAACAGGTGGTGCCTACCTTTTGTTATATGCCGGCTTGTCACTCACTTTGACCACTGACCAATGCCTGAGCGCCTGGCGCCTCGGACCTTTCTCCATCCTGTCTCACTTCCCCCCCTCGGACGAAGCCCCCAAATGTTAAGGTTCAAAAATATAGGGAAGGAAACACAGGAGGAATGCAAGTAACCACACTGGTCCACAGGGTAAAGACGATGATTTTAATGAAATGACACGCGTGGGAGAATGAATGGCGGACTCTGTAAGCAGACAGCCCCACAATCTCATCCTCCTAACATCAAAATACAGTTTTATATGCATCAGAGTATATTTAGTGACGCCCCCTCATTGCGTCATCACATACATCAGCTTCAAAACCACAAATGTTCTATTTGACAACTTAAGGCACAATTAAAAGTACACTGGCTTCCATCTTCTCCCGGTGGTTTCCGTAAGCCAGCTCAGCTCTCGCATCGTGCATCTACTGCTTCATCAGTCAACTCTCACCTACACCCCTAACAGTGTGTGTGTGTATGTGTCTGCGCGTCCATCGTGCGGGGCGCGTGCATGCTGTGTACTGCGTGCGTGTCATGACCTCTCACTATTTGTCTGTCTGTGCGTGCAGAGTTTGCATCTGCTTTTCTGAACCTTAGTTGACCTTAAACTGAACTTTCCCCTATCAGTGATTCCTCTAACTAAGTGTGCGTGTGTGGTTACGTGTCTGTCCGAACCAAGACTATATATGTGTACTCTACTGAATTAATGTTTTGATCAAAAGCCTCTACTAAAAGCTTAAATCAAAGATAAATGCATACTAACTCTTTGGCTCTTTCTGCTTTCGGTTTCGCTTCTGCAAAACATGCTCTGCAGACGCGTTTCGTTTCCTGTCTCATTTTAGCACAGAGAGTATTTTCCTGTCTCTGCCCTCTACACAGAGATCATAAAAGCATTAATAACATTTAAATTATAGATTCAACAGAACCATTTAAAATGGTTCTCATTGGACCTGTAATAAAGGCTATAACCATATATTTGAACATCTGAATGCATCTAAATGCAACCTCACTATTAATACTGAAATGTTAATGATGATTATAAAAATAGCAGCAACTAATAGCAGGACAATATTTCTATTCCTGACAATTACTAGCTCAGAAATCAATTGTTTGAACAACAAAAAAGCCACAACACACCAAAGATTTGAGAAAAAAAACTGGCAAAAATAGTACTTTTAGTAAAGCAAAGTCATACCTCTTCGTAGCAATAACAACAGAAAGTCAATAGGAGTTATATATTTTTTTCATTTGTACAGTGATGTATGGTTGGGCTAGGAACATCATAGATCTACACACATTAAAAACATGTAGTGTTTCCCATTATATGACATGGACACTGTTGTAGACAGACCCAAAGCATGGAGATGCTTCTCACACTGTCAAAGTGTCATAATGTTTTCTGAAATCTAAAGAAGGATACTACTAAGATATTGTTCACAACTTTGTCCAAAACTTACATTCCAAGTTTTGATGAAGGTAGAGGTGTCTTCGTACAAATAGGCAGGGAGGGCATGAAGCACACCAGCACGTTGGGCATGGATATCAGCTTGTTCCTACATCACAAGAAAATTTTTATTTTAAATTATTGGCTTACCTAGTCAAGAATGGTAGTTAAAATTGAAAAATTGATCAAATTAAATAAAGCTCAAAAAACAAGACAAAAACCCACTAACCTGGAGATTATAGCTTCTGAAGAGCTCAGACAGAACATCAGACAGGTTCCCTGTGCAAACAGCTTTCTTTCTGAATAAGCTCTGGAGCCGGGGAGCCTGTTGGTCCAACACAGCATAAAAGTGGTTCTTCAGGTCGAGGTTTGTAATCCTGTGGAATTCTGCACAGATCTGAACACACAGGATAAATTTATGTTTACAAGTTTCAATTAGTCTACAAATCTTTGCAAAATACATCAAAATCCTTACACTCCAAAGGCATAATTTGTTCAGACAGGCCAGACAACAGGAGTTGACATTAAATACATCTTGTTAGATACATCTATATACATTCTTACCTGGGACTGGAATTTCAGAGTAGGCCAGCAATCCAGGATCTGACCTACTGGTAGGTCATCACTGATGATCTCTTTGCATTGCAAGGCCAAAGTTGTGTGCATCAGCTTTGTAATCAGGACATGATTCTTTTCACTTTTCTCGACTTCATCTACAATCTGTAGACTTAGCTGGTCAAGGTGAACAGCATCTTCACCCCTGAAAATTTACTTCTGCCCTGGCATGGACATAACAGTAAAAACACAGAAGACAAGACAGACTACACAGAGAACAGAAAAGACACATAACCAAGGAGACACAGATGAAACATAACTAGCCGAGAACTCAACTAAACCTTAACTAATAATAACAACAATACAAGAACTTCACCTCATTTCAATATAACATAAGAAAGCAAAAATACAAAATAAACTCAAAATGCTGGGTCACAGACCCAGCCCCTGACAGAAGAAAAAACTAAGTCTTTCACTAATGAACACTGGGCATCAGAATAAAACAAAACGAAAAAATAACTGTTTGGTAAATATATTATTGATGGATTCACCCTTAAGTTAACCTAAAATAGATCAGGCACAACAATTTTACAGTTCAGAAGCTTATACATTTCAACTTAGTATACATAACTATTTGCAATGTAAACCAAGTTCTACCACCTAATATGTAACGATTAATCACTGCTAATGTATGTCCTGTGCCTACAATTTTGCTGCCCCAGTTTTAATATGTACAACTCCAGAGAACTAAACGTAAGTGTCAAGTTCCACCAGTTAGCAAATGGGTTAGCCAAAGTCAATATCCATGTATGCGCTAAGTGTGAAGCAGCGCAGCAGTGCATATTGATTCAACAAGTTAACCACAAGGCAGTTTATAATCTGCAAATCCAGAAACGCCTTCTAAAGACTTCTTTCAAAATAGTAAGAGATTAGAAAAGTATGAGCAGTGCCTCTGCTGGGACTAATAATGTGTTATGCCAGTGGTTCCCAAACTTTTTTTGCCAGGCCCCCCTTTCTTACAAGGAAAATCTTCGCGCGCCCCCCCACGCAAACAGCAAACACATCCTCCAAACACACACACCCATATTTTGTTTACAAACTCTATTGCGGTTTATTTCACACCTCAAACATTTAGTAAACAATTAAGCAAATACAAGTAAACGGCAATAAATTACAGGTAGTAATAAAATATCCCAGATAGCAAGACGACATTGAATCTATGTTGATTTTTCATCCGAACCGTCGTATATGGTCAGGGTTGAAATGCCAATGTTGTAACAACATTGAAATACTGTGGTAAACCGACGGTCTTACTATAGGGACGTTGTAACAATGTTGATTTACCGTTGTTTTTTTGTCATTGATATTTGATCTATTTGTAGTCGACCAGGTGACAACAACAACGTCGAGAAAATGTCTATTTATAGTTGACGATCATTCGGCTCCGGTCACCATCAAACACCATCGATTTGTAGTTGAGCATTAAATTGCATTGCAACTGATCGGGTATAAAGTACCAGAGAAAGTAGATTTATTGTTCACTTGTTATCAGTGACTTGGTCTAGTTCACCAGCTTTAAAAAATCGTGTCTACGTGCAATTTATGTATAGTTGACCGGGAAATTAAAGCAGCAATCACTTGGACTATATTCCGCAGCACCCCTCTCACATTGGTACATCCCCCCAGGTATTCATTGTCTTCTACAGTAGAGCGGGACATTTGATTTACTCTCAGCGGAATTGACCGGAGAAGGCATCAGTTCATGCACTGCACTGGCCCGCACCACGATTAGTATAAGGTAAGAATGAATGAATTTTTTTTCTACTCGTTATTTCCATGTTTGCATTTGAATAACATTAAAAACTCGTTAATGTTGTACATAAACAAGTTTTTTACTGTTATTTACGTTGCTCCCACAGAATGTGGGAGCCCAAATATGTCTACTTCTTACAATCCGCAACAAATAAATTGCACTGCGAACAAAGTATATCAACAAAGAAAACATTTTCGTTTCATAATTTCTTCGTTATATTCCTTACAAAGCTAGCTTTAACGCTTGAGGTTTCCTTTGTTCTTGCTGTCGCCTCGGCGCTGACCCAGACTTTCGCTCTGTAGTTGCTTAGTACTACAAAAATTCTAAATCTGTGATATATGATTGATAAACGTAATGGTAACTGTATAAATGTGTTCAAGGACTTTGTTACTTTTAATGATTGGAGAGCACCCGCTTCAATTCACACTCAATTCAAACTTTACGTTGCACGCTCACGTAACTTTACGTTGCACGTTCACGTAACTTTACGTTGCACGCTCACCTACCAATTGCGTTTGCACCTTTCGTCCACACGTAAATAGCGTTTTTGGTCACTGAAAATGGAGATTTCTAAAACGCCTGCCAGGGTGGATATTTTCGAAAACTCCGTTTTGCATTTATGTGTGGACGAGAAAAGAGGAAAAACGCATGGCGTCAAAGGTCTGCGCCAATTTTGGCGTCACACTGCGCCACGTTTTTTTTGTTTTTTTTTAACCTGTCCCGTTTGGTTCTTTTGCCATCAAATTATTGTCTAAAGGCGAAGAAAGATGCCCAACGGATTTACTTTACCAATGGACCATCCCAGCCTTGCCGTAATGGTCCATCTGATTCACCTTTTATTGTTTATTTTATTTTCACTTGCTGAATACGGGACAATACTGCGCCACGTTTTTGTCTCGGTGCCATGAATTCCTACAATGGCAGACTTAGACAAAATACTGTTAATTTTAGTATATTCAGTGTTTAAATGCTTACATATACACACACAGTAACTGTCCCTTCACACATAGGACCATTTGCATAGTTTTACTTGTGCTTTCTTTTATGACTGGTCTGAGTTTCAGCTTCGGACTGAAGGTCAGACGTGTGAGGAGGTCAGAGCCATCCGCAATACCAGCTCCAATGAATCGGTAGATGCTGGGGTACTCCCTTTGGATTTGCCCTTGCACAACATTGAGGAGCTAAACAATACAGAGGCAGCTCTTCAATCGCAAGAGGCAAATAAGGCAATGGTAAGTATATAAAGCTTATGTACACTTTGTAACTATAAAGTGTAATAGCTGTCAGATGTGATTTAAATGCATAACAACGGCATACACACAAGCACTTGCATACACATTTAAGACATGAGACACGCTAATTCCATCTCTTAAAATGTGTCTATAGGTGAGACGCTTTGCCTTGATTGGAGGGACCACACTGGAGGTGCAAGTCCGCCGTGTAATGGCTTATGCCATCACAAACGAGCTGGCCTTGGTACTAAACTGGGCAGGGAAAAAAACAAAGGACCAGACGAAGCAAAAAAGGGCATTTAAAGATACTGCGCTGTGCAGATGCATATTTGGTAAGTTTTACCGTTTATTGTAGTTTTATGAGCCTAAAGTGAACAATAAAGGGATCAATTGATCTGCTGGGTGTGTTTCACATGTCCTATGTCCGTTTTTTGCTATATTACTTTGTCTTTTTTTAATAACAAGACTTTCATGTCTGGTTAATCTGGAGATGGAGTCTTTGGTCTTTGGCTTGTTTTAGTCCTTGGGTTGTAGTTTGTACAGCCCGAGGACCCCATGTTTATTTTGTTTTAAAGGATGCACGGCACACCATGCTAAGACTTATCACTTTTTCCGCTCATAGCTCTTTGGGAATCAAATGCGGCGGTTTGCAGATTTACGCCTGGTGACTTTCATGTTTATCAGCCTAGGAGTTTACATACTTTCTCCCTGCTGAAGACAGATAACAAGAGCTTATTCATGTGCTCTAATTCACTTTTTTTGTTTGTGTGTGTGTGTATTTTTTGTCCTAGATGGCCTGACGCAGCAGTTAGGGGCAAACTCTATGTCAGAGTTTGTCTTTGCACAGGCAGTGCAGAAATGGCTCCGATCGCCCCAGACCGTTTGGGTGGCGCAGGACGCACATCATCCGTCCCCATCCCGGAGTAAAAACTACAAAGTTATGTTAAAATATAAATGTAAATAGAAAACTGTGTTTTAATAAAGTATTTAGCAAACGAAACATGTCTATTGACCTTTTTTGTTTAGTTTTTTTTTTTTCCTGTTACATCACATGCAATGCTTTCTTATTTTAGGATATTAATATTGACATGTTACATTGTGAGACATTTGATTTTTATAAAGGGTGTCCAGTTTGAGGAATAAGTGCAATTATGTGTTTAGGTGGTTTAAGTATTGATGGAAACATGCAGTAGTTTAGTATTGGTTAAAATAACTATAAAGAAAGTAGATTACCAGTCATGATTTAACTGTTGTTTTAATAAAAACAACTGTGCGAAAGAGGTGGAAAATCAACACCATAGCTCAACAGTGTTTCAATATCAGAATCTGACATTGTTTCAATGTCAACAGTATTCGAAAATATAACGTCGAATCAATGTCAGGTTTCAACATTGATTCAACATCAAAAAACGTTAAAAATGGGTGCAAGAGTGACGTTGGGTCAACGTCACACTTCAACGTTGCTTCAATGACGTCGCCTGATATTGACTCAACATTGTTTCAATGTTTCCTTGCTATCTGGGATACTACTAACTCGTTTACGCTGCGTCCACACCTACACGGGTATTTTTGAAAACTCAGCTGTTTCTATGCGTTTGGGCCTTTCGTCAACACGTAAACGGCGTTGCGATTCACCGCGGAGATTATTTAAAACTCCTTTTTGCGTTTATGTGTGGACGAGGATTACAGAGTTCATCACGCAACGTCAAAGGTATGTGCCTCTTTTCACATCACGCTGTGCGCCACGTTATTGTTTACATGAGATGAATTGCAGAATGGCAGATAGAGACAAAATACTGTTACTGTTAATCTGACTATCTTCAGGTTTTACAGGCTTACAATATACACACGTTATTTTCCCTCCATTTAGAAAGGCAGAGGCGTCATGGTGTAATTATTTTACGTGTAGTTGTTTTTTTTTCCTGTGTAATAATATTCAACATTGCTGTCAATACATTTTTCAAAAATGTCTCTCTGTGCAAAATGGGTTTAAACACATAAACAGCTGTGGGATACTGTTTGTCCGTGATTTGGAGAGCCCAGCGCCTGCTCCTGACGCAGGGAAACTAATTTTGCAGGGGAGACCTACCTCGGCACTTGTGCAGGTGAAGCCAAAGGGAAGATATGCTTCACCATATTTTCCTGTCTTTGGCTTGGAAGGAAGTTGGTTTGGAAACATATTTGGCGATGCTTCATCTCCTGCTTTGCGTTTATGTGGGAGCCCCGTCAAAAACCTGTCCACAGTCCAAGCGCTCTTTTTTTTTTTTCTTTTCATACCGCGCCCCCCCTGCAATGGGGGCCCCACACTTTGGGAACCTCTGTGTTATGCTAAATGTGAGCTTATTAGCATAATTCATGCAAAACACTTTGGGGCCAAGGCGACATGGATAAAACGACTCATGCATGTAATTCTTAAATGCCTGCTACAGTTGTACATTTATGACGATAAAAAACCATATTAAAACAGAGAACTATAGCTTCAGAAAAAATAAAACGTACCACAAAAGCGCTCCTGAAGATGCTGCAAAGGCGGTAAATGCAGCTAGCCAAGTGCAGAGCGTTAGCTGTTCCAGTTCAAAAGTCCGTAACATACCACAGCACGTCCTCCTTTATTCAGCGTCAAAGGCAATGCCGCCAAATAAACCCTTCACAAATGTTTTTATTTCTGTTTGGATATTGACGTTTCACAAGTTTCTTTCAGAGTAATGAGCGGGCATTCGCACTCGAAGCGAGGAATCCAAGATGGTTGCCAGCACTTCATAAAGAAACAGGTGGCGCACGTACGTACGTACGTAGGCACGTAAGTGACGTCAGTGTTAAAACTCAAATTATTTGAGGGCAATGTCAGAAACTAATCAATATATTCAAGTACTGATAATTTGAAAAAACAAACTTGTTCAAACTACTCAAAAAAATAAAGGTGTATGAACTTATAACAGTTTTTTAAGTAGTTGGAACACATTTCATTTATCAAACTATTACTATTCGGTCTTACAGTGTAGTATTGCACAGTCAGAGATATCAAGTTATTCTTAATGCTGCAGACTTGCAATGTATAAGTTGTCCTAACAGTCATCTTAAGTAGGCTTTACTTAGTTTTTTTGAGGCAACGAGTTTCCATAATTTTTTTGAGTTCTGGGAACTAACAAGGCTGTACAGTGTACTCAAAATGAGTAAGTTGCCCAAACTTGGTCATCTTACGTAAACTTGATCCAATTTTTTTGAGTTCTGGGAACAAATGAGCTTGTACAGAGTACTCAAAATAAACAAGTTGTCCTAATTTAGTCATTTTTAGCTAAGCTTTACTCAATTTTTTTGAGGCAACGAGTTTCCATAATTTTTTTGAGTTCTGGAAACTAATTAGATTTTACAGTGTATATTAATATTGGAGCCAACATGCCTCTTTGTGCATCCTTGCTCATCTTGTTGTTCATCTGATATTTGCTCATCTTGTGACTCCTGTTGGTTATAAAACAGCAGTTCTAATGTTCCATAATGTTGCTCTGCTGTCTGCAACTCAGATTCATATACCTTTCTGTTGCCCTATAAGTTAGGGTCCCCGTCAGCTGTTTGAGGCTCCCCTAGTTGTTGTTCACCCACCTATTGTGGACATTCCCTTTTTAACCCTTTGTGAAACATTAAAGGTAAAAACCTGAGTATCAATCTACATATTTATAAATATCTCTTACTTTAAAAAAAAAGGCTAGAGTAACCTGTAACAGACCCTTGGGACCTACTCTCTGGGCCACTAAATTTAAACCCAGTCATATTCCAAGAGCACTGATCTACATGGGAACTGACGGGATGGGTCTGCCGCCAAGTCCTCTCCAGATTTACTGCCAAGAAGAACTGTTATAAATTTCTAATTCTTAATTGCTAACTGTAGCTCTGAGCTCATGAAATATCTTTGTGTTTTTAAAATGTTGTCTTAAGAGTCATGTTTTAGTGTATATTTTTAACTACATAGAATTATAATGACTAACGCATACAGAGCTCTTAGGGCTCTCCTTGAGTTGAAACTGGCAGCTGCCGAAAAACCTTTCTGCGTGAGTGTCTCTGCCTGTGTGCTTTCTCTCAAGGTACTTCAGCTTTCTCAAGCTTTCTAAAGCCATGCATGTTAATGCAGGATAACTGGTGTTTCCAAATTGGCTTTAAATCTGTGAATAATGGTCCTTTTGTGTTTTCCCTGTGTTGGACTGTCCAACTGTTTATGGTTTTTCTTGCCTTCCGATGGATATCCTGACTTAACTAATAAAGAGTGAGTAAATTAGGGGTGGTTGTGGTAGAGCAGATCAGCTACTGATTGGAAGGTTGGTGGTTCGGTCCTTGGCTTCCCCGGTCTGCATGCCAAATATCCTTGGGCAAGATATTAACCCCAAGTTGCTTTCCGATGCATTCATCGGATTGTGAATGTTGGTTAGTTTTCACTTGTGTGCTTGGGTGAATGAGGCATGTTATATACAGTGCTTTGAGTACTCCGGGAGAGTGGAAAAGCGCTATATAAGAATCAGTCCATTTAATTACCCATATTTTTTTGACGTTGAAGTTTTCATTCCTTAAAGGTCATACATTGACTAAAGTACTAGGTGTTATTAAGTATTTGATGCATACCAATATTTCTGGGCCCCCTCTTTCCATTTAATGAGGGGATGAGCTTCAAAATGAAAGCCCAGCAAATAGCAGAAAAGTTTGCCGAGGTAAGCATGAAGCAGCATATAAAAGCACCTATACAGTGGTGTGAAAAAGTGTTTGCCACCTTCCTGATTTCCTATTTTTTGTATGTTCTTCACACTTAAATGTTTCAGTTCGTCAAATATTTTAATTTGTTGGACAAAGA
Organism: Oreochromis aureus; assembly: GCF_013358895.1. Classification (NCBI taxonomy): domain Eukaryota; kingdom Metazoa; phylum Chordata; class Actinopteri; order Cichliformes; family Cichlidae; genus Oreochromis; species Oreochromis aureus. The sequence continues at coordinate 259,910 of NW_024108924.1, forward strand.
TAACACAAGTAAACACAATAATAAACACCTTCATTTAGAAACTGCATTTTAAGGGGGGAAAAATTAAAATCTACATGGCCCTGTGTGAAAAAGTGATTGCCTCCTAAACCTAATAACTGGTTGGGCCACCTTTAGCAGCAACAATTGCAATCAAATGTTTGCAATACTTTTGATAAACATGCTTTTGATTTTTGTTTGATTCCTTTTTTGCCTGAAAATGCAGTTCAACACTGTAATAAGTTTCTGGTGTACAGAGAGGGGAAAAACAACAAACACTGATTGCCATTTCAAGCATAAATATGATTATATATATTTTGTTGCCATGTTGCATCGCACAACACGCAGTGGAATCTGACTTTCAGTATGTTCCTGTATATATCACTTTTACAGCTTTAAATCTCTTTACTGTTTACTAAAAGCACACAGAACAGTGAGCTGTCAGGAGTCTTTGTGGAGCTGTTAGAGATGCTGTGCTCTCTGTCACTTTCTACAAGCTGCCTCATTCAGTGTTCTTCAGCCCTCTCTCAAAGAGAGCCTGTGTGAGTCTTGTAATGCTCTCTGATTAATTGGATAGGCTCTTTCAGCTCTTCGTTCTGGGAGCTCAGTAATGGAAATGTCATTTTTAAGTGGGTCTTTATTATTGGAAATAAAGTGGCTGGTACAACTATAAAGTGGCTTCTCATACATTTCTGCTTTCCATAGATTGGGATTGGAGCATATTTGTTGTAGTCCTGTAGTTGATGGAACCTACATTTCCGTGACAAAGAGTGGACACAGACACTTTTGCATTACTTAATAACAATGTCAAAGCATCCTGACAGGGGTGAAAGACTGTGCCAGAAGATTTGTTAATAGAGGAAATTACTGAATAATGACAATGATGTAGGCTTTAGTGTTCCAGCTCAAGTATTATTACTTCCTGAAATACACATCATGCCTACCTTGTTAATAGAAATTTTTATTAAATCTAACAAAATTTAGGTCAGGTTATTAAAAGGGAGTTGTTATGGTCATTTTTACTGGACTCTGCAAGAATAACTTTGGATAATTTACAGTTTAATCCTTTATCATTTAACTGGTACAAGCTCCCAGTTTATTCTCTGTCTGAAACAAGCCCTTTTATTCCCTTTCCCCCTTAGACTAACTGTCTTCTCATATTCTAGTCTTTGTATACACAAAGTTTAAACAGCGGGTGGGTGAGGTTTCAGTGCTCACAGCTAAAGCTGTGTGAATACATGACCTTCCCCTCTCACTGAAATCATAACTATACAATAGGTAAAATAGATAAATAACTTTCTGAAATTGAGTGTTTTTAGCTCATGGGGATTTCTTGCACATTGGTATCTTGTTATTTGCTTTTATTTTCAAATAAAATGCTGGGGGATCAAAACTTACAGAATATGCAAATTCACATCTCCTTCGCTTCACAAATTTTCCAAAGAATGCAAGACCTCTCTTTCTGTCCAACAACCAGTACTTTCTGCATAGAATAACAAACTAAGTGGCTTATAGTGCATGGCACTGAAGGGAGGGAACCAAAGTCTTGTCTCTGAAACAGGCCAAGTTATTTAACACACACAAAACTCATTCACACAAATAGAGGACAAAGACAAAAAGAAAATGGTGAGTCAGCACAGGAGGACTGAAGCAACACGACAGTATCACCCCATTCTGGTGACCTACCAGGCTCATCAGAGTGCCTGTGGTGAAAATACTTGCCCATCACTTTATTTAGGATGGCAGGCCATGGCACACAAAATTGGAGGGGGATAACATATCTTTTGTCTAATTAATTGACTATTTTCTTGAAACATTAATTTCTCACCATGCTTATTGGAAACACATATATGGCCAGATGGAATTTGAGTTGGCCAAAGATGTGTTTGGCCACATCATATTTCAGTGTGTCTTTGTGAGCTGGATGGATATCCTTATGTACTATGTACTGCAATAGCCTCGCTTTTATAGACATTTGAGTTCATGTTGAACAATTGATTGATTTTAGCAACCACTGCAATGTTTTTTATTCTTACCTTCATGTATGGAGTATACTTCAGTTTGTGGTGTGTTTTCAGGCGGTGAAATAAGTTAATTGTGTTCTTTGCAGTGCAGACACATCTGTACAGCATTTCTTCTTGGTTAACCTAACTTGCACTTGATCTGAAGAATTTCCAAACAGCAGATCTCACTTTGAAGAACAACCTGGTAGCCTTCTGCTGAGCTAGACATTTAAATGTTGTTGTATATCTGTGTTATAATGTAGTGTTACTCATCCAGAGTAACAATGGACAAGTCACAGTAATGTAGTCTTACTCTGGATGAGTAGCACAGCAAAGAGTCCGCATTGACAGTATTTCTAAGAAGGGTTTGTTATTAATAAATTAACTGACGTTGAGCCCAACCTGTCACGGTTCTGGGTCATTTTGACCCAGCATTTTCAGTTTCTTATGTGTTTGGTATTCTTCTGTATTATGATTTATGTTCAGATTCTTTAGTTATCCTGTTTTGATTATTATTATAAATCTATGTTTCAGTTTATTCTGGTTTAGGGTTTAGCTCTTAAGTTTTGTTTTCGTGCCCTCATGTTTAGTTTAGGTTTAGTTCTGTGCTTAGTCTTCTCTGCCCGTGAGTTCCCTCTGTGTAAAGTCCGTGTTTCTTAGTCTGTGTCTTTGTGAATTGTTTCCTGTTTTATTTTGAAGGGTTATGTCTGATGTCAGTGTTTCTAGCTTCGCTCCCCCTGTCTCGTTAGGTCTCATTCCTCCCAGCTGTGTTCCCCTTCTGTCTCTAATTCCTTGATGACTTCCTCAGTGTATTTAACCCCCGTGTTTCTTTGTGTCAGTGTTGTGTCATACCCTCAGATTGTGCCTGTTTGTTTCCATTCTCAGCGTTCATTAGTCAGTTCATGTTTTGTTTATCACCAGCAATAAAGCTGTGGTTTTCAGTTGCAATTCAGTCTCCATGAGTCCTGCATTTGGATCCTCACCTCCGCCTGCCCACACACAGAGCCCTGATAGATTGACGCGACCAGCATGGATCCAGCAGACTCACGTTTTGCCTCAGAGAGGGAGTATCTCGCGCAGCTGTGGGATTATTGCCGGCGCATAATTCACACTGCGGATCACTACAAGAGGCTTCCAGAGGTAGTGTTTTTTGATAACTTCACCGTCACTTTTTTGGACATTAAAAGATTAAAACAAATAATAACAGCTCTGAGAGCCAGATTTCGCTTTGAACTGTTTGGCATGAGCGGTCCGGGCAAAGAAAATTCAGATGCCCTCCTGGAAGCTCTTGCCGCTTGGTATTCTCAGCATCAGCGGCCTTTCCCATCGATGTTTATAGCCAAATCACTTGATCCTCCCTTAAGGAAGAAACGGCGCCCTCGCCATCATCACCCCACCACACCTCCACTCTCTCTTGCGGCACTGGTCGAGGAGGCTGCTATTGGACCAGCAGCACAGAACGCCGCAGTGAGTAAGAGACTCTGCCATCAGAACAAATTCACTCACTAAGATCAGGAAAGTTCAGAGGAGTTCTTCTATGTTGACTGCCATTTTTAAGACTGTTTTGGCTGCCAAGCTGCCTCTCTCTGAGAAGAAATCTGGTGTTACCTCTCTGCTTGATTTTGAAACTGAGAAGACTAAGATCTGTTCCGCTATGTTCAAGACTGTTAGCTCTGCCACAGTTAGCTTTGAACCTATGAGCTTAGAATCTGTTGAGCCTGTGTCTGTTAATTGAAACAACTCTGATTTCTGAGTCAGTGGACTCAGAAGTATTCAACTCTGAATCAGGGAGCTCAGAGTCTGGGAGTTTTGAGTTAGACGACACAAGGTTAGTGGACCTTTCGGCCCAGTCAGGCTACATAGAGACGGAGATTCTCCCCAGGGCTTGTCCAGAGGCTGAGTTTGTCAGTTGCCACCTCTGGACCCTTGGAGAAAGTAGAGCCTGCTAGGTTTCTGCCGTCAGTCCAGCCTGTAGTTCAGTCCTGTGCTCAGTGAGCCGCCCAGCCGCCCTGTGCTCAGTGAGCCGCCCAGCCGCCCTGTGCTCAGTGAGCCGCCCAGCCGCCATGTGCTCAGTGAGCCGCCCAGCCGCCATGTGCTCAGTGAGCCGCCCAGCCGCCATGTGCTCAGTCTTCAGTTCTGTCAGCCAGATTTTTGTGCTGTCGACCTCCGGGTTGATCCCCTGAACTTTTTGTGGACTCATGTTAGATCTAGTTTGGTTTTCTGTTGGTCTGTTTTCTTGTGTTTCTGGACGTATGCTACTTGTCTTTTGTTTTGTTTAATTTGCACGTTGATGACAGCTTATGCCACGGTGCTTCTGAATTTCTTAGTCTTTTAGGCTCTTTTAACTTTACCCAACATGTGACTGGACCAACACACAGCCATCACTGGGTCTGGATATCGGTCCAGTTTGTCGTGAGGACATTTATTAGTGATCATAAATCTTTTATTTGATCTCTCCTTTATTTGTGTTACACTTCCCTCGGTTCATGTGAAGCATTCATGATTAATTACTGACTCTGCAGTGGAACAATATGTGGAATTGTTTGATAATAACTTACTTGAAACCGATGATATAGAACGGCATGTGGCCTCCTTTAATTCGCAATGTCAAAAAATTCTAGATAAAGTGGCTCCTCTTAAAATCAGGAAAGGCAGCACTATTAAATCCCTGACCTGGTTCACAGAAGCTCTTCGCAGCTTTAGGCGAATTTGCCATAAAACTGAGCGCCTGTGGAAAGTCACAAAACTTGAGGTTCATAAGCTCCACATAAAAGAACTATTATCTACCTTCAACAACATGGTGAAAGATGCGAGAGACACTTATTTCTCGAAAATACTTGCAGTAAAAAAAAAAAAGAAATCCTAAAGTTCTGTTCGACACAGTAAATAACATAGTCTCCCCCCTAACTCCGTGTACACCTGTCTTTTCAGATAAGGACTGCAATGACTTTCTAAGATTTTTCCAAGACAAAATCAGTGACCTAAGAGGAAACTTAGCTCCCTCAGATAGTCCCTTCAACCATGGTCTTCCACAGCCTGTAATTATGGAATCCTTTCACCCAGTTTCTTTAGAAGATCTAAAGAAATTCAAGATGGCACCGGTGTGTGTGGCTTGCCGTCTGTCACTGCCAGTGTTATGTTTGTTTGTTTTGATTTTAATGACTATTGTAATAAATGCCAACTCTCTCTTGCTGTATGATCGCCTAACCCTACTGGATCTCCGACCTTCTGCCAAAGGCTGGGCAAATTGGAACCAAGCTGGACATAAAACTCTGCCCCCGCTAATATCGGAGATCCCGGCTCACCTGTGCCGTGTTCCAGATCCACCACTCCGGCATAAGTGCCGTCGCCGGGCTGGCTTCCTGGTGAAGCTGAAAGCTCATTTAAGGTATAAACAAGGAGCGGTGCTAAACTTCTGTTTCTCTCGGCAATCGTTGGATCCTGTCTGTGCCTGGCTGGTACCTGTCATCGGCCTGGATGGGATGTTCCAGTCCCGAAAACCCTGCTCTCCTCGTCCCCGCCGGCGTGGTGTGAATCTGCGGAACCTGCGGCCTCTGTGTCGGGCTTCTAAGATGGCTAGCGACGGGGATCCGCCGCTTACCGCCAGGGTTGGCCTGGTAAATGCTAGGTCCCTAGCGAACAAAACATTTATCCTGAAGGATTTTTTTCACATCCCGAGGACTGGATTTTCTCTGTGTGTGCGAGACGTGGCTGAGCGCCGGTGAGTGCAGCATCTTCTAAGATCTTCTACCTGGCGATTGCTGCTATTTTAATTCCCCGCGTATGTTGGGCCGAGGAGGAGGAATAGCTACGATCTTTAAAAGTCATTTCAAATGTAAGCAGCTATCAATCCCGTCGTTCACCAGCTTTGAACTGTCTGTGTTTTAGTTGGGCTGCTCTCACACAGTGTTGTGTGCGGTGGTTTATCGGCCTCCAAAATACAATAAGGACTTTGAGTGATTTTGCTGACTTCTTGGCTGAATTCATGCCAAAATATGATCGTGTTCTTATTGTTGGTGATTTTAATATTCACGTGTGTTGTCCAGATATGCCCATGGCGAAGGGCTTTTTAAACCTTATTGATTCGTTTAATCTGATGCAATGTGTGACAGGTCCCACACATGAACGTGGACACACACTTGATCTTGTTTTATCTCATGGTTTTTCTGTTTTTAACATGGAGATTTGTGATGCTGTGTTTTCTGACCACAGTCCTGTGATGTTTGAAGTTCCTCTTGCCTGTGCCTCAGTTAAACCTCGCGCTGCTGCTCAGCGCTGTCGTGTTTTTAACTCCTCCACTGCTGAACACTTTTCAACAGTCTTTGACCAGATCTGTCAGATCCTGGATTTTTTTATGCAGCCAGACTGAGGATCTGAGCTCATGGTTTTATTCCACCTGTCGGACTGCTTTGGACACTGTCGCTCGGTTAAAAACCAGACTGCCTAAAGCTAAATCTAAGCCCTGGCTGAACGACATGACCCGAGCTGTCAGACGTGACTGCCGTCGAGCTGAGCGCAAGTGGAAAAAGGACAAACTACAAGTGTGTCATTCCAGATGCTGAAGGACTGTTGGCGTCAATATCAAAGAACTGTAAAAGATGCCAAAAGAAAACACTTATCTGACATTATTTTGTCAAACTGTCACAACCCGCATGTTTTATTTAAAACTGTTAACTCTGTTCTTAGTGCACCATATACTGACAGTATCGAGCCCTCATCAGAAGCCTGTGAAAACTTTTTACACTTTTTTTTATTGAGAAGGTCTCCTCCACAAGGGCTCAAATCTCTCCTTGTGCTCATGACCTCTCAGTCTCTGCTTCCTGCTCTGCTGTCTTTGACAGGTTTGAGCCTGTGACTCTGTCCTTTTTAAAGGAGACTGTTTGTCATCTTAAGCCTGCAGGGTCTCCAAATGATGCTGTCCCTCCTCGACTTTTAAAAGAGGTGTTACCTACAGTTGGGCCTTTGGTTCTTGAGCTGGTAAACCATAGTCTGATGTCAGGTGTTGTCCCTAAAGATTTTAAACATGCAGTAGTCAAACCCCTGATTTAAAAAACCTGCTCTTAATCCTACGGTTCTTGCAAAATTACAGGCCTATCTCCAAACTACCTTTTCTCTCCAAAATTCTTGAAAAGGTAGTTTACAGCCAAATAATGGCCTTCCTGGAAAAGCAAAATGTGTTAGATTTTCCAACCTGGTTTTAAACCCTTTCACAGCACTGAATCAGCCCTTTTAAACGTTTTTAATGACATATTTTTAGCGACTGATGCTGGGGACTGTGTTGTTCTTGTGCTTTTAGATTTGACAGCTGCGTTTGATACCGTGGATTATGCCATTTTATTCTCTCGTTTGGAGCACTGGGTGAGCATTAGGGGAACAGCACTGGAGTGGTTCAGGTCTTACTTGGCGGGGCGAACTTTCTGTGTCAGTCTTGGTGACTATGTGTCGTCCTCCGCTCCCCTCTTGTGTGGTGTCCCACAGGGCTCAGTTCTAGGCCCCCTCCTCTTCTCTTTATATCTGCTTCCTCTTGGTTCTGTACTGAGAAAGCACAGCATTGCTTTCCACTTTTATGCTGATGACTGTCAGATCTGTCCCTTTAAAGAAAAAAGGCAGATACCTTACACAGCCATTACTTCAGTGTCTCGATGACATTAAGGCTTGGATGTCTGTTAACTTCTTAAAATTCAATGATAAAAGACAGAGGTGATGGTTTTGGTAGCCCCACTGAGACCCCCAATGTGTATGTAGATTCCCTGGCCCAGTATGTTAAGCCAACTGTCACAAACCTGGGGGTCAAAGTGGACTGTGATCTGAAGTTTAATAATCAAATTAAGGCAGTGGTAAAATCTAGCTTTTTCACCTCAGGCAGCTGGCAAAAATAAAGTCAATTCTTTCACGGCAGCACTTTGAGACAGTGATCCACGCCTTTGTTAGCACTTTCGGCTGGATTACTGTAATGCACTTTATATTGGGGTCAGCGCATCATATATTACCCAACTACAGAGGGTGCAAAATGCCGCAGCCCCGTCTTTTTTAACTGGCACTCGAAAGTTTGAGCACATTTCCCTATTTTAGCTTCACTTCACTGGCTGCCCATTTCTTTTAGGATTCAATTTAAAATTCTTTTATTTGCTTTTAAAGCTCTCCATGGCCTAGCCCCATCTTATCTCTCTGAGCTGCTACAGCCTTATACACCCACCCGCTCTCTCAGGTCAGCTGATCAGCTGCTCCTGAATGTACCCAGGACTGGGCGTAAACTTAGAGGAGATCGTGCTTTTGCTGTAGCAGCTCCAAAACTGTGGAACGAGCTTCCTTTAGAGATTAGACAGGCCAGTTCTTTACCTGTTTTTAAGTCACTCTTGAAAACCCACCTCTTTACCCTGGCCTTTGACACCACGTGAGATGTTGGTTTTTATTTTTATTTTAGTTGTTTTTAGGTGATTCGATGCTGTTTTATCTTGTTTTTGTTTTAATATAGGGCTGTTTTAATTTTATGTATTATGTGTTTTATTTATTTTTGCTGTTTTCTGTTACTCTATTATTTTAACTTGTGGTCTGTACAGCACTTTGTTCCTGTGCTGGGTATTTTAAAGTGTGTTACGACTGGGATTGTAATCATATGCAAATTTGAGTGTGCAGGTGCTCCTCCGTGGTTGGTGCATCCAGGGTGGATGGCTCGCACCGATTGGCTGACGACCGGGAGGCAGCGGATAAGAAGAGACCACCAGGGACTGCCATTCATTCATCCTCGGCCCAACCCAACCGGCAGACCGTTCACTGTGTCACTGTTACTATGTTGGTTAATGTAAGAGCATGTAGGGGTGGACCGCCTTTTTGTTTGATCAGTTTTCTCCTGTTTCTGTTAGGCAGGGAGGAAAGTGATTGTCGTTTGGTTTAGTTCTTTTGAGTAGGTAAGTTGTGTTTCTTCCTGAGATAGCCTATCTTTTGTTTGTTGTTTTGGCCTTGGGTTCACCCTGAAGTTATGATATGCTCCTTCCTTTGTTTAACTGCACTCATTGTAAATAAATCACTGTCACAAAATATTAAGTGTGTGACGTGCTGCTTGGGGTTGGACGGGGATGGATCACCCTTTATGTTGTGGTCTGGCCGCGCCTAGACGGGCCATAACAAGTGCTTTATAAATAAAATTGGATTGGATTGGATCTATCAGAAATACTGACCCAAATGAAACCCTCTGTCATGGCTGTGTGAAGGCAGGCAGGAATGGCAGACTCACGGAGGCAGACGTAAACTCAAAACACTCAGTTTTATTGCTGGATAGCAACAGAACAGAAAACTAACTAAATTGAGAATACAAAAACAAACCAAACAGGCAGGCAGGCTAGCAAGCAGAACACACAGTGAAAGTAAGAGTATGACGCGGCGCAAAGGAAGACGCAGACATTAAATACAAGAGGGGCGTTTCTCAATATGCGTACTTGTGCGTACTTGCGTTCTCGTGTACTCGTGATACGTCATCAGTCGGAGACCAAGTACTCCAATTCCAATTGCACGCATCAAGCCGAGAACGCGAAAAGTCCCGGATGTGTTCTCGCTCCGCCCGCTTTATCGCGCGCATGCATCGGTGTGGACTTGGTACAGCTAAATATCCCAGAATGCATTTTGTCAAACTCAACAGCGGACTCCCGGCACATCGTTTTCACCCCCCCCCCGCGGTCTTCTCACTACTCAGGTTAAAGAAACCCCAGCAGCTGTCTATAGTATTGAGTGTCCACAAAAATAGAAATAAAAGCGTTCTAACATCTCACCTGCTTGTTTTTATTAAGGTATGTACACGTATGTACATGTACACTATTTTTATTAATAGAGGTTTCACTACTGAGGTACGCGAGTCCGTGCTCGCGTTCTCAGCGGGTACGTACTCACCGAGAACGCGAGTACGTACTCGCGTACTTCAGAATTGAGAAACGGCTGAGGTGAACAGAACTAAGGGGAAACAGCTGGGAGACACGGCTGATGCTGATTACACTGACGAGACAGGGAGAGCACAAACAGAACACACTGACATATAACACCAACCTTCAAAATAAAACAGGAAATGCACAGACTGGAATCAGAGACGCGCTACAGACAGAGAACAGAGGGAAACAGAACAAAAAACCGAACCGAACCTAACAAATAGCAAATCTTAAAAGACATAACCAGAATAAGCAAGAACATAAGATAATATTAACAAACACAAAACACTGGGTCGTCAGTCTCAGGACCATGACACCCTCAATGAGTCCAGCTGATGTCCTACCTACTTCTTTATTTTGCAAAGTTTTTGACACAATTGGGCCCTCTGTGGTCACACTGATAAACTGTTCCCTGATGTCTGGCTCTGTCCCCAGGTACTTTAAACAGGGTGTTATTCAACCTCTGCTGAAAAAGCCGAACCTGGATCCGACTCTTCAGTTGAGCTACAGACCCATCTCAAAACTTCCTTTCCTTTCTAAAATATTAGAAAAAGTCGTTTGGTCCAAGGTAAAGAAGGCACTGGAGAAACATAGCATTCTTGATAAACTTCAGTCGGGATTCAGAAAGTCACACTCCACAGAAACTGCTCTCCTCAAAGTCACAAATGACCTTTTGATGGCCGCGGACAGAGGTGATTGCTCAATCCTTGTCCTATTGGACCTTAGCTTGGCCTTCGATACCGTTGATCATCAGATCTTAATTCACAGCTTAAATTATATGGTAAGGATATCTGGATCTGTTCTGAAATGGCTCATCTCATTTCTGGCAGAACATTCTTAGGTGGGAAACTTTCGCTCAGTTGTAGCTAAATTGTCATGGGGAGTCCCGCAAGGTTCGGTTCTAAGCCCCCTATTGTTTTCATTATATATCCTTCCTTTAGGCCGTATCATTAGCAGCTTCAAAATTATTTCCTACCATCTGGATGCAGATGATATCCAATTATACATCTCCTTTAAACCCTGGGAATTAGACAAATTATCCACTCTAATGGACTGTCTTAAAGAGATTAACGGTTGGATGACAAACAATTTCTTGCAGATAAATGCAGACAAGACTGAGTGTTTGATCATTGCCCCAGAGAGTATCAAGCCCAAAATTAGTCAACGTCTGGGTCCTTTTTCATCGTCAATAAAAACTACCGCTCAGAATCTTGGGATAATTTTTTTTTTTTTTTTTTTTTATATATATATTTATTGAGATTTTTGATATAAGAAAAAAACAAACAAGCAAAACAAACGAAAAAACAACAGACAACACAACAGCAAGGGCTAAAACACACAAATAAGACAAAAGTTTACACTGCAACAACGAAAATATTGCTTCAACACTGGCAATAAACAAAAATAAAACGCTAAGGTGGAAGGCTAAGTTATTGGTGATCGATCAAATAGGACTTTGTTTTAATACATGATCTAAAAATGGTTGCCACACATCAAAGAAATTACTAAGTTTGTCTGCTAATATATACCTAATTCTCTCCATATGTAGTAGAGCAGTCAGTTCTGTGAGCCACATTTTAAATTGAGGTACAATATCCGTCTTCCAAAGAGTCAAAATAATTTTTTAGCAATTACCATTCGAACAAAACTGTGGTTTGTGCAGCAGAGCTAAGGTGTAAAAGGAAGAGGAAGATCCAAACAATGCAATTATTGGGTCCGGCTCTAATGTGCAATTATAGATATCAGAAAAACAGTTAAAATATTCAACCAATAGTTATACAATTTGGGACAAGTCCAAAACAAATGAGTAAGAGAGCCTTCTCCAAGTTTACAACGATCGCATATCGAACTGATCTTGGGATAATTTTTGATCAACCTCTGTCTTTTGACGCTCATATCAAGTCTGTGACCCGCTCCTGCTTTTTTCATTTAAGAAACATTGCCAAACTCAGGGCTATTGTAGAACTGGAGATGCTTGTCCATGCCTTCATCTCCTCTCCTTTAGATTACTGTAACACACTCTTTTCTTGTCTGCCTAAGGCTTCCCTAAATCACCACCAAGCGGTCCAAAATGCCACAGCAAGGCTTTTATCTCACAGTCATAAATTCTCCCATATCACCCCTGTGTTAAAATCCTTGCACTGGCTTCTGGTTGGGTATAGATATCAGTTTAAAATCCTCACTCTTACATTCATGTCCCTACAAGGTGAGGCCCCCACTTATATCACTGAGCTTCTCCAACCGTACTCTCCATACCGGATCCTTAGGTCCACTGATAGTGGTCTTCTAACCATTCCACGGACCTGTTTGAAAACGAAGGGGGATTGTGCTTTTCAAACCCTGGCTCCAATATTGTGGAACAGTTTACCTCCCCCGCTACGCACCATCAACTCTGGTTTTGAGCTGTTTTTTAAAAGAAGCTACAATCTGTTTAGACAGGCATTTAGGTAATATTCATGTGTAGCAAACTGTTTTATTGGATATGCTACTATACCCTCTTTATACTGTTTTATTGTTTCGATTGATATGCTTTTATTCCCATGTGAAGCACTTGTGAATAACTTCCTGTTTTAAAAAGTGCTATATAAATAAATTTTACTTACTTACTTTTTACTTACTTTATATTACTGTCACTCGTATACTGCCACAATAGTATCATAAACTGAAATAATTACTGGTAATGATAATTATTCATTAAAATATTAGATACATTTTGAAAAATCTTAAAGTCTAAACCTGTGTTGGGTCTGTTCCCACAAACCCCGCTAATTCTAGAGACTTATTCATCATGAATGAAAACAAGACAGTCAGCGATCGATCGATTACTTGCGCAAGGGAGGCCTCATCTATGTCCAGCATGGAAATGACCCCAAATCCGGCCTCCTCTCGCTGCCTTTTATTGAGAGACAGTTCACACAAAACACAGCAAAGCAACGCCCACATGGTTCTAAGGTATATGTATATGTGTGTGAACCTTTATATGTAAGTAGGAATGTGTGTGTGTGTGTGTGTGTGTGAGAGAGACCTCCTGCTGACCAAAGGGTCGTAAAAGCAGGAAGCTTACAACACAAGAAACAGATCTTTCAGATAGGATGTATCTACAATAAAACCTCCCCAACACAAAGTGGTTAGAGGTGCTCAGGATCAAAGGAATGGCTTTGATAATACTGCTTGAACTAAGACTGTACAAATTTAAGAAACACAATGGCAACATTCAACAATTAGACCTAACATTTCCCCCTTTTGTCATTGTATATACTTAAATTTCAACTTATGCACCCTTTGTTTGGACAATGTCAGTGTAGATTTCATTTATACACAACTCCTCTTCATTCACCTTCTATCGATGCAAAAGTTCACAGTTAATACATGTAAGCAGTTAACCTGCTTCTCATTGATCTCATACACAGTAAACTACATCCTATACGTGTTTAATCAGTGTCAACAGTCCAAAAACAGGAATTAATATTTTCAAAAGAAGATGCCACCAAGGACCAGACATTCACCAAGTTATCCAGCCTTGTGGTGCATCTATTCCTGTCGTGCGATTCATTGTATTCCTGCAAGTAAACAACTGAATGTAACAGTCAAACAAGAAGAATCAACATTCTCAAAAATCATATGTCACTACAATACAACTGTATACAGACATAGGCATTCAAACACATCAGTTGACTTTATTGTTTGTCCATGTGGCTCTCAGCTAACTTCAAAGCTGTAGCCTGGTCAACACCCTTCTTTATGACTCCTATCAACACCCCCAGATCTTCTCACTATAGGCATCCTGTGGGGGTTAGAGTCAACTGGTAAATTATCCGCATTTACAACTTCTCCTGTCCTGTTGTCACCACAGGAAAACCTTTGTAAAGGAAATTGGATCAAGGTGTTTTGATCTTCTTGGCTCACAACCTCAACCAGCTTAGAAGTGTTCATGATGTAAATGTAGACAAAAGGCTTCTCTGTTTGCATCCTTCTTGCAGAGGACACAAAGAATAGGTGACGTTGCTCAGATTTCATGGTAAATCTCCAACTTGGACTAATCCATTGCCCTTCATACACATAAGCAACTGGCCTATTTCCAGTTCATTTAGCTGTTCAATGTCCTGCAGCAAGTCAGATACTTGAGTCGGACTAGCAGGTCTGTCGTACCAGAGCAGTTCACCTTCCCGCTACTGGTGAATCAACCGTCCATTCAGGTTCAGAAGTTGAAAAGTTGGCAATGTTCCAAGTATGTTTACTCCTGGATGTGTTGCTACGGCAACCAACAAACTGTCTCACTCTCAGTGATGCTATATGGCCACAGTCCAGAAGAATGTGTAGACAGTGGCATCACAAGCATAACCACTGGTCTCGTTCTTTATGTGAGCGGTTGTGTTCACAAACTGCCACCAATAGTTGGTTGAAAACCCCATGTGGGTACTGGGTGTGGTTTGCTCTGTCCCAGTGCGCTCCTGTCATCCCACTCTGGGTCCACAGGCACAAGAAGGCGCACAGCACATTCCCAGCCATTCTGATGAGTACCTGTGGCTCAGTTGGTTTCTTCACCGGATTAAGACGAGGGGCCCTGGAGGCTTTGTACCCGGTCTTCCTACCTGTCGTCGTCAGCAGCATCCGATATGGACCTTCCCACCGTGGACTGGACCAGCACTTCCTCTCCATGGCCTTATTAACATCCAATCTCCAGACTTCAGACTCTGCTCCTGCGGAGAAACAGAATCATCTGGCAGATCATTTGTTCTCAAGACTTCTTTACTTTTAAACATTTTAAGCATCTAATCTGCTAATATGCTCTCTCTTCTGCTCTCCTATCATCACTACAGAAGACTAGAACTCTAAATGCTCTAACATATATAATCTCAACGAGTCAGACCATTCTCTGTTGGAGTAATCCTCATGTACATTCGTATACCTCCTAACTAATTCTACACAGTCTAACCATGTCCCATGTGTGTCTCTTCCAAAGTCTTAACATTACTATTCCATTAGTTCTCTATCAACCCTGCACTTTGTGGGTGATATGAACAATGATGTTTTAGTGTTATCCCTAGATGTTGTGCCATTAATCTAATCACTTCATTTACAAAATGTGGACCATTATCACTATAAATGGTCTCGGGAATCCAGTGTTCCGGGATGATATTCTTACATATTGCTTTGGCAACCGAAATGGCATCTGCTTCCCTAGTTGGTACAATTTCTACCCACTTTGAAAAAGGACACACTATCACTAAACAGTACTTATAGTTATTACAGTTGGACAGTTCTATAATCCATGTGAATGATTTGTAATGGGTGACAGGGTCTGGGAATTTCCTCTCTTAGGTCTCAAATTACCCCGAGAATTGTGCTTGCAACATATCATACATGACCTGCAAAATTTTTTTTAAGGGTAAACTACTCATTATCTCCCTCCTGTTGCGACATGGCAAAGCCCATGGCGCAAAATAGCAGCAGTCTTATACAAATTCTAAGGCAGTATTGGTTTATCACACAGATAACAAACACCATCCTGCAAGCTCGCTCCTACTGTAAATCACAACTGTTTCCCTGCAGTAGATGAGTGGCCCTGCATGTCTACCAGTGCATCCCGCATAATAGCCAACGTCTGCTGGCGTTGCACTGCTAAAACGTTAACACCATGTTCTCCTAAAGTTGCCTCTTTCACGATCTTATCTGCAAAAGCACTCCCTAATGCATCTGGATCTTTCCCTCACATGTGTGCTACACATTTACAAACGGCAATTCTACTGGGTAATAACACTGCCTCCAGCAGATTTTGCAAGAGTTTGGCATGTTCTACAGGTTTCCCTGTAGAGGCTGTCACACCTCATCTCACCCACTGTACCACGAAGAAATGTAATGTAGCAAATGCATACTGGCTATCAGTGTATATTGTAACATCTTATTTCTCTGCAGCTTTACACACTTCCGTTAAAGCTAGCATCTCTGCTACTCAAGCAAATATAAAACATGCTAGTTGTCCTGCACAGATAACTTTCTCACTATCTACTACAGTAAACCCGTTTTAGTTTGTCCCTCTACTATTGTAAAACTCAAACCATCAACAAACCAAACCTTTCCCTCACCAAGTGGCACATCTGTTAAGTCATCCCTCGGCTTACACTCCTTCTCTACGTGGTCTCTACACTCATGAGAAGTGGCCTCTTCTTTCGTTGGCAAAAGGTTTGACGGATTCAGAATTGTGCATCACTTTTTGGTAATATGTGGTTGTGAGAGTAACAGTAACATTAAAGACAAGTGTCTTGTAGGTGACAGAAATGTAATTTTAGCCTGCAGTAGTAGACATCTACCTCGTGTGGAACTAACAGTGTCAAAAAGGTGAAAAACTATATCCTGAAACATTGTACAGCTTAAGCTGCTGCACATACTGATCTCACGCATGGAGGTAAAGCACAAGCAACTAGAGCTAATCTTTTAGGATAGTAAGTTACTGGCTTCACTTGTGGAAAACGTGCTGTTAGTTATTTCACAGTCACCTGGCATTTGTGCTGTTCACAGAACCACAAGTCCATCGCTGGACCTCCTCTGCGCTGTCACTTATGGAGCCTGGCACGCTCCCTCAAATCCTCATGATTCAACGTTGCTGAAGATTTTAAAGGCAGAGCACGTCATACACCTTAGTTGTCTTCCTCAACGTCAACGTTGAAATTCTTTCATTTTATTTTAAGATTTTGCTGTGCAGCGTCTCCTCATGACGATCTCCTGGAAGCCCAGTAGCACAGCTCTCTGTGCTGAAGGTGATCTCTGATCCTCCTGAAGCCTCTCTCCAGGCCTCAGCTTCCATCTTGTGGATGATCCTCTCAGTCACTTCTCTCGTCATGGCATCTCACGACATCTGCAAATTAAAATGACACTCCTCTTGCCACATGGCTTCCGCCACGTGTCAACTCCCCAATGAGACATGTACAAGAATGTTGCACATTCTCCCTAAAACAATCTCCAGGGTTTGTCCGTTGGAGCAGCTTCACTCCAAGCTGTAACCCTGTGTAAAAACATTAGTCAGCAATTAAATGTTTAGCTTGTCTAACTCTCAGCTCCACCTGGAGCCTGCATCCTGGAAGACAAATCTGTTAAATCAAACTTCACATTTTCAACCGGCTATAGATCATATGAGTAATAAGGTATTCAGCATAAAAGACAAATATCATGTGCAGGTTTTCTCCAATCATTAAATCACTATTATTATCATAATTTGTCCCAAATCATGAATCATCCCAATTTATTCCACAATTTAATCGGTGACTTTCCTTAAGCAATGTCACTCCACTCATTTTATCACTGTGAGCTCAATAGTGGCCAGCTAATGAGCCCCACATTCAACTATTCTGTAACCACTGCACATTTGTTCAATTGTCACTTGTCTGTCTGTGCTGAATCCTTTACAAGCACTCTTAAAGGAAAACAAACATTAGCCAAACACACGTTCATCCTGGTGGTCAGGTGCCGGCCATCCAGATTCCAGAGATCAAGAAGGTCATAAAGTTAACACTCCGCTGTAAAAAGAAGTAACACTGGTTTCAAACAGTGTCACACTGTATTCACTTCTCCCTTGTAACATTCATATTTTCTCCACAACACAGTGTAATTTCATCATCAACACACAGCCTGTAACTACAGTTTTCTTCACACAAAATCTCAGTAATCCTGTGGTAGAAAAAACACATTAAGTTGTGTCCTGCTGTAAATCACATGATCAAATCACATGATTAACCATCTGCTGTAAAAAGGAATGTAAATGTTAGCGCTGCGCATTTGTATACACTCTTTCTCACAGTAATCTCTGTGAGCAACACAAAGTAGTTAATAACAAACCATGGTGAATTCACAGACAGAGAAAATTTTAAACTAAAGGTTAAATCTGCAGAGTTCACATAGTCATGTGACCCAAGTTTCCTCCTGTGGTCTCCTTCTGCTCCTGCAACAGACACACAGAGATGCATCCACACCTTTGTCAGGTGGGGTTAACTTCACACAATGGTGTTAAGTCAGTCAGTCTTGTCAGCTTTTGTCAGTCAGTTTTTCCCCATTTTTATGTGCTGACAGTAGAAGCTCTCGTGACGCAATAAGTTTCTACTGCCAGCAATGACGCCAATTCAAAAAAGAAAAATAATTTAGACTGGATTAAGTCGCTGAATCCTTTTTGGCAGGGACTTGTTTTCTGATTGTCCCAAATAAGTGGCTTTCTCCCAAGCCCATTTTAATCTTTTGGAGAAACTCACTTTTGCAACAGTTTTCTCGACGACGAGTCGTATAGCTTGTTCTAATCATGCAGATCTGCTCAAACAGAGATCTTCAAACGAAACCTTCAGTGCACCATGAAAGTAACAAAATAAAAAGAAATGAAAGAAAATAAAGGAAAGCAAGGAAAGAAAGGCCTTGTTTAAGTCATGACACGTGTTCTTCATGCCAGGGGATAAATCGTAACAACCCATTTGGCAGGCTCAACTTAGTAACAAAAGACAAATCAACAGCTAGATCAATCTCAAACATTCATCCAATCAGCCACACACAACATACAGCATAACCCTGTTGTCTCATCACATAATAAGTTTCTTCTCATGTATCCAAATGTGTGCCATGGTAAAACTTCTTCACACACCAGAAACTCACAATCAGCTCACTCATTTAAAACCCCTCATCAGCATTCTGTTTTCCTCTATGATGCAGTCATCTGTCCTCCTATAATATTCAGTCCACTAGTCTATGTATCACTTTCATCTTACTAGTGACTTGGACAAGATGACAAACAGAATCTCATGCTTAAGATGCTGTCTGGTCTTCATGAGTATCATTTATTGTGTATGCATGTAGGGTTAGTATGGTTGATGTATTTTCTGTATGTTTTTGTGTTCCTCTCATCACATTTCATTATTCTCATCACTGCTTAAAACCACACACATCTCTCTCTCTCTCTCTCTCTTTTTTAAACTGTTCTTCTCTCCAAAACAGAAAGTAGCATTATAGCTGTTTCAGGCTGAGAAACACCAAACACTCTTCGTGCTATCATTCACCACGCAACTTATGTTATTTCTTTGTCCACTGGGCAGGTGACCTGCAGAATCACGTCTGCCCCAGCTGGATACCTTTTCACACACACCGTGACGTCAGACACGCTCACACTCACTTCTGCTTAGAGCACAATTTCACTTCATTCATCAATGATCCACACACCACGTGCTGCCCAATAAAACTTTGCAGTGTATTTCATTCTCTTTCAAGGCAGACTTAAACACCATATGTTTTTTTTTTCTGTTGTGTCAGGGATGGATATGTGGTTGCAACGTTTATGTTCACTTTCTTTCCTTTCTGTCTCCTCTCCTGCCTAGTCTGTTTTGGACTCAACGCTGCTCCTAATGCCTCGCCATACTCAGCCTTTAGTCTCTCCTCCACCTCTGCCTCTGCTCTCTCTTCTCTTTTGAGCCTGCTCCAGCCACAACTTAGCGACTGCTAACTGCAATTCCTTCCTCTGCTTAGCTGTCCCTGTTTTACCTGCTGCACTTAGTTATTCTTTCTACAAGCATTTTACACTGAACTTCCACTAATATCCCTTCAAATCCATATTTCTTACACCAACAACTTATACTGCATGCTGCCCGGTGAATATTTCTCCATAAATTTTACATCCCCTTCTAAGGCAGCCTTACATTTTATTCTCACACAAGACAACAATCAGCCACACTCACGCAGACCACGTCTGGCCCGCACACACACAACATAGGCCTATCGCTTGCGTCTACACGCACAGCTAGCGCGCTCTGTTGAAAACTCTCAAACGCCCCATATGGCGGAGAATTCAACCGTCGGACACTCTCCAAACGCCCCAAATGGCGGAGATTCCAACCGTCGGACACTCTCCAAACGCCCCAAATGGCGGAGATTCCGAACACTCCTCACGGCGGAGTCACCGAA
Source organism: Oreochromis aureus (assembly GCF_013358895.1). Lineage (NCBI taxonomy): Eukaryota > Metazoa > Chordata > Actinopteri > Cichliformes > Cichlidae > Oreochromis > Oreochromis aureus. The sequence goes on from NW_024108924.1 coordinate 279,756, forward strand.
CCTAGGTTATCTCCACGCCCCACACGGCGGAGAAGCCTGTGTCTCTCTCACGCGGCTAGCGCGCTCCCGTACCTGCGATCAACGCAGGGTCACGTAGCCGCTCTCTAAGGCCTTCTGTACTTACTGTTCGTGTTGTTTCCGTTCATGGGAAGAGTCTCTGTATCCCGTCAATCGCCATCCATCCCGAGGGGAGTTCAGACGCAAACTTCCCGGCCTGGTGACAAGCATCAAGGCACCAGGGCTTTCTGTCAATCATCCCAGACGTTGCGGTGGCGTCCTCTCCCTCTCCTCGCGGTGGATGCGATGTGTTAGGCTCCGGCTCGGAGGACCAAATAAATGTTGGGTCTGTTCCCACAAACCCCTCTAATTCTAGAGACTTATTCATCATGAATGAAAACAAGACAGTCAGCGATTGATCGATTACTTGCGCAAGGGAGGCCTCATCTATGTCCAGCATGGAAATGACCCCAAATCCGGCCTCCTCTCGCTGCCTTTTATTGAGAGACAGTTCACACAAAACACAGCAAAGCAACGCCCACATGGTTCTAAGGCATTGTATGTATATGTGTGTGAACCTTTATATGTAAGTAGGAATGTGTGTGTGTGTGTGTGTGTGTGTGTGAGAGAGAGAGAGACCTCCTGCTGACCAAAGGGTCGTAAAAGCAGGAAGCTTACAACACAAGAAACAGATCTTTCAGATAGGATGTATCTACAATAAAACCTCCCCCAACACAAAGTGGTTAGAGGTGCTCAGGATCAAAGGAATGGCTTTGATAATACTGCTTGAACTAAGACTGTACAAATTTAAGAAACACAATGGCAACATTCAACAATTAGACCTAACACCCTGCACACCTTGATAACAAAGAAACTGGACTAGATCTATTAAACTATTCCATCTTTTGCATCTTTACAGAACAGAAATCTGCATTACCCTGTAATTTATAATTCTGTAATTGAGTCATCAAACACTACTCAAAATAATATATGTATATATTACTGTACAATGGCTTGGTGTGTTGTCTTGATTTTAGATAAAAACAACAACAACACAATGATCAACATACAAAATCTTTATAGCTGTAGAAAATGGTGAATTATTGGGTGCCTAATCAAAGCAATGTTACCTTTTAAAATCAGAAGCAATAAAACCCCATCCAGAAGGTTCACAATCTTCCATCCCCAGCAAAACTCACAGGGCTGGACTTTCATTTGAGGTGAATGACAAATCTCTTTGTTTTGTGCTCCATATAATCACAGTTGCAGAAAATAAAAATAACTCCAGCTACTGCAGTCATCTCTACAAGAGTTTGAGAACAACCCACTTACAGTTCTTTTATGAGGCTAACACCCTCTGAGATGTGCCTACATGTGTTCAGAAGGGAACACATGCAGGCGCATTTTTATTGTGGTGCAGCATTCAGTATGGGGCATGTCTGCAGGTAACTATCACATAGCTTTGCTGACACACACCCAAAATAAATCTGCCATTATTGCAGCTATCTGATGAGCAGCATGGGGGTGCTGATGCTTACCCACTCAGCTGGGACTGATGGATTCATCCCTGAAGACAAACTCAAGATTGAAACTGGCCCAGCTGATTTACAAAAAGCTTTTATTAGAATACTAAAAGATTTTTTTTTTTCTGCTTGTGAAGAAAGAAATGCAGCTTTTTCTTGTTACGGATATAAATTAGGCCTAATTATACATTACTACAGTGAGGAAAAAAAAATTGTTGATCAACATAACAACAAATTAAAATCATTCACAGATATCAATCATAATAGAAAATTGGTATTTGTAAGTAAATGAAAACAAATCCAGAATAATTTAACACGCCTTCATATACATATAAATTAGATTACAGAAAATATTAAGCCCCAAATTACAAATAATAACAAAGAGAAAAACAATAATATTTTATTTAGCACTTAACCTTTCCAAAGTATTTCTGCATACTAAGCTCTTACACTTGAAGTCTATGGTGCTTTGAACAACATGGTGTTACCACAACATGGCAATGAGCATCCATATATGTCACCCTAGTCAAACATGGGCTTGCTCTTGTCTAATCTACTGTTTGGTTTAACACGTGGTTACATATTACTACCATCTACAGAGCTATAATAATTAATAATAATTTTCAATGCTAAACAAAAATATGGGTTCTAAAATGAAACACTGAAAAATACTAACTGAACTTCAAAATGCAGAATCCAGAACCAATGAGTGTCATCACTGTGACTTGTGTCACAGAGTCTCATGTTATTACAAAGCGTTGGTCTAAGGCCTGGCCAACCTTACGCAAATCTTTATATGTGTATTCTATGCATGCATATACACTTTCTTGAATGAACTGAACATTTCTTAATGTATGAGTGTATTAAGTCCATGGGCAAGAAAACTATTTTCAAATCAATGGAAGTACTTTTGAAATTTGCAGAAAAAGACCAAGAGTGGAGATGAAGGCAAACTGTTTCACAGCTTTCTGCTCCATTGGATCCACTGTGCTTAATTATCTCAGAATTTAATCAAGATTCAACAATACAGTTTGCATATATCGGCACACTTGTTAACGCTACACTCAAGACTGGAGTCTAGTATTTCTTTTTCCAAAATGGGACCTAAGCATTTATTCTAAGTGAGTCCTTGACTTTGAATTTAGTGTTATCAGAAATGTAAGCAGAGGATGCCAGAGAGAACAAATATTGAAAATGAATGTTCCTGTATACCTCGACCATGGGATATGAGATTTTTTTTTCTGTCAAAGAAGTGAAACTACAGCCGCAGCTTTCATTTGCAGTCTTCAAGGTTAAATAGAGATAAAACTCTTTGAATGGTGCGAGCCCTGCTTTGAACCACTGTGAAGGCCCATCTGTAATGTTAAACATGCTCTGCGTTGAACTTATCTCCATATCTTCTTTCTGTTAATCCACCATTTACTGTCAGGGCCTCCGTGCCTGGCACACAGGGGTGACCTTTGGGCGAGAGGAAATAAAAACGGGCTGGAAACAAAGGAGAGTAATACACAACAAAGAAGAACAACAGAAAAATAAGCCTGCAAATAGTGAGCTTTACAGACATTAATTAAAGCTTCCTGGCTGAATGGGGGAGAGATAAGGTTTGCCAGGGTATAAAGAGATGGAGGACTGTTCATCAACCTGGTGATAGGAATGCATAGGGATTCACAGCGAATGACTGCACATGTTTGCTGTTTGGTCTCTGAAGCTGTTTTTTGCCCTGTTACGACTGTTATGTCTTTGACACACAAAATTCTATGTATAAAGCATGGTAGCCAAAAGCATAATTTCAGAAACTAGAATATGTTACCTTTCAGATTAGCTTTGTTTTTAATCTGTAATTGAAATTTCAGCTTTTCCGTGATTATGTGAAAGATTTCCACATCTTTAATTTGGGCACGCCAAATTAAAGATGTAAGTGTTACATCCGAAGCTAAACATGTAAGTGGCAACCTGATGGAGTTAACCAGAAGCACCACTCTTGAGAAAACTTTGAGGTATAACTTATTTACCTCCTTGGATCCTTGGAAAATTGTTGTTGGGGTTTTTTTTGGGTGCTGTGCCTTTGTTTCACAGTACTGCTCACACTCTGTCTCTGCTCCACCACAGCCTAACTTGTTTGGAAATGTTCCCATTTGACTTCATCTCTGAAGAGTTCCTCAACACTTAACAACTGTGTGCAGTAAAGTGTTTGGACCTCTCTCCACACAGACAAATAATACAACATGTTTATCACAGATAAAGCAGAAAAAACACAAATTCAGTGACTCTCTTCTGGAACAAAGAAAAAGTGCTTTTCTCTGCCATTAAGGTTTTTTGTAGCACTCTGTGTTTTTAGCCTCAAATGGGTCTGGGCACAATTCCAGCCAGCGAGCAAAAGCAAAGAAGGGAAAAGGCTGCTTTGAGCTCTGTGTGATGAATGACTTCCGTGAACTAAAATTCTTGGAGTACTTGTTTATAGAGGAAACATAATGTTCCATAAATTCCTCCAACTCTTTTATAGCTTTAAGAAAACATTTTATCCAATTTGACAGTGGTCCCTGTGCTGATTAAAAGCCACTTTCAGGCAAACTGTTTTAAACTCTCTCTCTCTTCCATTCTTACAATGCCTCATCTTCTTCCTACTGACTGTACTACCTCCCCTTCTCCTGGTTGATCATTCATATCTCTTGTATTATTTCCCATCTGTCTTTTCATCCCACTTGGTTGCTTTTAATTTCTATATACAAGAAAGGGGCCCCAGGGCTACTTTTGTGTGTGAAGGTTCCAAATAGATAAATGCAGTTCCTTTCTTTAAAAAAAATAAAAATAAAAATAGAACATCCTTTTAGAAGGCACATATATCTTTAATTTTCTTACCCCTTGTTCAGAGATGTGACCAAAAAGATCTGATATATACGCATTGTGAAACCCACTTGCCTATAGCACACATTTATTGTTTTATGCAGCCTCTGCAGCTGTTCCTCTGCAGCCAGCTCACTGTTATATTTCAGTCTGAGTATAGCCATTCGCAGCAGGACACAATCAGTGTGAGGAGAGAAAGTGAGAAACACAAAACAAATTAAAACACAGAATTGAAACATCACAGAATAGATCTTTAATAAAGAGTTTGTTTTAAAGAAATAAAGAAATGACGAGGAAAAAAAAATCTGAAAAGGAGCCTGAGAGCCAGTAAAATCAGCAACCAAGCTAATCTGCCTCTTTCAACTAATGAAAAACCTGGATTCTGAGGTCTATGTATGACCTGCCTGCTAGCATCTTGCACCCTGCTTTTGTGTGCTGGATTTTTTCAGGGGGATCTTCACACAGTTTACACCTGGGGTCTTGCCTGGTTTGGTAGACCCCAGCCTCTATGGATCTTGTGTTCAGAGATTAGTGCCTCTGTGCTGTCTTTCAGCCCAGCTTTGTCCAGCCACTGGTAGGATTTCTGGATGTCAGCCACTTCCTCTATCTTCTGCTTGGTACATGCCTGTCCTTCTAGCATGGTTCATTCTCTTGCTCCTCTTTCTTGGGCTTCTGATGCCTGAGATATTCACTGAGCACACGGTCAGTTGTGGCCATCTTCCTGATATACTCATGGATGTTTGTTGTCTCATCTTGGACAGTGGTACTGACACTCACTAGTCCACGGCCTTCTTCTATCTGCTTAACGTACAGTCTCAGGGTGCTGGACTTGTGGTAAAACCCTCCATCCATGATCTGGATCTTCCTTGGCTTGATGTCAGTGGCTTCTATCTCCTCATTTGGCCAGCTAGGATAAGGGTTAGGCATTGCGTAGGTGTTGATAGCATGGATCTTGTTCTTACCGTTCAGCTGACTCCTCAGGACTTGCCTGACCCTCTGCAGGTACTTGGTGGTTGCAGCTTTTCTAGCGGCCTCTTTGTGGTTCCCATTTGCCTGTGGGATCCCAGGTACTTGTAGCTGTCCTCAGTATCTGCAGTGTCTTCTGGTAGTTCGATCCCCTCAGTTCTGAACACCTTCCCTCTCTTTGTTATCATCCAACTACACTTCTCCAGTCCGAATTACATTCTGATATCCTTGCTGTATATGCTAGTGGTGTGGATCAGTGAAACAATGTCTTGTTCACTCTTGGCATACAGCTTGATGTCATCCATGTAGAGTAGGTGGCTGACGATTGCTCCATTCCATAGTCGGTATCCATACCCAGTCTTGTCAATGATTTCACAGAGGGGGTTCAACTTGGTATTTAATGCCTGATCTGCAACTGATAACATATTCTTATTTCTGTGGTAAAAATCCTCTTCCACTTCTCCTCCCTATGGTGTACCAGAAGGTTCTATTTTGAGCCTTTATTGTTTCTGTTATATCTGCTCCTTCTTCAGCACATTTTGAGCACTTGTAAGGATGTTTCTTATCACTGCTGCACACATGACATTCAGTTATACATGTTTTTTAAGCCCCAATGTATTTCTAAGCTACAAATCTTGCAGAGGTGCTTACTCTTAATTACAGTTTTCCTCCATTGGTTTGGCTCATTTCTTGAAACAGAAATGACATTCTCAAAATAACATGGACAAACCTCCAAACCTCTTGGCAAATGTTCACAACAGAATGGCATTTCTCATTCATTTTATCAAATGGCAAATGCCTTAGTACATGTCTCAATTGTCTCAGTGCATCTTTGCAAATGATTAAGTACAAGTAGCCTACAGTTATACAGTTAGCCCACATTTAGCACATTTCCCAAATGAATAGATCTTGTAGATCTAAACTGATCAGTTGATTCCCAGTCTAATGATCATTCTCTCCAAAACATGTCAGCATGATTTCATTGTATAAGTACTCGCATGCACAACTGTCTGTTCAATTGTCAAAATTGGTCAAGAACATAATACCATGAATACCATATATGAATTTCTTTGAATATTTGATAAATTGATGACAGTCATTGACAGTCACGTGAAACTAGACTAACGAAGGGGGAGTGTCACACACAGGTGTGTTCCATGATTGTGTGCTGCCAAACACAGATATATAGAGCTTGACCAGAGCCAGTCCAATCTCTGAACATGGATAGACAAGGCCAAGCAAACGGACAAGGGGAAGTTCTCCCTCAAGAAGAAGAAGCAGCAGAAGCAGCAGAAGAAGAAGAAGAAGAAGAAATAATAATAAGGGGGAAGAGGCCGAGGTGCGCGAAGACACTGTGCTGTCCCGAATGAAATCTGGGCCACAATTATAGACCATGTCATAAACCATGCCCTCACAATGGCAGAGGCAAGTCATCGAGTGCAGCTTAATGTGCCTCGCTCTACAGTCTCCTCCATCATCCAAACCTTTCGCAGGGAAAACACGTATGTACTCTATGTAATCTATGATGGAATTATATGTTGTATAGGACAGGGCACTGTGCGTGAGGCAAAAATGTATAACTTACTGTAGAGATTTTGTGCATCTGCCTACAGTAGTAGGTCTATACTAGCAGGTGGAGAGGACTAGTGGAATGTTGTGATACTAAATATGACAAGAAAGATATTGAACAAATTACTGTAAACTATGGAATTACATAATTCATACAGTTTAGAGTAGTATTCCAGTCACTGTGCAATGTTGCATTAGGATTGTGGTGAAGTTACTGTGAGCAAAACAATAATACAATTACACTGGTAACTTACTGTATTCTGTTCTATGTGTAGGATTGGACGACAACCTCGCGTGGGTGGCAGAGGAAAACTGCTCAATGAACAACAGGAAAGAGAGATTTGTATCACATCACATTGAGACAGATCCGTGATGCCATCCTTCAGGACAATCATATATTCCAGAATATAAACACAATAAGCATCTCCACAATAGACCAGGTTTTGAAGGAGCATCAGATGACAATGAAACAAATCTACAGGCTACCATTTGAGAGGAACTCTGACAGAGTGAAGGAGCTGCGCTACCAGTATGTAAATGTAAGTCAGTTACTGGTTGTCTCTCATTATAACCTTACCTCTAATCACAGTAAGCAGTAGTTCACTTATTTGGTTTCAATACCTCCTGTACCTGATTTCAAAATCAGTATTTGCTGCATCTAACTTCAACAATTTCAACAGAAAACTGCAGTTTACTGTATGATACAATTCTCATTATAATCTTTATTTTGTTGTCTCCCAATCAAATCTATCTAATACTGTAGGTCTTACTGTAACATCTCAGTGAGTCATCAGTATTTCCCACTCCCCTTTCTATCATATACCCCTGCAGTACTTCCTCATAGGCCTATCACTAGTTTAGAACCACTGGAGTAGTGGCCTGTAGTATATTGAACCTGTGGGGAGAACATGTAATTGTCTAACTGTAGTATATGACTCTTCTGTACGACTGATTTTATGTTCTTTACTCTATTTTAGGGAATAATGGCATTGGAAGGACATGAGACCCCTCACATCCTGGTGTTCATGGATGAAGCTGGCTTCAACCTGGCCAAGGGCCGAAGACGTGTCCGTAATATTATTGGCCACCGGCCCACAGTGGATGTCCCAGGTCAGCGAGGGGGCAATATAACTATGTGTGCTGCCATTTCTGAAAATGGTGTGGCCACTCACATCCCCAGTCTTGGCCCATACAACACACACAAGCTCCTCATCTTCTTGGATCGCCTTTATACTGATTTTATCCCTGAAAATGAGAGAGGTCTCATAGGGCCGACCTACCCATTTATGTAATCGTGTGGGACAATGTCAATTTCCACCATAGCCCACTCATTAGGGGCTGGTTTGCAACGCATCCAAGGATGGTCATGGGGTTCCTACCACCTTACTCTCCTTTGCTCAATCCGATAGAGGAGTTTTTCTCTGCTTGGAGGTGGAGAGTGTATGAGCATCATGCTCAGGATCAGCCGTCCCTGCTCCATGCTATGGACACAGCGTGCCGACATTACAGGAGATCAATGTAGGGGATGGTTGCGGCATGCACGCCGTTTCTTCCCTCGTTGCATCGCAAGAGAAAGTATCCGCTGTGATGTGGACGAGAATCTGTGGCCAGACGGACAACAGCGTGTAAATAATCAGGAGGGTGAAGACAGTGGACAAGAGCGGGAGAATGAGTACAGCGACCACTGAATAAGTCCTTGTTTTCTGATTTTGTGTTCATACAATTTACTACTGTAATGTACATTTTCTTTTTACATATGTATGAAAATTTCTTTGCGTGTGAATATAAAATGGTTATAATTTCCTTGGTAGTGTGAGTGCAATCTGTGATGTCAAACCTTGGAGGCTACTCTTTTCTGTTGTATATTATTGGTCCTCTGCCATAGTGATAAAACATCTAAACATTTTGTATGGCAGTACTCACACAATGCCAAAGGGACGATGCATTTTGGGGCAGTGTTTATTCAGATTAGCAAGAAATGTAGTTTTGACACATGAGTGAACTGTTTTAGGAGAGATATGAGCTTTTGCAGGTGGACCATGCTGTTGTGATCAACCATCCAGGTTTATTTTGACAAAAGCACGAAGAATGATGAGAATGTCCGATCTGTGTCGAGAAATGAGCCAAAGCTATTGAGAAGGATCTTTGCCATTTTGGAGACACTGACTGTTTAGATGGGAAAGGGATTTAGATTGAAGCCTGAGTGAACAGTTTTGGAAGAGATATGAGCTTTTGCAGGTGAGCTATAGTGTTGTGCTGAACTGTAAGAGTGTTTTGCCAAATGATCTTGGAGTTTTGAGAACGTAATCTCTGTTTCAAGAAATGAGCCAAACCAATGGAGAAAAACTATAAAAGAAAACAGAAATCCTTGTTGATGTACCTGATAGATGTGCACCCAAGATAATGGTAAGAAATATTCCAGAGTGGAGTTCTATTGTATCACACTTTGAATTGAAATTTGTTGTAATTCATTGTTTACATGTACAAATCCTTGGATGCAGGTTGTTCAAATTACTGCTGTGAGGCTTCTGACTCCAGTATTCACATCATCACACCATTGCTAATTTAGTTGCACTGACTTTCACTGAACTTCAGAACTTCAGAGTTCACTTTAAGATTCAGGTTTTGAGCAGCAACAATGTACATCAGATAAGTTCTACATCCATATATCCCCAACAAGTTTCTGAGATCATGTAATTAGGGCATCATACAAGCCTGAGAACGAAATGAGACATTATTTGTTTGTTTGTTTTTTAGTTTTGCTTTCAACTTGCTTTTGGGAAATTTTTGTTTCTATATTCTAGCATTTTTTGTTGTGAAGAACTTTGTGATAATTCTCCTGAGAGGTGGTATAATATATAAATATATTAGTTTAAATATAAATTATATTTTACTTACTTAATGTGCTGTGTAAACTTTCAGAGAAAAGAGCAGTACAGGTATGTAAGCAGGACTAAAACACCAGCAATCAAGTACATAATAAGTGAGGCACAGACATGAGAATGGTAGCATGACTGGAATAGGCCAAACAAGCTGAAAAAGCCTAAGCAGGAGAAAAACACAACAGGATTAGGCAGATGCCTGCTCCTTCAGTCAGATATCATTCAGACCAAGCAGTTTTTGACATGCTTCTCAAGCACCACACTGACAGTTCACAAATATTACACTGCTTATTGTTCATTATTGTCAGTAGAAATATAATTTAGAAATCTCACAAACAATTCAATTGAAGTTTCTTTATTTAACAGTCGCCTTACGGTGCTTTATATTGTAAGGTAAAGACCCTACAATACTACAGAGAAAACAACAAGAACCCCAACAAATACATGACCCCCAATCAGCAAGTGCTTTGATGACTGTGGAAAAAGAAAAATCACTGGCCAGAACAATACTCAGGGAGGGGTAGCCATCTGCTGTGACCGGTTAGGGGTGAGAGGAGGAAGAGAGGGCAAGGGTCAGGGGCCAGAGCAAGTGACAGTGAGGGAAACCTGAAACTGCTGGCTAACGATAAACAAAAATTCCAGAAAAGTATATTTTAAAGTCTGATTTACGTAACAGGATCATTAGGTCACTAAAATTAATAGTAACCCCCTGAAGTCAATGAACATGTCAGTGCATCCAAATCACATGACCATTTTAAGATGAAATCAGTCAGGGAACACCAGCCCATCCACATCAACGGTGTCAAGGTCGAAAGGGTCAGCAGCTTCAAGTTCCTTGGAGTCAACATCACTGAGGACTTCTCCTGGACCCTTCACACAGACACTGCTATCAGGAAAGCTCGCCAGCGGCTTTACTTCCTGAGGAGGCTGAGGAGGTTTGGCATGAACGCCAGCATCATCTCAAATTTCTACAGGTGTGCAATTGAGAGCTTGCTGACGAGCTGCATCACAGTTTGGTACGGAAGCTGCTCTGCCAGCAGCCGTAAATCACTACAGAGGGTGGTGAAGGCAGCAGAGCACATCACTGGCACGAGGCTTCCTGCCATTCAGGACATTTATCACCAGCGATGCCTCCGTAAAGCACACAGCATCATCAAGGACCACAGCCACCCAGCACATCAGCTGTTCTCCTTGTTACCATCTGGCAGACGTTACAGGAGTCTGTCTGCTCGGACTACAAGACTTAAAAACAGTTTCTACCATCAAGCCATACGACACCTCAACCACAACACTTAAACACACACAACACAGGACTCAGAAGCTACCCTGCAGCTTCACAAGTACTCTGATTAATCTGCACTGGTCACTTCACTTTATTGTTATTGTAATTTATATTTAAAAGTGCAATACTGTAAATTTCTGCTGCTCATTCCTGTGCAATATCCCATCTGCCCTCCCGTCATATTTCTTTTCAAGATTTTCTTATTTAATCACTAGTGTACATATATTTATATTTATAGATACATATATATTTAGTCATCTTTTTCTTTTACCATGTCTCTCTAATATTTTGTTCTTTACTATTTTTCTATTTGTTATTTTATTTTATTATATTATATTTTATTATATTTTTTCCTACTGTATCATGCTGCTGAGAGACCGCTGCTCGTCAAACACATTTCATTGCGATGTTGACCCTGTGCTAACTTGCATATGACAAATAAAACTGAAAACTGAAAACTGAAATAGCATCAAGATGCAGCCTTGCTAAGTCTCTGTTTCAACTTGTGTTGAAAGTGTAGACTTCCAACTATATACCAGTTTTTAAATTGTGTTGATAGGTCATGTAAAACTGAGATAAATAATTTATGCAGTGCTTTTTCCTGAATAGCGATCAAGCAGGAAGAATGGCAAAAATGGCATTTTCCAAATAAATGCCGTTTTCAGGCCAGGAGGTGCCTGTGATGTTTGCCTCTGCCTTGTGGTGGACTGAGACTATTGTTTGGAGTAGAACAAATAATTTGTTGTGGCATCTTATTGTGACACTTCATTGTTATGCAAATAGTTTAAATGTTTGTATAAAAAAGGCCTTTGTTGCATTTTTACGTAAATAGTTGTATATATAACTTTGTTATTTGTAAAAATTTTAAAACAAGTTTTTAAAATTTAGAATTTACATTTGCATTTCAAGTTATGAAATGACTCGTTAAAAATGTATGTGGTGTTCACAGTAAAAACGTTTTGCTTTTTGGATTGTATTTTTTTGTGTGTAATTTTAGCATGTGAGGTTGTGCTGAAAGGAACAATATTTGACTATACCATTACCAATAGTCAAAAATGGCCAATTATAATCTGGACCCAGACGGTTAAATAAGTGTATACCATTGCCAAAACAATGTGGGTCTGTCTAAAACATAAAATGTGGGCTTTATAGATACTTAGGATACTTTCTGTTAGAAGAGACAACATCCATTCCACTTTAGATTTAACAGGTCTACAAATGCACCAAAAAGTAAACAGTGAAATATGGATTATAAAAAATGAGGTATTTGTCTTCTGATTTCCTGTTAGTAAATTAATTGATAATTAAACAACAGATTGATTTACTTTGCATTAGAGAAACCTGGTTACAGCAAAATAATGATGTTAGTTTAAATGAATCAACACTCCTGAGTCATAGTAATTGTCAAAATCCTCATCTTTTACTCCAGCTGATTAATCAGCTGAACACCCAGACAGTTTTAATGCATTTGAAAGCCTAACATTTCCGCAACCTACACATCCACCATGCCCTCCTGTGTTTTAAATGCACTTTAGAACAGCACGCAGCAACACTACATATGAGCGGGCGGAGGGAGGTTTGGGGTCTTCACACACCCCCGTTCTCTGTTACCCATCGGGGCAGGGGGGCTGGGAGGAGAAGTTGGCCGTCCGATTGGGGTCTGGGATGCGGGGCCTCCCTATTACTGCGGGGCCGGGGGTGGTCTGCTTGTCTCCACCCCAGGGAAAAGGGTGACATCTCCTGAGTCTAGGTGTGGTGGTGCCTGGACCTGGGGTATAGAGTATGTTTGGGGAGTGTGATTGCGTGTACAGTGTCTTTTTGTGTCTGTCTCCACGTTGGGTGAGTGCCGAGTATTTGTATGTGTGCATGAGGGTAGGAATGCACATTTGTGTCTGTGTGTGCCTGTACGTCTGTGTCTATATGTCAGGTGGGGTCTTAGACTCCACCTCTCTGGGAACATCTCAGGCCCTCCAAGGTATGGAGGCTTATCTCCCCCCACCACACTCCCTGCTGGTTGATGGGAGGACGCCAGAGTATCCGAAGGGAACCCACGCAAACATGGGGAGAACATGCAAACTCCACACAGAAAGACCCCAGCCTGATGGTGGAATTAAACTCAGGACCTTCTTGCTGTGCGGCAACAGTGCTAACAACTGTGCCACCAAGACTGAGAACATAAAAATTAAAGATCAACTGTTATCATTAATCTCTGGCTCTCCTCCACAGTGAGTTTTTTGTCCTGTCTTCCTCCCATCATCCCCAACCAGCTGTGGCAGATGGATCCCACTTCCCTGAGCCTGGTGTTGCTGGAGGTTTCTTCCTGTTAAAAGGCAGTTTTTCCTTCTACAAGTACTTACAATATAAAGCATCTTGAGGTGACTTCTGTCGTGATTTGGTCCTTTATAAATAAAACTGAATTGAACTAAATTAAAGTGAATTGAATTAATGGACCAAGAACTTGAGGAACCCCAAGAACTTGAATCTAACCAACGTTAAAACTGCTAATTAAAACAAAAAACCTTCTACCCTGATGAGAGCTGAACAACAACCTGACCTGTTAAACCAACTGAATCTTGTAGCCTTCCAATTAAAATGCAATGATCAGCAGTACTGAAAACAGCAGTGAGGACTGCTCAGTGAGAAATTGTTGATTGGTCATTGATGACTTTACCAGGAGCTGTTTCTGTACTATGACTGGAGCTAAAGCGTGGTATGATAAGTGGTACTTATCATAAAAATTGTGAGTTGAAAAGTATTCATTAAGTTGATTCGATTCAATTCAATTCAAATCAGTTAGTGCCAAGTCACAGCAACAGTTACCTCAAGGCACTTTATATTGTAAAGTAAAGGCCCTACATAATAATAATAATAATAATAATAATGATAATAATACAGAGAAACAACAATCAGATGACACCCTCTGACCAAGCTCTCAGTGACAGTTGTACTAGTTAACCATTTTTTAAAAATATTGTGCTGAGATTAGAAATGGCTCTATAATTATTCATTACTGAAAGATCTAAAGAATTTTTCTTGAGTATTACAGCACATTCAAGAGAAACAGTGCTCTATGGACAATTTTTTTTACTCCAGGTTTACAAGCTGCTACACTGGTCACTTTAAACCACTCAAAACTGTAAATTGTAAATTCTAATTGTAACTTCTCTTGATCCCCTAAGACTTAAGTGCATATTTATTTTTTTTACTCCTTTTTATAATCCATTTATTAGCTTTTTTGCACTGAAGTAACCGGAGCCTCGTTGTCTCTTCTCTCTGTATGCTGCACTGGATATACCAGAGATGACACTAAAGTTTACTTTGACTTTGACTTTGAAGTGCCAGTCTGCAGAGTGCTGTTGATAATATTTCTAAATAATTTGTAAAACAATAAAATACAGATTTGAATAGTTTGGTAGGCATGGTTTTAAGTACAGAGGTGTGGTACTTTAACTAATGAAATTCTAAAGACATTCTTCCATATCGTTGGAATTTACTGGTGAGAATGCGGACATTTTAACATTGTCTACACTTCCATAAAACAAAATGAAATTCATTTATTTGAGAAGAACAGAGAAATAACAAAACAGGTGCTGCTAAACATCAACTTGCTGCTGGCATATTCACAGCCCCTCCTTCATGCAGTACTGTACCACTAGCACTAGGAGGCTAACAGACCAACACAAGGCAGCTAATGGGGCAAACAAACAGACCGAAGATGTCGACGGCAACAATAGTGCGACTATAAAACGAAGTGACAGCAACACGTTTTATTGCAACACGTTTAATGGTGATGATGGCAGAACTTCTTCTGCTAAAGATGATGATGATGATGATAATGGTGACAAAGTGTACCTGACACTAGATATAGTCAGCCTCATGCACTAACTCAGACTCCCTCCCCACCAGAGGAATGACTTTTCATGTCCCATTAGCCAGCCAGAAATTAGACTGAATTAGATCTTTAAATTTGCACAAATGAATTTAGTTAATGATACACAAGCCTTTCATGTTTCTTTTATTTACATGATTGAATAAAGTATATTTTACTTAACTATAAACAATACTGAAACTACTCATTTTTCTTTTCTCCCTACTGATAAAGTTGTCATTATAGAAACTATTAATGCAGTTTGTTCAGGTAATGCTGGATTAAGGTCCATACAAAATGGTTGGTCATCTAAGCATAGCATATCTGCATAAGCAGTATTACAAGGAGAATTTCAGTGTTTTAAAACCAGTTGAATATATATACTTGATGTTAAAAAGAAACACAGTTTGCAGTATGTCCCATAACTGAACTTTTTACAGCACTGTTGAGTAGAGCAAGTATTACTGAAGTTGTCAAATGCCATAAAAAACATTACAGGTCTTCAAGTGATGGTTCCCTATTTAAGGAAAACCTTTTTCTTTCTGCAGAAAAGCTAATGATTTTTCTACAGTTTTATTTGGATGCCTTTGAAGTCTGTAACCCCCTTGGTACCTTATAAAAGAAACATAAGCTTTGTGCCATTTATTGGATTTTGACTAACTTTCCTCCGCGATATCATTCCTCCTTATCATCGATGTAAATAGAACAGTGGTGTTGTGCAAAACCACTGACATTAAAACCTATGGTTATAACAAAATATTTGAACCCCTTTTACAGAATCTGAAAATTCTTGAAGAACACCACTGTTAGGAGAGTCAGTCATGTGTACAGTGGTAAGTGTAGTTGCAGACAACCTTGGAACGCACAGTGTTGCAGGATTTATGCAGTTTTTCTGTAGAATACTATTGCAGATTTTGCACAGCCCAAGATACAGGTACAGGCAGTTGCGGAGTGAATAGAGAATGTGTCTTCACAAAAAATCTGTCCTATTCAGTGGTGGGCAAGTTACTTTGAAAAAGTAATTAATTATAGTTACTAGTTACTTCTTCAAAAAAGTAACTGAGTTAGTAACTGAGTTACAAGATTCTAAAAGTAATTCATTACTTGAAAAGTAACTATTGCGTTACTTTTAAAAAAATGTTTAACCCTCTCCCACATAGCAGACTGGTCTGGCCAAGATCTGGTGTCAAGCCGGCACTGCTGGCTGACTTCTGGCATGGTAAGTGGTATGTCGTCCAGATATGGGCCAGGCCTGGCATAGATGGCACTGTTTATGTGATGGCATGCCACATCTGGCTTGATTATGGTTTGGTTTATGTGGCCCAGGCTCATAGAAAACAGGTCTGGCCTGGATCTGGCATCAAGCTGGCACTTCTGACTGACTGGTGTCATGGCAGGGTGTATGTCAACCAGATGTGGGCCAGGTCTGGCAATGATGGCACTATTTATGTTCCTATTGTCCTATTTTAGTTAGAAGACCCAAATGCCATGTTGCAATACTATACTGCTATGGTAGCCAACGTTTCAAATGCAGGTTTGACAGGTTTGTGAGTGTGCACTTTATCCAAAACCTAGTGAGGGTTTACTCATGGTTAGCACTCTGTTTCTGTAGCTCAGACGGTAGAGCAGGTCACCTGCTGATCAGAAGCTTAGTGGTTTGATCCCTGGCTCTTGCAGTCTGCATGTCAAGAGTGTGAATGTGTATGAATGTAGTTTGGAAGCACTCAGTTTAGAGAAAGTGTGTGATTGGGCGAATGTGGCATGTTGTATAGAGCACTTTGAGTAATCCGGGAGAGTAAAAAAGCACTATATGAGAATCAGTCAGTTCACTGTCATGTTACTTTTGCACTGTTATGTTCTGGCACATGTTGTTATTACATGGCTTGATTAAGGTACACATTAGGCTGACATCTGGGGCCAGAGCTGAAACTGTTCTGGGCCAGCACAGGGCCAGCAGTGTGTCTGCAACTGGCCTTGTGCTGGCCCATGTGTGGGCCACCTCTGGCAAACCAAATCTGGGCCACCAAAAGGCCCTCATTCTTTGGGGTATGTGGGCCATGTGTAAGCACATTGTGTGGGCCAGATCCGGGCCATACCAATTTTGCTATGTGGGCTGGGGTCCAGGGTATAATTAGCCATTTTTAATCACTTTTGATTTTGATTTACTTTGCCTTGTTTAGTATTATTCTTTTCAGCACAACCTCACATTTCTGAATTTACAGTTATGTTTTCATTTTGACATACTGTATTAACACAATTGATCTAAAATGAGACAAAAAACATAAAATCAGAGTAGAAAAAGTTATATTTTTTACTGTAACAATCACAAACATGTTTATTGCATCATATTTCATAACTTTAAATGCAAATATAAATTGTCAATTTTAAAATCATATGCACAAGTTTTGCAAACACCAAAGTTATTTGCAGCTATTTACCTTTTACCCTCTTTTTTTTAATAACCATTTCAAACTTTTTATATAACAATCAGGTGTTCTGCATTCAATATGTACATACTCGCTCTCTCTCTTTTTCTGCTGTCTTTCTCTCTCTCGCCGTCACTCCTAAAACTTCCCCCTCTTCCTAAACAACCAAATGTCATGTTGCCATATCATTTTTTGATTGGTTGACATGGTACATTTTTCCACCAACACGAAAGGGCATGTTTTTGTTTTGTTTTTTTATTTTTTGCTCATAAGCAGAGAGTGCTTGCTAGCGCTGTCCTTAGACCCTGAACAAGACGAAACTAAAAAACGCTGCATATATATTGTTTATCATCTACATCATGGTTTTACTTGGCCTATCAACACAATTTAAAAAACTGGTATATATCAACTTGTTGCTTTGTCATCTTGAAGTGGTCATGTGATTGGCTTACCATGACTACTTTATTCTTCCTCAGCCAAACAGCAGCACTCATGCGATTGTTTTGCCCCATTACCTCCAGGTGTTGTGCCAAAAAGTGATTGTGATTGCCGTCCGCGCTACAGCTGCTTAAAGCTGTAGTGCCCAGATTATTTACGTAGACAGCTACTTCCGTGCAACTGATATAAGATGCAGTAAGCTGAAGACAGCTTCAACTGTCTGTTTGTTGATAAAAAGTAACGCGACCGAACCGCATTTTCTTGTTAGTAATGGTAACAGCGTTGTAACGATAGGAATAGTAATTAGTTAGATTACTCATTACTGAAAAAAGTAACGCCGTTAGTAACGCCGTTATTCCCATCACTGGAGATACCAGACACTGTTTCCTGATGTTAAGCTACTACCAAAACACTATTACTTGGAGCATTATCCACAGATGATTAGGTTTTTTGGTCCAGTTATTTGGCTGTGGACAATGTGTTTTGAGGCCAAGCATAGCTTTTTAGGCAGGTTATCAGACACACAAGCTGCTTCAAAAATGTGCCTCTCTTAGCCTCAAGGCATCAGATGATGATACCTTACCATCTAAGCTCCCCATTCTCTCAGCAAGTTTGAACTAGAGGTCTCAGCTGTATCAACTTTTCCAGTGGATTTGCTTAAAGAGAAGATAGCTGAAGTCATTAGATATTGATTCCCTGACATTCTAGAAGTCTCTCTTACACAGTGTGTGACAATAAAAGGCATAACTTATAGCAGAGGTTCCCAAAATGGGGGTGCGTCGGGTGCACGCACTGGGCTGTCCAAATCGGACAAACAGTATCCCACATTCTCGATTAGTTCACAAACAAAAACTTATAACAAAAACTTCAGCGATGTTAGCTCTTTATACAGTAAAGTTTCAGTGGGATACAAATAATATCAGGTTGATCCTGCCACAATTTGTTCCCCCGGTTTAAATTACAGACAAACAGTATCCCACAGTTGTTAATGTTTTTAAAACCATTTTACACAGAGAGACATTTTTTGAAAAATGTATTAGTAGTAGTGTTAAATATTCTTACACAGTAAAAAACAAAAAAACAAAAACTATATGTAAAATAATTACACCGTAATGATGGTTTGTTTAGTGGTTCATTTTAGTGCAACCTGTAATTTATTGCAGTTTACCTATATTTGCTTAATTGTTTACAAAAGGTTTGAAGTGAGGAATAAACTACAATGGAGTTTGAAAACAAAATGTGGGTGTGTGTGGTTGGAGGCTATGTTTGTGCTGGGGCATATTCTACATTGTCAGAGAGCTTGGTGGCTGGTACAGAGAGCATTATAGAGCTTTTGAGATCAACCCAGTATCTACAAGAATATTCACTTTTGTTTCACTTTATGAACTCCTTGATACTTACCTATGGTTGACTACAAGATCGGTCCACTTTGAAAAGGCATATAGAAATAAAAGATGTGCAGATAAGTGTAATGTTATGACTTGTAATTCAACCAATAAGTTCCGTTTCATGCATGTCATTAGATACATTAATTTTTTTTAATGTCTGACCTTTATAACTTTGAATGTTAGATATGGGTAACTGTATGAAGACTTTATAAATGCAAATTATGCTGTCTTGATTTCTGATGTGTAATTTTTTTGTCTACAGAGTATGGGATAGCTAGACCAAAGTGGCTGAAGAAGGGCAGGAGACATGCTGTCCAGTGTATTTACCATCTTTGTAACAAAAAATATTTACAAAAAAAAAAAAAAACTCAACTCCAAAGTTAGCTTGGTACAAATAAACAAAACTGAACTTAAATCAACAAAAATTAAGGTCACGTGCACTCAGCTACACTGGCCTGGTACGTGGTCCTTTCCTCTTGAATAGTGATGTGTCGGTTGCAAACGAGACGACTCTTAGAGCCGACTATTTGAAGTGAACGACGGGAGCTGGCTCCTTATTGGGAGCCGTGTTTGTTTTTTTTCTTTCTCTCACCCTCTCTTTCTCTCACTTTTTTTCGCTTCACTCTGCACGTGAGCCATGTGTTTGCTAGGGGGGAGGGGAGATAGTTACACTCGCAGTAGCACAGGAACAGAGCAGGAGGGAGAGAGAGAAAAAGAGAGCTAGGTATAGTAAAGAAAATGAGTGACACCAAGAAAAGAAGCAAAATCTGAAACATTTAAATTTTATTGACAATACAAGGGCAGAGTATAGAGACTGCAAGAAAAGACTATCATATAGAGCCAGCTCCACAAACAATCTGCACAGGCACCTGAGAACTGTCCACCCATCAGTGCAAGGGGAAGATAAAACACAGTCAGTTGAGAGTGATATTAATGAAGGTGTCAGTGTGTCTACTGCAACTGTTGCTGCTGCTGCTGCATCTACAGCATCATGCAGTATACCACCACAACTACCTAAACAATCCCAGAGCTCTTTTAGACAGTTTTTGCAGAAGTCTGTGACCCCAGCAAGACAGAACTCAGTTGAAAAAGACCTAGCAAAAATGATTGCACTTGATTTCCAACTATTTTCGGTTGTGGATGACAAAGGATTCAGAAAGTTTATTAATGCACTGAATCCTGTGTATGCAATTCCAAGCAGGAAAACACTCTCCCAAAAAAATCATCCCTGGCCTACACTGTAAGACCGAATAGTAATAGTTTGATAAATGAAGTGAGTGAGAACTACTTAAAAACCTCTTATAAGTTCATACACCTTTATTTTTTTGAGTAGTTTGAACAAGTTTGTTTTTTCAAGTTATCAGTAATTGAATATATTGATTAGTTTCTGACATTGCCCTCGAATAATTTGAGTTTTGACACGTACATGCCTGTGTACGTACGTGCGCCACCCGTTTCTTCATGAAGTGCTGGGAACCATCTTGGATTCCTCGCTTCGAGTGCGAATGCCCGCTCGTTACTCCGAAAAAAAACTTGTGGAATGTTAATATCCGAACAGAAATAAAATAATTTGTGAAGGGTTTTTTTGCTAATTTGCCTTTGACGTGGATAAAGGAGTACGTGCTGTGGCATGTTACAGACTTCTGAACTGGAACAGCTAACGCTCTGCACTTTGTCTTCAGGAGCGCTTTTGTGGTAAGTTTTATTTTTTTCTGAAACTATATTTCTCCATTGTAATATGAATTTTTATCATCATAAATGTACAATTGTAGCAGATATTTAAGAATTACATGCATGACTCATTTTATCCATGTCGCCTTGGCCCCAAAGTGTTTTCCATGAATTATGCTAATAAGCTCACATTTACTATAACACATTATTAGTCCCAGCACATGTGCTGCTCATACTTTTCTAATCTCTTACTATTTTAAAAGAAGTCTTTAGAAGGCGTTTCTGGATTTGCAGATTATAAACTGCCTTGTGGATAAATTGTTGAATCAATGTGCACTGCTGCGCTGCTTCACACTTGGTGCATACATGGATATTGACTTTGGCTAACCCGTTTGCTAACTGGTAGAACTTGAAACTTACCTTTAGTTCTCTGGAATGGTACATATTAAATCTGGGGCAGCAAAATTGTCGGCACAGGACGATATTTACAAAAGCAGTGATTAATCATTACATAATTAGGCGGTAGAACTTATGTAATGTAGAAGTTGAAATGTAGGAGCTTCTGAACTGTAAAATTGTTGTGTCTGGTTTACTTTAGGTTAACGTAAGGGTGAATCCATCAATAATATATTTATCAAACAGTTATTTTTTTGTTTTATTTTATTCTGAACCCCATTGTACATTAGTGAAAGACGTATAGTTTTTTTCTGTCAGGGGCTGGGCTTGTGACCCAGCATTTTGAGTTTATTTTGTGGTTTTGCTTCCTTATGTTATATTGAAATGAGGTGAAGTTCTTGTATTGTTGTTGTTATTATTAGTTAAGGTTTAGTTGAGTTCTGGGCTAGTTATGTTTCATCTATGTCTCCTTGGTTATGTGTCTTTTCTGTCCTCTGTGTTTTACTGTTATTAAATTGTCTGGGGTGAAGATACTGTTCACCTTGATCAGCTAAGACTACAGATTATAGATGAAGTCAAGAAAAGTGAAAAGAATCATGTCCTGATTACAAAGCTGATGCACACAACTTTGGCCTTGTGATGCAAAGAGATCATCAATGATGACCTACCAGTAGGTCAGATCCTGGATTGCTGGCCTACTCTGAAATTCCAGTCCCAGGTAAGAATGTATATAGATGTATCTAACAAGATGTATTTTATGTCAACTCCTGTTGTCTGGCCTGTCTGAACAAATTATGCCTTTGGAGTGTAAGGATTTTGATGTATTTTGCAAAGATTTGTAGACTAATTGAAACTTGTAAACATAAATTTATCCTGTGTGTTCAGATCTGTGCAGAATTCCACAGGATTACAAACCTCAACCTGAAGAACCACTTTTATGCTGTGTTGGACCAACAGGCTCCCCGGCTCCAGAGCTTATTCAGAAAGAAAGCTGTTTGCACAGGGAACCTGTCTGATGTTCTGTCTCAGCGCTTCAGAAGCTATAATCTCCAGGTTAGTGGGGTTTTGTCATGTTTTTTGAGCTTTATTTAATTTGATCAATTTTTCAGTTTTAACTACCATTCTTGACTAGGTAAGCCAATCATTTAAAAAAAAAATTGTTTTATATGGTTCTAAAGAAGTATTTTTATATTTAAAGTTTTATTGCTCTGTTATCGAGAGCATGATTGCACTTGCAAATTGGTTTCAGCAGTAACCCTTTGCTGTTTTTGCAAAACCACACTATTGGCATATTAAAAAGTCAGTTTTCCCACCTAATAATGCAGGATTTTCTTTTCCTTTTGTTTGTTTTTTGATAGAAAATGCCATACCTATGTGTTAATCAAATCTGAATACTGTTAAAACATGTTGTGTAATTCTTTATGTCTAATTTTGTAACCTTGTGTCTAAACTGGACATTTCTGAAATTATTCCCTATAAAATGTGGTGGTTATGTCTTTGGGCTTGCCAAAGATTAAAAAAAAATACATGCAATACATACATACATGCAAGGAAATGTAATTTTGCATTCTTTATTGTCCACAATTTGTCATTGTGAAAGAGGATCTCAGCGCTATCCCCTTGCTATACATGTGTTTTTTGTTCTCTCAAATGATGCAAATGTTAAGATATTTTGTCAGAAATGCTGGCACATAGCACAGTGGTTCTCAAACTTTTTTTGCCAGGCCCCCCTTTTTTACAAGAAAAATGTTCGCGCCCCCCCACCACCTAACCCACCACCTAACCCCCCCCTGCACAAACACATCCTCCAAACACACACACACATATTTTGTTTACAAACTCCATTGCGGTTTATTTCACACCTCAAACATTTAGTAAACAATTAAGCAAATACAAGTAAACGGCAATAAATTACAGGTAGTAATAAAATATACTACTAACTCTTTTACGCTACGTCCACACCTACACAGGTATTTTTGAAAACTCAGCTGTTTCTATGCGTTTGGGCTTTTCGTCAACACGTAAACAGCGTTATGATTCACCGAAAACGGAGATTATTTAAAACTCCTTTTTGCGCTTATGTGTGGACGAGGATTACAGAGTTCGCCATGCAACGCCAAAGGTATGTGCCTCTTTTCACGCCATGCTGTGCGCCACGTTATTGTTTACATGAGATGAATTGCAGAATGGCAGATAGAGACAAAATACTGTTACTGTTAATCTATCGTCAGGTTTTACACGCTTACATATACACACGCAGTTACTGTCCCTCCATTTAGAAAGGCAGAGGCTTCATGGTGTAATTATTTTAGTTGGGTTTTTTTTTTCTGTGTAATAATATTCAACTCTCCAAAAGTTGAATCTGTTCATCTGGACGTAGCGTTTTGTGGGAGAAATGTTTCGTCACTCATCCATAAGACAGAAAATATAAATTCAAGTTACAAATTCATTGAGGAACTTTAGTTAATTTATATTTTCTGTCTTATGTTTTTACAAGTGTAATTGCTTATTTTGAGCACATTTTTCTTTTTATATCAAATTCAAAATAGTTGATTTGGATATTACAAGAGTTTGTATGTACTTAAAATTTTTGAGTCCTATTAGCTTAAAATGGTTAACATTTTAAAACTAAATATTAATTCCTAAAAGTTGCTTGAGCTAGATTTGTACTTGAAACTCAAAATATCAAATAGAGAGTAGAGATGGCACGATACCACTTTTTAATGTCCAATACCGATTCCGATATCATAAATTTGGGTATCTGCCGATACCGATATGAATCCGATATAGTGTATTTTGTAATCAATAAAACGGTTTTTTTATAAATATCTTGCTGCATTTTGTATAAGTTCATACTCAAGTTTTACAAAACAAGAGACTGAAGCTATTCTGTTATACCTGTATGCAAAAAATACACTCCACCCAAAACATTTTATAGTTCAGCAACACTGATTAATCTAATAAATTTAAACCTACACCATCCTCCCTATTCTGGTATTTTAAAGAGTACTTACCTACCTAACTAATAGGGTTGCCAACTCCCAGCAAAAATATTAGGAACCACCCCCGCCTTAATCGATGTAATCAACTTTAATTTAATGCAAGTGTAAAACAAATGCACAGAAATCAATTATTTTTCTACAATAATTAAATAGATTCAACATCTTTCTTCAACAGAATTGCAGTCTGCACAGATGGTACCTTCCCAAAGGAAAAAGTACTATAGCTTACTAGGGTGTATATTAGACTTATTAGTTACTATATACAATAATGAATTTCTATACATTTAATCAGATGACCACTTTTTTGGTAAGATTCAGATAATTATTTATTCAAAGTTTTTAAATGACATAACAAAGAAAAATATTTCTTTGTGCCCCCCTTTCCCTGTTAATGCCCAGCCTGGCCCCCTGGCAAAACTTTGCTAGATCCGCCCCTGCACAGTTACCAGCTGTCAGCTACTAGAAAAGGATCCTGGTGTTATTTGTCTCTCAGAAACAGTTCATAACTTCCCTTCAACTCATTCATGTCACCTAAAAGGTAAACCTGTTTCTCCATCACCTGTTCAGCTCTCATGATTCAGTAAGGACATCTCTTGGTTTCATCTTCATGTTTCCCTCTCACCACATATATAAACGGATATCATGACCAGCAGCTTTTACAGCTGTGGCTCCAGCAATCATCAGCTGATACTAGAAAGTAATATCAAATAAATTCTAACAACAGCTTATCACGCTTAAACATGCTGCTGTTGTTTATCCGCTGGTCTCCTCTTTCTAGCACAAAGTGGGCGATAAACAAACAAGAAAGACGGGACTTGCGGCAGAAAAGCCGATCAGCTGATCATTAACCAGTTTCATGTTTGAAGTAATAACAGGAGAGGAAGGGGGAGAGAATGAGAGAAGTAGATGCAACTGCGCAGCAAAGACAGAATAACTCCAGCTTTGTGTCTATTTTTTAATTCTAGCTGAAGTACGGGACAAATCGCTTCCTTCTCACCTCAATATGGAACTCCGATGGCCAGTCCAGCTGTGGCTCAATATATCAGTTGTTAAGCTTAACGTGGAAATACTATGCAAACATTCAGAGATGAACTTACACACTTGCTTTACTTCTCTGGGATAGTTTTTGCTGAGATGGAAGCATGTAGCGAGGATCCAAATGCTCCAACAGACCACCGACAGGTCGCGCAGACAACAGCCGCTCTGTCACGTGACACATACTGCTCCGATGGGTTACACCAAGTAGCGCGTTTTGTGAAGTGATTTTGTGATATTTCGGATCGGATTACATTTTTTATTTCTCTCCGATATCTGATCCAGTAATTTAGGTCAGTATCGGACCGATACCGATACGTAATATCGGATCGGTCCATCTCTAGTAGAGAGTACTAATAAATGTGGATATAACATAAAAACATTTATCAGTGGTACTTAAAAATATTTATCTAAAGGTAATTAATAAAGTGTGTTTATTTAACATTTATTTTTAAGTTTTAGTTACTTAAATATTTTATGTAATCAGTTTCAGCAAAAGTTTTGAGTTAAATTAACTTATTGGCCTTGGGGCCTTCAATTCAATTCAATTCAATTTTATTTATATAGCGCCAAATCACAACAAAAGTCGCCTCAAGGCGCTTTATATTGTACAGTAGATAGCACAATAATAAATACAGAGAAAACCCAACAATCATATGACCCCCATGAGCAAGCACTTTGGCGACAGTGGGAAGGAAAACTCCCTTTAACAGGAAGAAACCTCCGCAGAACCAGGCTCAGGGGGGCGCGCCATCTGCTGCGACCGGTTGGGGTGAAAGAAGGAAAACAGGATGAAAGACATGCTGTGGAAGAGAGACAGAGATTAATAACAGATATGATTCGATGCAGAGAGGTCTATTAGCACATAGTGAGTGAGAAAGGTGACTGGAAGGAAAACTCAATGCATCATGGGAATCCCCGGCAGCCTCACGCTCTATTGCAGCATAACTAAGGGAGGATTCAGGGTCACCTGGTCCAGCCCTAACTATATGCTTTAGCAAAAGGAAAGTTTTAAGCCTAATCTTGAAAGTAGAGATAGTGTCTGTCTCCCGAATCCAAACTGGAAGCTGGTTCCACAGAAGAGGGGCCTGAAAACTGAAGGCTCTGCCTCCCATTCTACTTTTAAATACTCTAGGAACAACAAGTAGGCCTGCAGTGCAAGAGCGAAGTGCTCTAATAGGGTGATATGGTACTACAAGGTCATTAAGATAAGATGGGGCCTGATTATTTAAGACCTTGTATGTGAGGAGCAGGATTTTGAATTCAATTCTGGATTTAACAGGAAGCCAATGAAGGGAAGCCAAAACAGGAGAAATATGCTCTCTTTCTAGTCCCTGTCAGTACTCTTGCTGCAGCATTTTGGATTAGCTGAAGGCTTTTCAGCGAGTTTTAGGACATCCTGATAATAGTGAATTACAGTAGTCCAGCCTGGAAGTAATAAATGCATGAACTAGTTTTTCAGCATCACTCTGAGACAGGATATTTCTAATTTTAGAGATGTTGCGCAAATGGAAGAAAGCAGTCTTACATATTTGTTTAATATGTGCGTTGAAGGACATGTCCTGGTCAAAAATGACTCCAAGGTTTCTCACAGTGTTACTGGAGGCCAAGGTAATGCCATCCAGAGTAAGAATCTGCTTAGATACCATATTTCTAAGATTTTCAGGGCCGAGTACAATAACCTCAGTTTTATCTGAATTAAGAAGCAGAAAGTTAGCGGCCATCCAGGTCTTTATGTCTTTAAGACATTCCTGCAGTTTAACTAATTGGTGTGTGTTACCTGGCTTCATGGATAGATAGAGCTGCGTGTCATCTGCATAGCAGTGAAAATTTATGCTATGTCTTCTAATGATGCTGCCTAAGGGAAGCATGTATAATGTAAATAGAATTGGTCCTAGCACTGAACCCTGTGGAACACCATAATTGACCTTAGTGTCTGAAGAGGACTCTCCATTTACATGTACAAATTGGAGTCTATTAGATAGATATGATACAAACCACTGCAGTGCAGTACCTGTAATACCTACAGCATGTTCTAATCGCTCTAAAAGGATATTATGGTCAACAGTATCGAATGCAGCACTGAGGTCTAGCAGGACAAGCACAGAGATGAGTCCACTGTCAGAGGCCATAAGAAGATCATTTGTAACCTTCACTAAAGCTGTTTCTGTGCTGTGCTGAGCTCTGAAACCTGACTGAAACGCTTCAAATAAGCCATTCCTCTGCAGATGATCAGTTAGCTGTTTGACAACTACTCTTTCAAGGATTTTTGATATGAAAGGAAGGTTGGAGATTGGCCTATAATTAGCTAAGACAGCTGGGTCTAGAGATGGCTTTTTAAGTAAAGGTTTAACTACAGCCACCTTGAAGGCCTGTGGTACATAGCCGATTATTAGAGATAGGTTGATCATATTTAAGATTGAAGCATTAATTAATGGCAGGACTTCTTTGAGCAGTTTTGTAGGAATGGGGTCTAAAAGACACGTTGATGGTTTGGAGGAATTAATTATTGAAGTTAACTCTGAAAGATCAATTGGAGAAAAGAGTCTAACTTAACATCGATGGTACTAAAAGTAGCTGTAGATAATGTTACATCTGTGGGATGATTATTGGTAATTTTTTCTCTAATGATAAAAATTTTATTTGTGAAGAAGTTCATGAAGTCATTACTAGTTAACGTTAAAGGGATTGTTGGCTCAGTAGAGCTCTGACTTTTTGTCAGTCTGGCTACAGTGCTGAAGAGAAACCTGGGGTTGTTCTTATTTTCTTCAATCAGTGATGAATAGTAAGATGTTCTGGCTTTATGGAGGGCTTTCTTATAAAGCAGCAAACTATTTCTCCAGGCTAAATGATGATCCTCTAAATTTGTGACACGCCATTTCCTCTCCAGCTTACGAGTTATCTGCTTTAGACTACGTGTTTGAGAATTATACCACGGAGTCAGGGACTTTGGATTTGAGGCCTTAGTTTTCACAGGAGCTACAGTATCCAGAGTCGCACGTAGTGAGGAGGTAAAATTATTAACAAGATAATCAACCTCTGTTGGAGTAGCGCTCAGATAGCTGCTCTGCTCTATGTTGGTACAGGGCATTGAAGATGATAACAGTGGGTGGATTATATTCTTAAACTTAGTTACAGCACTTTCAGAAAGACATCTACTTTGATAAAGTCTACTCTCACTGCTGTGTAATCAATTATTGTAAATGTAAATGTTATCAGGAAATGATCAGACAGCAGAGGGTTTTCAGGAAACACTGTTAAATGTTCAGTTTCTATGCCATATGTTAAAACAAGATCTAGAGTGTGATTAAAGTGGTGGGTAGGTTCTTTTACATTTTGAGAGAAGCCAATTGAGTCTAATAACAGATTAAATGCGATGTTGAGGCTGTCATTTTAGCATCTACATGGATGTTAAAATCACCCACAATAATTATTTTATCTGAGCTGAGCACTAAATCAGATAAAAGTCTGAGAAATCAGAGAGAAACTCTGTGTAAGGCCCAGGTGGACGATAGATGATAACAAGTAAGACTGGTTTCTGAGTTTTACAGCTGGGGTGGACGAGGCTAAGCATCAGGCTTTCAAATGAATTAAAAGTCTGTCTTGGTCTTTCGTTAATTAATAGGCTGGTGTGAAAAATTGCTGCCACACCGCCCCCTCGGCCTGTGCTTTGAGATTTCTGGTAGTTAGAATGACTCGGGGTGTTGATTCATTTAAACTAACATACTCATCCTGCTGCAACCAGGTTTCTGTAAGGCAGAGTAAATCGATTTGTTGATCAATTATTAAGTCATGTACTAACAGAGACTTGGAGGAGAGAGACCTAATATTTAATAATCCACATTTCACTGTTTTACTCTTTGGTTCAGATGTGGATACTGTATTGTTCTTTTCTTTGTGATTTTTTATGTTTAAGTTGTTTATTGCTGGTTTTGGTTTGTTTTTTGTCTTTTTGGGAGCTGACACAGTCTCAATGGAGATGGGTTTTGGGGGTAGCAGGAGGAGAGAAGCTGCAGAGAGGCGTGTAAGACTGCAACTCTGCTTCCTGGTCCCAATCAAATGGACCAATATGGCAAGGCCATGATGATCCAGTTGGCAAAGTAAACCCGCTTGGCATCTTTCTTGGCCTTCAGACAGCAATTCTGATGGCTAAAGATCCAAACGGGACAGGCAAAAAAAAAAAAAAATCAACTTATTGGGTTTTACAGTGTATATGACAGAGAACGTGCATGTTCTTTTGTTTTGCATATTTTCATTTATATTTTATTGTGTTGTGGTTTGCAATGTTTTGTGTTGTTTCACTTTAAATTTGTTTAAAAGGAAAAAGCTGAAAATTTAATTAGTTAAAAGTTGAATTGTAAATAGTTGGCTTTTGTATTTTATAATTTATTTTTTACATTTTATGTGGAGTGAATAACTAAAAGCAACACTTCCTTCTTTTGCTTCTGGAACACAGGTAAGTAAGGTGAGTTCAACAAACTAGACAAACTAACAGTTGAAATAAATAAAATGTTCATTTAACAAACTTGTCACAGTTGATTTAAACCAAGATGTTATGTTACATTATCTGTAAAAGTGCAAAACATAAACAAACCTGGCATAGTAAATGTTTGCCCACTACAGAATAAAAATAAGGTATGGCTAAATCAAAACAAGAATGTTAACTAAGAATATCAAGCTTTAAATATGGGCAAATGGTGTTCTCACCCACTTTGTCACACAGTAACAGTAACGGCTTAAAATTGAGACCCCTATGATCCTAAAGATTGTCTTGACTGGCGGAACCTGTCAAAGGCTCACTCTCTCCAATGGACTGCCTGAATCAATTGAGAATCTCATTGTTGAAGTCAAGAGAGAGTGGTCTTCAGGACAATTTCAGTTTATGGATTCCTTGTTTGGGAATGAGTTCCTTAACCTTACCTCAGTTTCAGAAGTAGCACACAAAGGGACTCTTAAGTTATTGACATGTCAAGACCCACCACTATGCAGCATGGGGATTCTATTATTCTTGATCTTTTCCAAGACTGAAGCCCTCAGCCGTTCCTCTGTTAATGATTTTTCCAACGTGTCTGGTGGATCTGTGGACAAGGATGTGTTGTCATCAAGTGAGTCAACAAGCGGGGCCTGGTGCCTGTTGCTCGGTCAGGCCTCTTCCGGGGCAAAGGGGGCCCTCGGGCCTCCTGTCTCTGGGCCTGCGGCTCGGTTCACTCTGGCACAGCTGGCTGTTGGCAGAGCCGGTGGGCACGCCAGTGCAGCCCCCTCTGGCTTCTGCTCCGTGGCTACTGGGTGACCCATCATCTGGACCTCTCCTCAGCTCTTCCCAGGAGGGTGGCACGAATGCCCCTCCGGTGGTCCTCCTTGGGCTCTCGCACTCTGGGACCTCTGGATGTCTGGAGCCTGGATCTCCTCCATGCCTGCTTCATGCCCTGGGGGACGGGGCTATGGCTCTCTACATCCTCTAGCAGATCGTTACATGGGGAAACCTTTGAATACAAGCGCGCTGATCCACACAGGTGTGCACACGGGTGTTCACTGTTCATAGACATAAACTACACCTTTATTGGCTGCTATTTCCAAGCACAATGTGCGCTGTCAGTCCTGCTTGCTACACAATAACATTCAATATTTAATATTTACTGCTGTTTACACTTAGCTAGATTAGCGTGATGGTGTTATGTTTAGTATGTTGCCCTGGTTTTTTTGCTTGTTTTCTTTTCTTTTTCTCTCAACAGGTGATCCAGGAGATTTTTTTTTTCTCTTTTTAAGTGCCCTTTCTCACTGCCCCTCTTCCCTTCTGTTTTTCTTTTCCTTCATCTTTCTTTCTCCCTTTCCTATCCCTCAGTCATGTCTGTCCCGTCTGTAACAACTGAAAATAAAATAAATAATAACAACAAAGGTTGATCAAATGGACCAATACGGCAAGGCCATGATGATCCATTTGGCAAAGTAAATCCATTGGGTATCCTTGTTGGTCTTCAGACAACAATTCTGATGGCTAAAGAACCAAATGGGACAGGCAAAAAAAAAAAAAAAAAAAAAGTGAGTCAACAAGCTCACGGTCTTCTTGGCCCACTGTCTTTTATGTGCCCAAATTTTCTGAATTTTCGCTGAATTATATGATAAACATTTGAAGCTCATTCCTTTGTGACTGAGAATGTGTCAGTCAGAAAAGCAGCCTACATTCATCTCTTTGTCTTTGCAACCACAAACACAGTAGCTCAAAAAGATAAGTCACAAGTATGGATTTTTTTAATTCACAGTTAATTGTGATGAAAATAAATATTTCCTGTTGCTCGATGTTAAATAGCTCTAAATTGCCTTGAACTTTGAGTCAAAGTTAACTGTCAAGGATCAGTTTCTGAAATGGCCTTTTTCAGCCAAACCACATCATTAAATTGATGGCCTAAGTAAGAAGTAATTATTGGACTATGCACTTTCAGTGAAGCTGCAGTATCACTCCTCTGTGTTGGAACATGGGTTGTACTCTGTGGTTGATAGGAGCGGTAGAAACACTTAACAGGACAGTCAGAAAAACTCACGACCTCACTGGTACTGGGAATTCCAGTGCTTGTCCTTTAAAGCACGCTCTCTTCATCAACCTTACAAGGCCCGGCTGAATGGCTGCTGCTTATCATACATGAAGCACAGTGTTCCTAACGTAACGTTGCCAATTGTTGAAGAGGTAAAAGATATAAGGTCTGTCTCTGTGCATACACTCACGTGCAAGCATGTTGCTCTCATACTCCACAGAGGGCAGTGGAGCATACTTATGATATCACCAAACCTTACCTTAAGTTATAAGCAGTGTTGGGTAAGTTACTTTAAATTAGTAACTTAGTTACATTACTAGTTACTTCTCTAAAAAAGTAACTCAGTTACTTCAAGTTACTCGTTACTTTCAAAGTAACTAGTTACTAGGGAAAGTAACTTTGGTTTTACTCAGAATTCTCTTGTTAATGTGTTGCTTCAGTAACTGGATACCCAGCCAGACTGCCAGTCTTCTAGCTTGCTTACTTGCCACAAGTGCACTGTGCCACCTACCAACAGAAAGGAAAAATAATGTGCACATTTCCACGAGAGAAATCCCACGCCTGGACCGTCGTTGACCGCCGCCATGATTCTAGCCTGCTTTTTACATCCAACACAAAAACTGCAGTCGTGGTGCTTTTGATTGTACTCAGAACTCGGAAATTCTGCCTTCTGAATAGGAAGATGTAGGTAACACCAGACTGCAGATGAGCTGCATACAGAGCTGGACTGGGACAAAAAATCATCCCACGCATTTTGACTAGAGACCGCCCACCATTATAGGAAAAATCATAAAGCCTTTGAATGAAAACAAACACTGTTGTGACAGTGATGTACACTGTTCTGATGGTATATATGTATCAATCTATCAATTGTTTGTTGTAAGACTCAGATAATTTTTTTTTTTAAAGCGAGACATTTTAAATGAGAATAATAAAGAAAAGTATTTCCTTGTGCCCCCTTTCCTGTTAATGCCCTACCTGGCCCCTGGCAACACTTTGCTAGATCCACCCCTGCACAGTTACCAGCTGTCAGCTACGTGAAAAGGATCCTGGTGTTATTTGTCTCTCAGAAACAGTTCATAACTTCCTTCAACTCATTCATGTCACCTAAAAGGTAAACCTGTTTCTCCATCACCTGTTCAGCTCTGATGATTCAGTAAGGACATCTCCTGGTTTCATCTTCATGTTTCCTCTCACCAGATAACCAAACGGATATCATGACCAGCAGCTTTACAGCTGTGGCTCCAGCAAACATCAGCTGATACTAGAAATTAATATTAAATAAATTCTAACAACAGCTGATCAAGCTTAAACGTGCTGCTGTTGTTTAACGCGACATCCGCTGGTTTCCTCTTTCTGGCGCAAAGTGGGCGATAAATAAACAACAGAGAAAAGCCGATCAGCTGATCATTGATCAGTTTCGTGATTGAAGTAGAAACAGGAGAGGAGAGAATGAGAGAAGAAGAGGCAGCTGTGCAGCTTCAGCTTTGTGTCTTTTTCATTGTAGCTGAAGTCCGGGACAAACTGTGTTCCTTTTCACCTCAGTACGAAACGCTGTAATATTTTCTCTGAATACCAGACGATTCTGTTTTTACTGGACGGTTGGCAACTCTAATAATTAACCGTATGAACAAAATAAAGTTCAACATCAGTAACATAGCACCCACACAGCTGTATAGAAACTCCGTCATGCTAGCTAGCACGCAGTACGAAAATGTCAGCATACCGAAAATAAACTCCACGTAAACTTGGTTTATATCTGACCCAGATAGACTGCAGGTCATAACTTCTTACCTGAAGTTCAGTTCACCTGACACGCGGACCGGCGGCTGCTTCGGGTCTCTCCTCTTGCCTCCCTTTTCCTTCATCCACCTGCTGGCTTCCACCACTTGCTAATGTTACTGAATCTCGCGGAGCTCGCGATATCCACCACACGACGTAACGAGTAACGAGCCTATCTAAATCCCAGTAACGAGTAACGCTGCCTGGGTTTTGGCATAATAACTAGTTACCGTGCTCGTTACCACAATAATAACGTAGTTACTGTAACGCGTTACTTAATAACGCGTTAGTCCCAACACTGGTTATAAGTCACACCATTGTGAATGTTACAATGTGCACAGGAAGACATGGATAGCCAAATCTTTGATGATATACTTATATTCTTGTATACATTGTTCTTACATTCTTTCATGTAATTTAGCAATAGATCTGCTAGAAAACTCAGAAAATCGAGACAGACCAACACAGTGAGAGTTAGCAATTCAAGATAGTGGCATTGAACATAAACAGTAGTAAAACTTTTAATCTGTACTGCCACTGTTATGTATTGGTGACTTGTTAAATAAGTCTTACACAGAAAACTGATCAGGCTTTATCAATGAATGTGCTGCAGTGGTGTTTTAGCACAAAAAAACAAGAATTGATCAGTTTTACCGGTGATAGCTGAATGGCTCTGAAACCTATGATTCAGCCTATGGATCCTATTTTTCCTCTTCTTTTTGAACGCCCTAACTTGGGACATCAAATTCAGAGGTATCTGGAAAGCAGTGTTTGTCTTCACTGGAGCACGACGTTCAGGTATTCCTACTATCTCCTCATTAGTGTAAATTACCGCTCTCCTTAGGCCCATTTTATTAACTTACTGAGTCCCCTACCCAGTGTTAAAATCATAGTTTTCTGATAATTCACGATTGCCTCATTTCCTACATACTCCAGAACTGGCAGATGCAAGACTAAATAGAAGGGCAGGCTGGCTCTCCTTGTGACTCCTACCTCAGCTAGATGTCCAATCCACAGTATAAGTTATCCTTGTCTTCTCCCACTCTTGTTTTTAGGGCCTTCCTGTGCTATTTGTTGTTTTTTTGTTTAAAGCTTAAATTCCTAATCATAAACACTATAAGTGCTTCTCCAGTTATATACCAGGGACCCCTCAAGTGGTACAGTGTCAGAAATAAGTACTTGCCCCATTCCTGATTTCTTACTTTTTTTGTATTTTTGTCATACTTCATTTTTTCAGAGCATCAATTGTAATGTTAGACAATTAAAACCTAAGTAAATACAAATTTTGGCAGAAATGTTTTAATTCAGCCACATTGGAGGGTTTCTGAGTATGAATGGTCTGTTTAAGGTCATGCTAAAGCATTTTCAATCAAATTTAAGTCTGGACTTTGACCTGGCCATTACAAAACTGAATTGTTTAATGTGCTCAATCACATTTAATTCATAATATAACCAGTGGGGTAGGAGTGGGTGGTGGATGGTAACCTTCTTAGCTTTCCAAATATATTATTATTCTCTGTAATATGAATTTGACTGGTCTATAGAACTGTGCTTTTTATATTCATATCTATATAACTAAAGTTTAAACGTGTCATGCTCCTGGGTCTTCGACACAGCTTTTGTGTTTGTTATGGTTTATGTTCTAGTTCTATTTTGGTGTCTCTTGAGCTCAGTCTTCCCTAGTCTCATCTCTGTGTCTTCCAGCCTTCTCAGTCATCCACCCATGTCTGTTTGTGTTCTCGAAAGTCTCTGTGTCAAGTTCATGTGTCTTAGTCTTCGTCTCAGTGTTTGTATTTCCTGTTTGATTTTGATAATCTTCTGTTTCATGTGTGTTATGTTCAGTTTTGCTTCCCCTGTCTCATCAGTCATTTTAGTGTCTCTTCTGTTCTCACCTGTGGCCTGTTCGCTTGTTATCCTCCCGCATTCGTTTACTAAATCACCTTATAATGTCATTATCTAAGTCTGTGTGTCATTCACGTGTTTTTGTATTCTCACATGCTCACCGATGTATCTCTGAGCCAGAGTATGCCAAGGCACACTATGGCTCAGTGGTTGCTCCTGCAGGCAGCATGGCATTGGTTTGCTATTCAGTACCATGCCAACATAATGAGACCCAGGAGAAGGTATCAAGCCGATGTCGACAGATGGCCACATCCACTGGACTTAGGGCATTAGTATAATAGCCCCATGCTAAGAGAACTAAAACATTTAGAAAAGACCACACACTGACTCATTTGCATGAGCAGCAGCAGTTCTCCAGAAGACTGGGAGACAACAGAGCATTAGGACAGATCCATTAGACTGGGAGCTGTTGATGTCAATGCCTTTCTGTCTGCTGCTCTGAGGAGAAAGATCGATCGCCTGGGTCCTTGCTATTTAAATCCATGACAAGATAAATATCAGGTTATACATCACTTCATATGTCTTTTAATTGTTACTGCATACAATAGTAGTGATATGAATGATGGAGAAAAAATTATGGACCTTGAATTCACACTCATAAAATAAAGTACCTTACTGCACCTTTTAAAGGTCATAGGAGTTGTAGACTTGGATGTAGTGCTATTTTATTCTTTACAAGGGTATTTATTTGTACCTTACAAAGACAAGTCTTGAACCTAGTGACAATGATTGTCACTAAAGGCAATAACTTCGCAGATCAAGCCGCAAAAGCAGCAGCACAACAAACTACAGACATTAATGTCTGACACCTCAATGCAAATAGCACTTGATGTGCTTATAAAAGCCGCACCAACTACAGAACAAAGGGGATGGTTAAAATGTGGAGCACAGCTAGATTTGATGACTTGTAATGGCAAACCAATGCTACCAAAGTCCCTACACAAATCAGCAGCATTATTGACACACACAATCATGTGTCAACAGGAGGGAGGGGTGGTAGATAAAATTTCGGAAATTTGTCAGAACATGCATGATTTGCCAAAAACATAATGCACGTAATGCACACCACTTCATCCTTTTCATACAATCCACATGGATTTTATTGAGCTAAATGAATGCCAAGGCTCAAAATACGCTCTAGTGATCATAGACGTATTCTCAAAATGGCCAGAAATCTATCCAGTAACAAAAACAGACGCCATCTCAGTAGCAAAATGTTTGTGCAACCATTTCATTCCAACATATGGCATCCCCAC
The DNA here is from genome assembly GCF_013358895.1 of Oreochromis aureus. Classification (NCBI taxonomy): domain Eukaryota; kingdom Metazoa; phylum Chordata; class Actinopteri; order Cichliformes; family Cichlidae; genus Oreochromis; species Oreochromis aureus. The sequence goes on from NW_024108924.1 coordinate 316,513, forward strand.
TCTGATAAGATCAGACAATGGGACACATTTTGTCAATGTGAGCCCATAGATAAGTCAATAAGAGAAACTACACTAGCCGAATGTATGAATAAATTACTTGAAAATAAAGAGATTGTTCTAAACAACCAACTGCCGAGTGACATCTCTCCAGTGTCTTGCAGGTTGAAACCAGGTGATTGGATCCTGATCATAGTACTCCAAAGGAAAAATTGGAGCTCACCAAGGTGGGAAGGTCCTTATCAAGTGCTGTTCACCACACCTACTGCCTGCAAAATAGCAGAAAGACCGTCCTGGATTCATCAAAGCCACTGCAAAAAAGTGAGTGACAACCTAAACGTTTAGACGCCGACACCCCTAACTCCTGGTGATCTATTGGTGGAGGGAGGGCTGATCGGTACACCCCGCCTCTTCTTCTTGCCGGTAGTCTACTCATCAGAGGTCACAGGTGTGTCTGGTCATCATGAAGACACTCGTCCTCCTAGTGGCTAATGTTGCACTCCTGGTGAGTTTATTAACACTCACCCGAAAGAAAAAGGATGAACAACACCACCTGCAGACAAGATGGACACATGACAACTCACATCTTCGTGACATGACACAAGACCATGACACAAGACCACACTTTCAGGATAACCATGGATGCCACGTCAACATCAACGTCAACAACAAGGAAAAGACGAAGCACCCCAGACCTCAAGCAGCATGATTCTGTGTGGGGTTCCGATGTCCCAGAGGAATTCAAACTTTGGACTGAAAGACAAAAAGTTACTCACGCACTCTTCCCATGGGTGGGGGTATGAAAACACACTTTAAGGATAGAGACTCTGAACTACCGTTTTGGACTTTTTCTGAATGCTTCATGTATAATCGACGACGAACAGGATCAAGTAATTGACGCTCTGCGCATTGCAGTAATGCAACACAGGATAGCATTGGACATGATTCTCACCGAGAAAGGAGGACTATGTGTCCTCTTTAACAACACATGTTGCACATACATTCCAGATAATGTGCACTCACCGAACATGACTGATGCTCTGAAAACACTCAGACAACTTCGGGATGCACAACAACGAGACTATGCCACAAACACGGAAGACTGGCTTACGTGGCTTTTAAGCGGCTCTTGGAAGTCCCTGCTGATTAAAGGACTTGTTTTTGTTGGTGTTCTTCTGCTGTTATTGTGTCTTTTCACTTCATGTGTCATACCTTGTTTGAAGAACATGGTATCAAAAATGGTAACTGCTTCAATTCATGCTTACATCACCCTATCACAGAATGAAGAAGATGATAATGAGATAGACACTTGGATATAACATACTCACAAAACCCACTATTTTATGATGTCTTGGCTAAAAATGTTTACAAGTGGCCATAGACTGATGCAATGTTAGTGGTTGCTATGTACATATATAGAAGGAAAGATCAAACAACAGGTGGGAATGTCAAGGGATTTGGGATTTTGGGATTTTTATTATGTTATGCTTAAAAGTACATTTCTTTATCTAGATGTGTTTGCTCTTTTAGTATTCAGCTTAAATGGGGAAGTTACGCTCTGTGCAGACTCAACAGGAAGCCTGCACGCAGCACAGTTCTATTTTATCTCTTCCTGTACGTCTCTGAGAATGCTATGAATAAAGGCTGACAACTATTGCAGGGGTGTGCGAGTCTCCATGGGTCTCGCCCGTGTACACGTTAACCTGTCTGTCTGTGTCTTTATTCTGACCTGAGTTGCAATACAGGAAAACTCCTGACAATGATGCTTTAGTAAAAGAAGAGCTTTTTCTTGTTAGTACAAGAATCAAAACGTGGTGTGGGGGGCTCATTTATTTATTTGATATATATATTTTAACATTATTCTTTTTCTTAGGCATTGAAAACTACTTGCTTAGGTTCTGCAAAGGACTTTGGTCTGGGTTGTGCTCTGTTTTGACAGCAATACAAGTAGCAACTCTCAGGGTATTTGTATTCATGGTATGCTTTATGTCAGCACTAGTGAACAGCTGTATTGTGTTAGACATCACATGTCTGATTCCCGAACAATAACATGCAAGTCCACATTGCTGAAGCATTACACTGGATTTATTTGGTTGGTGTCAAGTAGTCAAAAAATCAGAATGAGTGGGTCTACTTAATGGCAGTATAGACCAAACATTAACAGGGATCTCTGTTAAAAATGAACTTCCACATCCCACTCCCACCCTTCCTACCAAGCGCTGGTTCACGATTTCAGTCTTATTGGTCCTCATTACAATGCCATTATTTAGCTGGCATGCACAACAAATGGTTGTTTTTCCATAGTTGTATGACAAATGGCATGATAATTCAAACTTTTTTTCCTTCAGACAAAAGACATGAATGCATTTTATTATGACAACTTGATTTTCAACCTTCAGCACACAGTGGTTTTGATGACAAGTTAAGGGAAATGTGCTCAGCCAGCAGATGTGTTGTGCTTAAGACCAATCTGTGTATGAAATGTGGTGTCTTAAAACCAGCATTTATCTAGATTCACTAAATGATGCGGTGGCACATGGCAGAGCAGGAGCATTATTCAAACACACCACAATACTCTGCCAGAAGAACGCAGAGCTTTTCGGATTCCTTTGACCTGTTGATCCATCTGGAGCTAGAGTGTCAGTCACACACACAGGAATAGCATTAATGTGCATGCCTCATCCAGTAAGCAAAAAAACAGAGAGCAGAGGGGAACACATAAAGATGCCTGCTGAGCTTTTCATGGTGCAATGAGGATTAAGCTGGAGAGAAAGGAGTACTGAGGGTTGTTTACTGTATGTGGGAGAACGTGTATGTTTATACCAGGGGTCAGCAACCCTAGGCACGCGTGCCGAAGGGTTAACTGATGGCACGTACGATCATAGCTGGACAGGCCATCGGGCATTTGCTCGGTGGCCCGATGATTTTTTTTTTTTTTTTTTTTTTTTTTTTTGGTGGTGGATTGGCCAGACGCTGGTCGGTGTGTAAAAATAACTCAGTTGTTTGGTGTTGGCCATGGCGGAGCTTCCACAGATTCAGTAAAATTAACAAGTGGTGGAGGCCACCAGGTGGATGAGAGAAGGGGAGACAGGAGGAGGAGAGACCCGAGGAAGCCGCCGGTCGGAGCGTCAGGTGAACTAAATTTCAGGTAAGAAGTTATGACCTGCAGTCTATCTGGGTCAGATATAAACCAAGTTTAGGTGGAGTTTTTTTTCGTTGTGCTGACTTTTTACAGTCAGTTACAATAACTCGTACTGCGTGCTAGCTAGCATGACGGAATTTATATACAGCTGGGCGGGTGCTATGATTTTATTGATAGTGAACTTTATTTTATTCATAAGGTTAGTTAGTAGAGTTGCCAACCGTCCCGTACAAACGGAATCGTCCGGCATTCAGAGAAATTATTACGCGTTTCGTGTTGAGCTTAGAAGGAACACAGTTTGTCCCGTACTTCAGCCAGGATGGAAAAGACACACAGCTGGAGTTATTCTGTGTCTTTGCTGCACAGCTGCATCTTCTTCTCCTGTCATTCTCCCCTCTCTCTCCTGTTGCTACTTCAATCATGAAACTGATCAATGATCAGCTGATCAGCTTTTCTCTCGTTTGTTTATCGCTCACTTTGCGCCACAAAGAGGAAACCGCCGGATGTCGCACTAAACAACAGCAGCACGTTTAAGCTTGATCAGCTGCTGTTAGAATTTATTTAATATTAATTTCTAGTATCAGCTGATGTTTTCTGGAGCCACAGCTGTAAAGCTGCTGGTCATGATGGTTTGTATATCTGGTGAGAGGAAACATGAAGATGAAACCAGGAGATGTCCTTACTGAATCATGAGAGCTGAACAGGTGATGGAGAAACAGGTTTACCTTTTAGGTGACATGAATGAGTTGAAGGAAGTTATGAACTGTTTCTGAGAGACAACAACACCAGGATGCTTTTCTATGTAGCTGACAGCTGGTAACTGTGCAGGGGCGGATCTAGCAAAGTTTTGCCAGGGGGCCAGGTAGGGCATTAACAGGGAAAGGGGGCACAAAGAAATACTTTCTTATTCTCATTTAAAATGTCTGGCTGTTATTAAATAATTATCTGAAGCTTACAACCAAAGTTTTTATCTGACGTAAATGAATAGAAATCATATATTTACCAACAACACAGTGTACATCACTGTCACAACAGTGTTTGTTTTCATTCAAAGGCTTTATGGCTTTAATATCTGGGGGGCCAGTCTTTAGTCAAAATGCATCCATAGACTCGAGACACAATGCATTTTTGGGACTTTCAGGTGTATGGACCAATGTTTTATTTTCTGATCAAACCAGAAATCTTTAATGAGCAGCTAGATTTGTCTCGCATTAACTGGCTGCAGCTGGAATCTACAGCTGTGCGTGTTCATGGAGCTTGCATTTTCACCTGCTGGACATCACTACCTGACAAGTTTAACTGTCTTCAGAACATTGCAGTGGCCTTATTGACAGTATTTGGCTCTACATATCTGTGTGAGCAGATTTTCTCTCACATGAGTGTCCTCAGGTAGCCGCCTGAATGCTGGACACTGGAGACCTGTGTCTCTGAGTGGGAGACCAGAGATCACATTAACATGTGTGTCTCTGTATTAACAAACATACCATATTGGCCCAGTTTATTTTTCTTATCATTGTTGTGAGGAGACCATAAATAGCATTTGTATTTTCTGTTGTACAGTTCATTTGCTGTTATGGAGTTCTTGTTATGAATAAAAGTGTCTTTTTTTGTTTCAAAATAGCTGATAACTATTCGCTGATAGCTGCCAACATCTGCAAACAAATATAATTCTATAAAGTGGTTCTATATAATGTGTAACTGTTCATATAGAGCGTTATTAAATTTATTGCTAATGCAATCATATGGCACACTGACTTCTGAGGAAATTTTAAATGGCACTCGCCATCAAAAAGGTTGCCTACCCCTGGTTTATACCATACACAAGGTGTGTCATAATTACAATTAAACGTGATAATCACAGGGGGAAAATATATTGATTATTAAGATTATACACCTGCATACATTAGAATACAAATTAATCCACAATTCTTTTTAGACGTATGTGAGAAGCTCTGTCGCTGTAGCTGATTACATCAAGGGTAAAGAAGTTCCCTCAGTGTCTCCTGCTGCAGCTCCAGAGTTAAATTTTTTTCCGTCTGTCTAAAGGACTGCAGTAAATGCTCCTCTGAAGTGTGGATGGTGTTTTGGTTCCAGCCGCTTGCCTGCAGCTACTAAGTCGGCCATCTCTGAAGTGTGAAAGCCAGTCTTTAAAAGCACAGGATTGGAATTTTCTTTGGAGTTTTCCAAAGACTGCCACATACTACAGGATTATGATAGCTAAAGGGTTGTTTTGCTACACTCTGACATAATGAAACAAGCTTAACAGCCACAGGCGAGGCACAGCACTGTGGTAAACCGAGCCAACTCCCCACATGAAAACAGCTTGTATTTTGAGGTAACACTGCTGCAAAATCTGCTCTAAACTAGATTTTATTTGCAAAAGTACATTCCTCTGTTTTGTTTTGTTTTTTAAAATAGGGCTGTAGAGTTGTGTTGATAAGACAGGTACATTATAACTGATGATGTGAAACTAAACTGTAAAGTATAATTAAGCAGAATTCAGTGACCTGGACAGAAGTCATGTAAAAGCTTGAATATAAAAGCTGAAACTGATAAATCTTTTTTATATTAAAAATATATGAATCAATTTGGCATTATCTTACTGATATATGGAAGTCACTTCCATAGAATACAGCGTCAGACTGGCACTGGCAGTCACATAATTACCAGTCAAAAAACAAACAAACAGGAAAAGCAAAAGCATATAGTCGGAAAACCTTTGTAATGCAACTAACAGAATAATTTGATCTGTAATGTGATTACTGAATGTAGTACAATATTGTGTTACATTTCTCATTGAAAAATGCAATGTGATTACAGTTACACTCAACACTGTTAATAACCGAAAAGTATGGTCCCTAGGATTTATTGCAGGGGTCTCAGACTTGTGGCCCGGGGGCCACTTGTGGCCCACATCACCCCTAATTGCTGTTGATGTGAAGAAATATAATGCAATTTGAAAGTTTCTGTTTTTGGTAGGGAGGATTTGTTTGTTGTTCTTTAAAAGGTAAAAAATTATTTAATATGAAGGCAAGAGTAGTAAGCAGAGAGTACAAAACATTTTGAGGGATTGGCTGTGTGTACACTTATGTCTGCATTATTATTTTGTTAAACACTAACAAAATTATAGCAGAAGTGCTGCCACGTGTCTGGCCAGAAAAAGAGTACTGATTTGTTTATTTGGTATTTCAATGAAAGGCTTCAGTAAGTTAAGAGTGAGAAAAAAAACTGTTCACGTTCGCAGTTTTGTATTGTTATGCAATATCTGAAATTTAAAAAACAAACAAACCACTACATTTTCGGAAATATTTATGGGGTTTTGGGGGTTTTTTTAAAAATAATTTTTGTACTACTTGAACACTAAAGTGACCCTCCAATGAGATGACAGTGCCAGCAGTGACCCACAGCTCATACAAGTTTGAGACCCCTGGTTTATTGAGATCAGGTGGTTGACATAGCCATTGAGGAATAACCTATTGCTTTGCCTTGAGAAACTTTAAGGTGACTTTTGCTATATGCTGTGGGTCATTAACTTTTCTACTATGTATTGCTATCTGATCGGTTTTGCAGCAATTAGCGGAATCTGGGTGAGGAGTATATAAATAGTTCTGTACAGGGCCGTGCGTGTTTGAAGGGGGCATGTGCTAAAAGTTAAAAAGGGGCACATACCAGGCTAAATAACAACAACAACCCACATTCATCAAGAATCTAATATGGAATCACATCATACTATATTGCTGTCATCAGGTGGGCACAATGTAAAGGAAGCGTAGTCTATGTTTTACCTGATGGGGTAAAATGTTGCTGTTGAGGGGTTGCTGCTGCTCCTGCTGCTGATAGCGCTGGAGGGCAGGGCTGTGTTGATCTGAGACTGTAGACATTAAAAAGTCCTTAGGAGAGATGGTAGCTGATTAAAGAAGTGTTATGAGATGATAATAATAAAATGCAAAGATTGGTGTCCATAAGGCAACAGATTAAAAAAACTGTGGGAAATAAACTGGAACTGGAATATTAGTATGGAAAAGAAAGCGGTAGTCGCGGTAGGGTAAGAATGTTACAAAATCTATACACCAATAAAACACGCTCACAGATGCACATACATTTTATGTCTTCTCCAGAATACTGTATATACTGTGGTCACAAGTTTGCATGGTGCTGATCCAGAATCCTTCCCTTATTATTTATTCCTAGTGCTATAATAATAAAGAAATAAGACTAAAAAAGTAATAAATACAAAATAATGTATTTATGATGATTCAGTTTGTTTGACTATCCTAACCTAATACTCCTGTGTGCTATAGACTATAGTGTTTGCTGTACACTGTACTGGTACTGGTGCGTGTTTTCCCTACAGCTCCACACCGCCCAGGCAGCAAAAAATGTGCGAGCTCTTTGCGAGCTCATTCCCAGCTCGTAGCCACTCTGCTGTCGAGGGTGAGCATTGGTTAATGGTCATCTTGTGACTGATGCAAGCCAGATCCCTTTATTTAGCAAAATTGTGGCACAGGCAGGACTCCACACACACACGCACACACAAAAAGTAAAAAAGAAAAATGCCTCAAGAAAAGGGCACTTGGGGCACCCATCAGGAAAGAAGCAGGTGCTCAAGCCCCCTGCCCCCTGCACATGCCTGGTTTTGTACACTTTAGAATATATCCTTCATTCATCATTCATTCATCAGCTGTCATAATAGCATCCATAAATGCCCATAACATTGCCTCCAGCACATGTGACAGATGGTATTATATGCTACAGATTATTAACTGTTCTTTTGCATATTTTTCATTTCCCATTATTCTGGTACAAAGTTATCATGGCTTCATCTGTCTAAAGATGAAGCCAGGTACCTTGTACCTGTTTTCTCTTTTTAGAGGTGGATCATCTATCATTTGGAATGTTGGCGGATCGATAACTGGCTAATAATAGAATATGTGCTCAGATACTGAACCTTGCCCCGATTGGAGTATGTGTGAATATTAGATAAAAGACATTAGGTATAGATAAAAGCACCATGATAGTCTTTAATAGGGTGAATGACACTTGTTGCAGAAAGCACCTGGAGTCCTCAAACCGAATAGAAAAGTGTTATATAAATGCCAGATTAGTCCAGTCTTGTGGTAAATCTCCTGTGTTTATATTTATGAAAAAATTGAGACTTTCACAATATTTCTACATCCTCTAGAACAGGGGTGTCGAACTCCAGGCCTCGAGGGCCGGTGTCCTGCGGGTTTTAGATATCACCCTGTTTCAACACACCTGAATCAAATGATTAGTTCATTTCCAGGCTTCTGGAGAACTTCAAGACATGTTGAGGAGGTAATTTAGCCATTTAAATCTGCTGTGGTGGATCAAGGACACATCTAAAACCTGCAGGACAGTGGCCCTCGAGGCCTGGAGTTCGACACCTGTGCTCTAGAATGTTCTTGACAAGGAAAAAAATGGTGTTGCTGAGCTGGTTCCAGATTATTGATTTCTTCACACCTATTTTTTTTTCTATCTCTCTTTCAGGTTTACTTTGGTTTTTCAGGCTAATGATGAGCCTACTTCACTTGCATCAATACCTCCTTAGACCTCATCTTCAAGTGTTCTAGTGAATAGCTACCAAATGTTAATTCAGCAATGGGAATCAACTCTAGATCTTTTGTCTGCTTAATTTGTCACTGAAAAAGACCTGGTTATGGAACTGCTTGACAGTCAGTTGTCTAAATACTTTTGAGCCTCTGAAACTGCCAGACTGTTAATAAAAATGGCTACAATTCTTAAACAGCTAATGCACTTTGTTTTGTTAAACCAATTTGATTACATCTTAAATTATGTCCTTCAATCACATGTTTTATTTGTGGTGTACACAGGAAAAATGATTTAAAAAAATGTGTTTTTGTTCAAAACCTCAATGGACTAAGTTTAATGTATCATAAGCATAAGACATAAAGCCACTGGGACTTATAGAAATTATTACCTTACAAGCAGATCATATGGCATAGCAGTATTGAGTCAAGTGTAACTGCCAGTGAGTAAAACTGCAGTTAATAGTGAGACTTCCCATAACATTATTTTAGTGGTAACATTTGAAAGTTATTTTGTCAAATTTTAACATGTTTCTTTTCAGTTTAATCTGCCATTAGAATCAAACAAAGGTGTATAAAGAAGGGATTGTTGGGAATACACTTAGACGTCGTATTTTTAGGACGAAGTCCTCCTTCTATTCTGAACAGCACATTAACAGCTCAGTGCCTAATGGATGTATGCTGCCTGCCCATGCCGTTAGTTTGCTTAAGAAGCAAATGGCTGTTTTCTCACAAAGGAAATTAGCAAAGTCCTGGGCCATAATCACTGCAGTTCAAAGAAATTAGTCTGAGAGACAAAATTGACTGTCTTTCTTTCAAAAGTCTTTTATTAAACAAAGGTTTCAATATAATGTATACAAAAAAAAAATGCTTCAGAATTTTCCAAAATTTCAATCTTATTCCCACCCTAACCCTTAAAACAACAAATAGTTGGCTGCCTGCGCCCAACAAAACAAAAAAAAAAAAAAGACAACAAAACGAAAAACAACAAATAGACTCATATAAGAGAGAGAGAGAGAAAAAAAAAAAAAAAGGGTGTTTTTCCTTGACTACTCAGTAACAGTAGTTGTGGGCCTTTCAAGAAAGTCCAGAAAGGAGACCACAGTTTATAAAATTTATTTTTAGACCCTCGAACTGTATATCTAATTTTTCTAAATCCATACAGGACAATACATCTTTTAGCCATTGTGTGTGTGAAGGGGAGAAGAGTCTTTCCATTTCAGCAATATAGCTCGCCTAGCCAGCAGTAATGAAAAGTTTAATATTCTGAGTCTGGAACTGGACAGATTCAAATTCTGGACCGCACCAAACATAGCACAGAGTGGCTCTGGTTCAATTTGGTGCTGCACGACTTCAGACATCGTATGGAAAACAGATTTCCAAAAGGTAGACAACGAAGGACAGGACCAGTACATATGAAACAATGTACCAGGAGCACCCCACACCTTATACAGGCTGGGTCCACCCTGGGTATATGTGTGCCAGCCTATCCCTGGACCAATGCCCCGATGAACTATCTTAAATTGGATAAGTGTATGTCGAGCACACATTGATATATTGTGAACCTGGCCAAGGATAGAGTCCCACAGTTCATCCGTAATATGAAAGGTAAGGTCCTCTTCCCATTTAGATTTGATAGCAGCTATTGAAGAGCATTGTAAATTGGAAATTAAGCTGTAGAGGGCTGATATTATACCCTTGAAGTTGGTTTGAGCATTAAAAATCATCTACTGGATTGTATGGAGGCATTTGGGGAATTCTGCTGTCACATTCTGCACGTAATGTCTGACCTGTAAAAAGCGAAAAAACTGAGCTGCAGCTATGCCAAATTTGGTGGATATTTGAGAGAAACTTACAAATTGTCTGTCTTCATATAAGTCTGCAAAGGATTTTAGGCCCTTTCTATGCCAGATATGAAAAGCATTATCTGCCATTGAGGGAACAAATAAGTGGTTTGCTGCAACTGGGCTTTGAAGTGAGAAAGCCCGGAGACCCAGACTCTGCCTAAACTGAGACCAAATCCTAAGAGACTGCTGGACAACTCTATTGTTACTGGGTAGAGGCGATGCCAAAGGGAGTGATGAACCCAAAGTCGCAGGTAGAGAAATTTTCCCACTTGAATATGACTCCATGGCAACCCAAACTGGTGGTGACGGTTCGAGATGATAGTGTCTCCAATATAACAAACACCTAATATTGGCGGCCCAATAATAGTACTGGAATTGGGTAGGCCTAAACCTCCAACCGACTTGGGCCTTTGAAGAATAGATTTCTTCAATTTGGGAGCTTTACCATTCCAAATATATGAAGTGATTAGTGAGTCTAAAGATTTAAAAAGGATTTTGGAATCAGGATAGGGAGGCATTGAAAGACATATAAGAATTTTGGAAGTAGCATCATTTTCACTGAGTTAATCCTACCTATTAAAGATAAGGATAATGGGGACCATCTAGACAACATATACTTGCACTGTTCCAGCAGGGGAGGAGATTCTTCTTAAACAAACAATTAAATTGCTTTGTGACACATATCCCAAGGTAATCAAAGTGATCTGTGACTATTTTAAAGGAACATTTACCAAATCCAGATTCCGAGCCCTCTCATTAATCAAAAACAGTTCACTCTTATTCATATTAATTTTGTATCCAGAGAGCTGACTGAAACCGTTCAGTATATTAAGTACAGCCGGTAAGGAGGTAAGCGGGTTGGAAAGAAATAAGAGAAGGTCATCAGCATACAGTGAAACTCTATGTTCAATCCCCCTCCATATGCCTTTTATGTCCCCACTACCACGGACTGCAATTGCTAATGGCTCAATTGCGAGGGCAAAAAGCAATGGGCTTAAAGGGCAGCCCTGTCTCGCTCAGCTGTGGAGCTTAAAATAATCAGAGTAGCGACAGTTAGTTACCACTGAAGCTGTGGGGCTTGCGTAAAGAAGTTTAATCCATGAGCAAAATAAGGGCCCATTCCAAACCTTTCTAAAGTAAAAACAAATATTCCCACTCCACCCTGTCAAATGCTTTTTCCGCGTCCATAGCGATAAGGCATTCAGGCACGACATGGCCAGGGGCATAGATAATATTAAAAAGTCGCCGTATGTTAAAAAAGGCATGCCGATTTTTAATAAAGCCAGTTTGGTCGGGAGAGATTATAGCAGGTAGAATTTTTTCCAGTCTGTGCGCCAGTAGCTTAGACAGAATTTTAACATCTGTGTTTAACAGAGATATAGGCCTATAAGAAGCACAGTCAGTCGGGTCCTTGCCCTTCTTAAGTAACACTGTGATACAGGCCTGGTAGCATGATGAAGGAAGTGCCCCAGAGTCTAGCGACTCTGTAAAAACTTCGCAAAGAAAAGGAGCCAAATCGTCCGAGAATTTTTTTATAAAAGTCTGCAGAAAATCCATCAGGACCAGGAGATTTCCCAGATTGCATAGATGTTATTGCCGCCTGAATTTCCGCCTTTGAGATAGGGGCTTCCAGAGTCTGTCTGAGCTCTGGGGAGAGCAAGGGCATATCAATGGAGTCAAAAAAAACCATGTAAATCTTTTGTATTAACAGTAGACTCTGATGTATATAACTTAGAGTAATATGAAGAAAAAATGTCATTAATCGCCTTCTGATCCCTAGTCACCACTCCATTGTCCGCCTTTACGCCAGTTATAATTTGTTTAGCCCTAATACCACGCAGTTGAGTGGCCAAAAGCTTACCGGTCTTTCCACCATGTTCGTAAAAATCGCTCTTATTCCTAATCAGACATCCTTCCACTTGTCGAGTGGAAAGTAGATTGAGTTTGGTTTGTAAACTTAAGCGTTCTTTATAAAAAAAATTGTCCCAGGCAGCCAGGAAACTGGGTCAGCTGGGTGACGGTGACGGTGAGGAGGAAGCGTACCCCTAAATAAAAACCCAGCATGCCACCAACCTGTTCACATTTGGGAATGTTCTGACCTGAGGCCAGAGCAGGCAACGCTGAAGGAAACCTGAAAGTGCTGGACAAAAATAAACACAGATACAAAGAAGAACCGTCGATCCCATATGAGCTAAATGAGGTACAGACTTGTCAGATTTTGACCACAGTGCCTCAGTGGTGATAGCTGGGAGACTGATACTAGCCACCAGGCCCAGGATCCACCAGCAGCCACCAGGCCTGGGATCCGCCAGCAGCCACTAGGCCCAGGACCCTCCTGCTCCACCAGGCCCGGGATCCACCAGCAGCCACCAGGCCCGGGATCCACCAACAGCCACCAGGCCCAGGATCCACCAGCAGCCGCCAGGCCCAGGATCCTCCAGCAGCTGCTAGGCCCAGGGCCCTCCTGCTCCACCAGGCCCAGGATCCACCAGCAGCCACTAGGCCCAGGATCCTCCAGCAGCCGCTAGGCCCAGGATCCTCCAGCAGCTGCTAGGCCCAGGATCCTCCTGCTCCACCAGGCCCGGGATCCTCCAGCAACCGCTGGGCCCAGGCTCCTCTAGCAAGGCACCAACAAGTAAATCGACAGTGACTTCAACGGGCCATCACAAGGTAATACCAATCTCACCATTTTCAAAATGCCGCCTAAAAAGCAAACCCAGGAGTTGAAGAGGAGTTGGAGGAGATTAGAAATCGCTTAATTTCATGTCTGATGAACTGAGCAAAGTGGCTAAACAACAAGGTATGCTACATGACCTAATGGATGAAATAAAACAACTAAAAAACTTGATAAAGGAGAAGGACAAGAAAATAGACGACTTGGAACGGCGACTGAGGACCTTGAACAGTACACAAGAATGGATGACTTAGTCATAAGTGGACTGGAGACGCAACATCGAACCCACGCCAGAGTAACAGCTGGCGGAGGTAAAGACGGTGAAGATGCCCCGTGTAGAGGAGCTGCAAACGCTTGAACAGCAAGTGATAAAATTCCTTCAAACGAAGAATGTAAGTATTCAGAGCCATCATATCGCAGCATGCCACACGCCTCCCCAGAAAAGACAGTAAAACAAAGCCAGCAATTATTCTTCGGTTTGTGAGTCGCAAAACAAAGATTGAGTTACTGAAACAGGAAAGAAACTAAAAGGGACCGTGTGTATTTAAATGAACATTTAACGAAAAGACTGCTGAAATTGCAAGACAGGCACGCAGCCTGAGAAAACAAAATAAGATACAAGCGACATGGACGAGGAACTGCAAAGTAATGATAAGACTAAATGGCAATCCAGAAGAAGCGAAAGTTGTGATGATAAGAGAACTCAAAGACTTAGAGCAATATAAATAATCAGGAATCTGCTATGGAATCTATTGGAAAAGTGACGATTGGATAATGAACAATGGGTATGGAAAGTGTTTCTGGCCTTATGGCTCAAAAACAATGGGAAAAAAACAACAAAAAACACATAAATGACAAGTTTGGACACAGATTATAGGTTTCCATTCAGAGATATTGAAGAGGAAGACTTTGATTATGAGAAGGACTGTCAAGGAGGTTATTTTGCCACACACGCTGAGAAGATGAACTTCAAAACGTTTAACTATGCAGAGCACAACATGCATGACCCTGAAACTAACATTGACCCAGATAATCACTTCTACAATAACAATAATAGTACTTGTGAGTACTATACAGATGACCAATTTAATATGAATATTAAAATGGCAAATGCATTGTCGGTCATACATTTCAATAGTAGAAGCCTGTATAAAATTTTTCTAAAATTACGGAATGTTTAAGTAAGTTAAAAAGTTTAATATAATTGCAATATCAGAAACATGGCTCGATAATGAGAAAGTTAGTGAAATGGGACTGAAGGATACGAATTATTTACAATGAACAGGGTGAATAAAAAAGGAGGCGGTGTTGCTTTATATGTAGATAAAGTTTTGAAATGTAGTCTGATTGAATGTATGTCAAGCATCATAGATGACGTAATGGAATGTGTTACTATTGAAATCCATGTTGAAAAAGCTAGCAATATAATTATAAGTTGCATCTATAGGACACCAGGATCATGCCTTGAGACATTCAATGAAAAACTTGCTGCTATGTTTAGCAACCTAAATGATAAAAAGTGCAAATAATTTGTGGTGATTTTAATATAGATTTGCTAAACCCAAACGGACATCAGAAAACAACAGATTTCATCAATACAATGTATAGTAACTGCCTTTTCCCTGTAATTATAAAACCAAGTAGAATAACAATTGATACAGCTACATTGATAGATAATATATTCACAAATAAAATTGACCATGAAATAGTAGGTGGACTTCTTATAACTGATATAAGCGATCATCTTCCTGTTTTTGCAATTTTTCAAAATTATTTTGGGATTAAAACTAAAAAAAAAGAATCAAACATTTGATATGATACGACATAGAACAACAAGAGCCATTGCTGCCCTCCAGGTGGACTTAAAGGAACACAATTGGAATGAGGTTTTTGCAAATGAAGATTCAAGTAGTGCATATGATGCATTCCTATCAACTGTAATTTTACTATATGAAAACATTGTCCTTTAATGAAAATCACTAGAAAGCATCACAGATCAAATAAGCCATGGATCACAAAGGGATAGAAGATGCATGTAAAATGAAAAATAATCTATATAAGAGATTCATAAAACTGAGGACAAAAGATGCTGAAATAAAGTACAAGCTATATAAAAATAGATTAGTAAATATTATAAGAACAAGTAAGAAAGAATATTACCACACATTACTGGAGCAAAATAGAAGTAACACACAAGAAACATGGAGGATATTAAATAGCATAATCAAAAGGGCTCAAAAATAAGAATTATCCAGACTATTTTAAAAAGATAAAGATATTGTGCTTGATAAAACTAAAGACATTGTAAATGAATTTAATGATTTCTTTGTAAATGTTGGCTTTAATTTAGCAAAAGAAATTCCAGAGTCAAGAAATAATAATGACCTAAATAAACATATTACTCAGAATGTGTCCTCCATGTTTATTGGTGCTGTAACTCATAGAGAAATAATTAACATTGTGAAGACATTTAAAATAAAAAGTCCACCGACTGTTTTGGTATTGACATGAAATTAGTTAAGAGTATTATAGAATATATAGTGCAACCTTTCGCATACATTTGTAATCTGTCCTTTCGAACTGGTGTGTTTCCCTCACAAATGAAAATAGCAAAAGTTATTCCAATCCATAAAACGGAGAGAGATGTCAGTTTACCAATTACAGGCCAATATCACTACTCCCACAGTTCTCAAAAATTTTAGAAAAGTTATTTGTTAATAGACTTGATAAATATATTGAGAAGCATAATCTCCTAAGTGATTATCAATATGGCTTTAGAGTGAAAAGGTCCACTTCGATGGCAGTGATGGAACTTGTAGAAGGGATATCTAATGCAATAGATAATAAGGAATATACTGTTGGTGTTTTTATAGACTTACAAAAGGCGTTTGATACAATTGACCATTCTATATTAATGAATAAACTAGAGAGATATGGCATAAGAGGGATAGCATATAAGTGGATGAAAAGTTACCTGGATGACAGATATCAATATGTTGAAATCAATAATGTAAAATCTAATCAGTTGAAGGTAACTTGTGGTGTTCCTCAGGGCTCTGTGCTGGGCCCTAAATTATTCATATTATATATAAATGACATATGTAGTGTTTCCAAACTGTTAAAATGTGTATTGTTCGCTGATGATACCACTCTGTATTGCTCAGGTAAAGACCTAGAACAGCTTCTGACTACAGCGAAAAGGAGTTAAATATATTAAAAACTGGTTTGATGTAAATAAGTTATCGTTAAATATAAAGAAAACAAAATTGATTATTTTTGGCACTAGACAAATGAAAAATGTATCTAAAATCAGGGTTAATGGAATTGAAATTGAAAGAGTGTATGAAAATAAATTTCTTGGAGTGATAATTGATGATAAGCTGAGCTGGAAGCCTCATATAAATCATGTGACAACAAAATGTCAAAAACCATTGCTATTCTCTACAAAACAAAGCATGTCCTGAACAAAAATCATTATACACACTTTATTGTTCTCTGCTGCTTCCATATATGACTTATTGTCTGGAGATATGGGGTAATGCATATAAAACAAATACTCTTCCTATTTTCAAGTTACAAAAAGAGCTATAAGAATTATAAATCAATCAAACTATATAGAACCAACTAACATTTTGTTTATTAATCTGAATACCCTAAAATTTTATGATTTAGTCGAATATAAATGGCACAGATAATGTATAAAGCACAAAATAACTTGCTTTGCATGAACTCAGAAGCTGTTTAAAGTCAGAGAGAGTCAATATGACTTAAGGGAACAGATGTCTTTAAAAAAAAACAAGATAAGGACAAACATAAAGCAGAGATGTGTTTCTGTTAGAGGAGTTAACCTGTGGAATAGTTATGACAGTGATTTAAAAAGGTGTAGTTCATTTTCCTTGTTTAAAAACATGTTTAAAAATAGAGTATTAGAAAAATATATTAATCAAGAATGAAAAGAGCAAAAATAATAATTCTGAAACTCTTGATTGTTTTGCTTTGATGTAGTTATCTAAGGTGGAAAGTTTTTTTTTGTGTTTGTTTGTTTGTTTGTTTGTTTGTTTGTTTTTGCTTTGTTTTATTCTTTGCTTCGAGCCCTGTGTACAGGAGCTGCATGCAAAAGATTTTTTGTTAAAAGGGTTGGCATAATAAGCAAATGCTTCAGCCAATACCTTTTGATTAGCCTTGTCTCATGATTTTTTGCTTTGTGGTAATCTTTATTTTGTATTCTGTATTCACTGAGATATTTAAATGCTAATCAATAAAATCAATCAATCAATATAGTGCCGGTGATGGTGACTGAGCGTACTGCCTGTCGATGTTTAAAATCTGGTCTGAAATAAGCCTCTGTTCCCGCTGTGCACACTGTCTTTTAAATGCTGCCACTGAAATGATTTCTCCTCTCAGAAATGCCTTCAGAGCCTCCCACACCGTCCTGTTTGGCATACCAGGTGTTCTATTCTCGTTAAGAAAAATTTTAACTTTAGAAGAGATGTTAGAAACAAATTGTTCATCCGTGAGCAGCAATGGATCCAATCTCCAGAGCTTTCTCACAGAGTCGCAGCCTTGAAAAGCTATTTTGAGCACAAGGGGGGCATGATCCGAGACAGTAATACTTTCATAGCTGCAGGATCTTATACTATTAATTAGCAAATTGTCAATGAAAAAATAATCTATTCTAGTGTAGGTGTGATGTACATGTGAGAAGAAAGAATAGTCTCTACCAGTAGGAAACAGAAACCGCCAGGGATCCGTAAGACTATAATCTTCAAGAAAAGACTTGACATAAGTTGCAGATTTATTAAGAGTAGCCGGTTTGGGGGATGAACGATCTAAAACCGCATGCAAATAAAGATTAAAATCGCCCCCCAAAATCAAAGAGTGACTATTTAAGTCCGGGAGGTGTGCGAACAGGCATTGAAAAAATTGCACATCATCAAAATTGGGTGCATAAAGATTGGCCAAAGTCACAAACCTGTCGCAAAGTTTACCAGACACTATTATAAACCGTCCATTTTTGTCTGACACAACAGTAGATGAAACAAATGGGATGTTCTGATCAATAAGAATAGCTGTACCCCTAGCCTTTGCATTAAAATTAGAGTGAAACATCTGTCCTGACCAACATTTCGCCAGGCGTGAGTGATCTGAATCCTGCAAATGAGTCTCTTGCAAAAAACTACCCGGCTTAAATTGCTTCAAGCGTGATAAGACTCTCTTTCGCTTTATTGGGTGGTTCAACCCCTCACATTCCAGCTAACAAAGGTAAGATTACCACTCATCAAGGAAGTCCCACATTATTATATGCAAAATTGCCCAAGGAGGGAAGAGAGGGGACGAAAACAACAGCAGCAACAACAACAACAGAAAACATATCAACCAACCCCGCCCCAGAAAGAAAATGCAATACAATAACATATCCCTGTGTAAAAAAAAAAAAAAAAAAAAACACAAACTAAAACAATACCACCCACCAATATCACCCCAGCAGGTTGCATTAAAAAGCAACCACAGTAAGCCCCTGCTTTCTTCCCATATTAGTCAGGAGCTCCCGCACTACTAGCATCATACCTGCACCCTTGAATATTGGCCCCTAAACTCGAACCAGGGTCTCAGTTTTCAGGCCACGAAGAAAAGAAATTAGAGAAAACAAAAACAAATCAGCCAAACAACGAACCAGTTTTAACTTAAAACAAAACAACAAAGAATATACTGCTATACCAACATCGCGGCTGTATAATCTCAGTCACAACAAGGACTCCACATAGGGTAGTCCGACCTGTTATAGTTATAAATTAGGGTGAGTGCTCTGACCGTCTACAGTGTCCAACTCAGGATGGAGAGCTTTGGTTTTCTTCCAAAATTGACTGTCTTTTGTTGTTGAACAAAATACAGCTAAATTGCCTGAATTTTTAACTTGGAGCCCAGATCTTCAACAGTAATTTCCAAGTAATATGTTTAAGTGATTGAGACAAGAAGAAGAAGCATTCTTCTACTGAGGATCAGAGCAGGATTTACTGTAATTTTAGCATGGATGCATGGTAAGTACACACTTCAGATGAGCAATAATGAAAATGAACATCCTTTTAGAATCAGTCAGAAGGCAAAATCAAAAGGCAAAATGCATTATATTAAAGTCATAAACTGATTTGCATGTCATTGAGTGAAATAAGGATTTGGTCTCCTACACGCCAGCCAGAATTTTAGACTTGGTATCTACCTATCTGGTACACAGAATCAGTCAATTACACATACTCCCAGCTTCAGCTCATTATGTGTACCAGGAACACCTGCCAACATAATCAGTTTCTTCCATTCCAACCTGTCCACCACTATATGCTAAAGGAAAGAGCTCTGAAAAAACATCAAGGACAAGAAAATGCAAATGATTCAGAGAAGACTTGGGAGAACCGCTTGTGGCTAGATAAAACCAAAATGGAGCTCTTTGGCATCAACTTCATCTGCTGTGTTTGGAGGAAAGATATGTTAAGTGTGACCCAAAGAACACCATCCCCCCAATCAAGCATGAGGGGATGCATTTTTTCATTTACAAGGCAACTGGACAAGGCTGTGGATTGTAAAACCTTTACGAGAACCTCCTTCCCTCAGCCAGAACACCGAAGATTAGTCGTGGATGGATGGATCTTCAGACATGTCAATGACCCGAAATAGCAGAAGAAGAAGAAGCACATTAAAGTCATGGAAAGGCCTAGCCAGTCTCCAGACCTCAGTCCTGTAGAAGATCTAGTCAAGGAGCTGGAGCTGGAAGTCACCAAGGGGCAGCCAAGAAAATTAAAGAATTTAGAGAGTTCCTGTAAAGAGCAGTGACCCAAAGTCCCTACTGAGATGCAAACCTGGTGACCAACTACAAAAAAACATCTCACTGGTGTGCTTGTCAGCAAGGGTTTCTCCATGAATTAATAATAATACTTAAATACTCTTTTTACCCGGTGACATGCAAATGAATGTGAATGAATGAAATACAAATGAAATACTTTTTTTAATGGATTTGTGGTTGATATTCAGTCTCTCTACATTAGAGAAAGCAACCATAACAATTCAAGATTGTTCATTTCTTTGTAAATTCAGCAGGCGATCAAATTATTATTTCACTCACTATACAAATAAACTTAGCACAAAAAGTAAGGAAATCTTCGTTTGGTCAGTTATTTCTTTTTGTAACAATCATTCTTCCTTATAAAACTTGTACTGCTGGAAAGCCTTTTGATTTCCCTTTTCATGTGTAAATGATGCTATATTTGATATAAATAAAAATGTATTTGTGGGTTGAGCAGAAGAGTTCAGGACGTGAGTGGTACCGCCTTATTCTGCCATCGTCTCTTGTTTTGAGTTTCTGGTAAATCAGCGGTGACGAGGAGTACCTGCAAGCATAGACCCTGCAAGGTTTGACCAATTTGGATATGGCCCTATCTATATGGCAACTGGTGTTTGACAATATCGACTTGCAACATTTTTTGTAGTGAGCCCCACGCCTAGGGACAGGTTCCACATCATGGGGGATGTCTGAGACAGGCTGCAAAGTGAAGAAGAAGACCCCACAAGAAGACCATTTACTCAACCTCTCAGTACTTTTGCAGCACAATATGGCCCATGGCTCTCTACCCATAACAATCCAGAACAGATTGCATCCAGCAATCTCCAGTCTCATAAGGCTGGAGATTGCCATTAAGGCCTATGAGAGTGGCCTTCTCTTTCAGACCCGTTAGCACAGGTGTCTGCAACATGTGCACTAGAACCTGAACGTTTGGAGGGACGTCATGTTCAGTGATGAGTCTATATTCTCTGTACAACAGGTCGATTGTAGGGTCAAAGTGTGGAGAAGATACCATAAAGTAACAGCTTTTGATGATGATAGTATAGGGCAGCATGTCCCTTGCTTGAAAAATAAGGCTTGTGTGAGTACAAGAAAATAATTATTATAATATGATGTGTTAAATTTGTTTAGATCAGAGGAATGAGGAAGGATTTGTCCGTGTGTTTTAGTTTGGCTTAGCTGTAGGCCTGAGAGTGTGTGTAATTGTTTAGAGGGAAAGGAATTTATGGACACTGGGGGTCTGCTCTCATGAAAGGAGACAGGAAGCTACAGTTGGGGATTGCTGATGCTGGTACCTTTAATAAAAACTCATAATTGTTATAAACTTAGAAGTAGGTTTGCAGGAGACTCTCTGCCTTATCTGTAAAGGTAAGACAACAAGAGGCCAATGGCCCAGTGGATGCAGAGTGGGGGTTTCAGTGTTTGTAATATGTTAACTGTGTTTTGTATGTTGTCTAAAGGAATTTGGTGTAGATTGAGCGAGGAGATTACTTTTATGACCGGCAGGAAGTCACATACACAGAGACACACACACAGTGCTTTGACTGTTACGACGCACCCACACCTACATGCACAGTCACTCACGTGCACTCACACATACACACAGGTACGCGCATACAGTCACTCACGTGCACTCACATAGACACACGGGTACGTGCACACACAGGCACTCACGTGCTCGTGCATACACACACAGACACAGAGTTTGCAGTACACCATGGGGGTTTTATGATGGGGTCACTTCTATAAAGCTGGCTGTAACAAACAAAGAGGTGGAGATTTGCAGAGGGACACGTCTCCCCTTCTAGAAGATGCATGCTTAAATGAAGATGAATGAAGATGAATAAAGGTTTTGTGAAATGACTACTGAGTTCCGGTGCCGTCTCTGGATGCCCGAGGAATAAAAAGAACCGGGGTGAAACTGATTTCGTAACACTTGTCATCAATGGAAGCCTGACCTCAACCCAGCAGAACACTTGTGGGATCAGCTTGTGTGTGCTGTTTGTGCCAGAGTTCTTCCACATGCTACTGAAGCTCCTATTTGTTAAATGAAAGAACTGATGATTTGCCACAATGCCAATCCAATGCAATAACCGACACCAAACAAGAGTCAGTAACAACATGTGCTTTTTGGCACTGGCAGAGTTTTTTAATGGTAGGATAGTTGAGTATGTGGATTAATGAAATACTCAATTTTACTGCTCAACTCATAAATACATCTCCCTTAAAAATGGGGCAAGTAAATAGGCTTTCCAGTGATATAAGATTTAAAGCCAAGAAACGTTGTCACAACAAAGAAATAATTCGCTAAACTCCTTTTTCTGATTAGTATTTTAATATATGTGTGTACTGCCTCTGCTATGGTTGGGCAGTCAGCTAAACTCCTTCCCCACATCAAGACTCTGACGACACGATTCCCGGTTCCCAGGTTTATTGACACAGGGAAAGGTGAAACTGTAACAAACAGTACAAGGCATAATCACTGTACTTATTCACCATGTACATATATAACAATGAAAATATATTAACCCAGTTTTTTAATATGTCATCATGCAATGTTCATATGAATTACTTCCCTTTTTAACTCAAATAAAAACATCAAATTATGATTTTAACAACTCTTGCTGTAATGAATGCCTCCAATTTGTTTGTCGTTCCCCTTTAACTAGCTCCATAAGCGATTGCTAGCATAAACTGCATAAGATTGGTTTTATCATTAAACTTACAGAAAAATGAACTTACTTGAAAGAAAATGGTCTATACATGCACATAAAACATAAAAGAAGTTTATACATACCCATAATGCTACCAAAGGCATAGGATGTATGTGGATGCCACTGGATTTATCTGGCTAAGGCCACTATACTGCACATGCCTTCTCCCAGTGACTGTAGAAAACATGGACGACGCGACGTGCAAAAATAAAGCCAAAATACCCTGCTTGTGGAGGCTGTCATCTTGCATTTTTGGAGCCAGAGTCTGTGCAGTACTGATTTGAGGTGGAGCGACTGTGTAATGCTCCCGCCCACACACCCGGTGGACGTGACCGCAAACACGCCCCCCTACACTTTTTACGTAGCCCGGCTGCTCGAGTTTTTTGCTGGCTTACCGCGACTGGCGACTCGTTTAATTAAGGTAAATTCAACCATGTCACTGTTATAAAAAAAGACACACAGCTTATCATCTTATAGTTCTACAACTTCTGAAATCACTCTGTTGTTAATTCGTTTGCTAAATTAGCCGCTAGCATACACCCTGTGTTGGACGCTTGTTGCTAGCTAGTTAGCAATGCTACACACCTGTTAGTCTGTGTTATTGAAGGATTCAGCACTTCTTAGGTTGTTTTTTTTTATCCAATTTTAGACAGCGATGAGATCATCTGTACACTCTACAGAGGCCCAGAGTTACTATTAATAACAAAAATATAACGCTGTCCTTTGAGATTTTAACATAAGACTGTGAGTGTAATGGATCTAAAACTGTTTAAATCTTCAGAGCCCTCTACATCCTGGTAACATGGAAACTTTAAAAACATCAGCAGAAGGTTTCAGTAGTGTAGTCTAATTTGTTCTTTTCATTTAATAATAGAGTCCATATTATATCAACAGCTACATTCACCCTGGGGAGAAACTAGTGAGGGAGACCATCAGGACCAAGCTGGGTTTTCTGGGTCCAGAGGTTTGAAGAAACTTCTTCCCTTTCTTTCATCACAGCTGTCCTGTGCCAGAAGTTCTGTTGACCTACTGAAAGAGGCATCATTTAAGAAGCACCAGGAACACTGAAGCTCATCGCATTGATCAAGCAGGACTCATGATCTTCACCAGCAGCTCCCTCACAGGGAAATCTTCAGCACTCCTCCGTAGGCCCGCCCCAGGAGATGGATAAACCCAGCATTTCATGAATACTGTGATGGAGTATGGAATGCCAGGACTGCCATAATAAATTAATTAAATACACCATTAAATAATTAATTAAATGTGGCAATAATTAATTAAAATGTGAAATAAATAAATAAATAATTAAATGTGTCATTAATTAATTAAATGTGTCAATAATTAATTAATTACATGTGTCGTAAATATTTATGTAATTAATTATTTCCGATTTTAATTAATTATTGCCGCATTTAATTAATTATTTAATGGTGTATTTAATTAATTCATTATGGCAGTCCTGGCGTTCCATAATGGAGACCTTTGGTTTGTGTAATGTTATAAATACTCGGATACTCCCCAGAGGCTCTGGACTTATATAAGTTATATATTTAAAAATATATGATCCTCTCTGGTTACTCTGGTATGAATAACTCTGAATTACTTTATGGTAAATAACACACTATCTGCAAAAAACTGTGAAAGAATTCCAGATCACAAGTTTGTAGTTCAACATACAAGTGACCACCTTTGACCTTCATCAGGTTTTATTTAATTGTGTTAGAGAAAATCTCATGTGCTCTTCATGCAGCTGAGTACATCAAGTGTTAAAAACGGAAGCTGTGGAGGTCTGAGATCAGCAGCTTTGTAAAACACCAAACTGAGGTCCTGTTAATGCTGATATATAGTGACACAGTTACATGGGTGATTAATCCTTTTTTGTCTTTAACTTTATCGATAAAACAGCTGCAGTTTTCACTACAACACATGTGGTACTTTAACCTTTGTACTGTTTTCATCAGTTCATTTTGCAGTTAACATGTGAACATGTTGGATGATCTGTCTGCTGTCACTGGTTGGTGCTGAGGTCTGAATCTGAGGGCAGCTCCTGTAATCACAAAGAGAACAGAACCATCAAACTCAAATATAAATTTTATCCCTCAAAATTGAAATGAAGCTGATTCTTCTGTCCTCACACACTCAGGATCTGAAGTTCTTCTTTGACATTTTTTTTCAGTATTACAGTACAGTACAGTACTTTAATCCATAGTTACTGATTAATGAGGAGTTACTGAAGTACAAGCGTTTTGTTTTAAAAAAAATGGTGTTACTGTCTTTACAGATGTGGCAAGAGACTGAAAACATGCTGTTGTTTGCACATATTTAATAATCAGCTCTGCACAGGAGCTGAAGCAGAGTCCAGCCTGTTGCTTTTACAGTATAATATTTGTAATAAAAGTACAGTAACAGTAATTAGTGACTGAGTAGCCCGGGGCGTTTCTCTTGATTTCTTCAGTCAGGGTAAATTCATTCACCTGCACAGATTAGCTAAACGAACCCCAACAGCTGAGTGCTCATTTTAGCTAGGTAGGTCTCAGGACCTAGCTAAGGACGGTAGTTACGGATTAGCTTACAAACACGTTTAACTTACCAAAAAAGTGCAGCGGGGCCTCGGGTCTTTCTGTCGGGTAGTCCAGTTTACTGAAGAACACCTCAGGCTGTCAGGTTAAAACAGTCCATCGTGTTTTCATAACGTAAACGCTGGCCCTCCTCTCGGAGCCTACGCTCCTTTCTGCTATTCCCGAAAAGAGATTCGCAAGATTCTCCGTGACTGCAGCTGCCAGTCAAAGCTGCTATGATGACGTTTCACCCCAATTTAACATCACCGCGGTAGGAATTAGAATCAAACTTATGGGAGAGGAGACCCCGGGGACATCAATCAGCGTGATGAGAAGTATTGAAAACAAAAGAAAGAATCTTTGGAAAAAAATTATCTGAGGAGAATTTATTTATTTTAGTCTGACCCCAGTCCCATCTGCTAATATTGAGGAGGCGGGGTTTATGACCTATACTGCAGCCAGACACCAGGGGGCGATAGAGACGTTTTGGCTTCATTTTTGGGGGGCTGTCGTGTTGTCCATGTTTTCTACAGTCATTGGCTGTGTCCCAATTTAGCGACCGCACGCTGCGGAGTACACTCAGTACGCGTACTACGTACGTACTGTAAGTACGAGAAGTGCGGAAGTGAAAGGCTTGTGAAATAGGACGGTCTAGCCTTTGTCGCGCTGCTCAGGTTGCCTAGCAACCATGATACTAACCGCGAGAAACATTTCATACAGCATTGTTTGACAGAAATAAAGGAGAAAAAATGGTTTTTTGGTCAATCATTTTTTTCATGACATCACTTTGATTAGTTGAGTATCTGAGGCTGAGACCATGGGACTGTAAAACATGATTGTTGGGCTTAATTTCTGTACTGAACAGTCATTTCAAGATTAGTTAGTAAATAACAATTAGCTAAAGTTGTTCATGAGACTAAAATCATCTCACTTATGTAATGTAATGTAAATATAATATGGCCAATATTATATTTATTGTCAGATATATATATATATATATATATATATATATATATATATATATATATATATATATCTATTCATGTAACCCCTTCCGCCAGGGTTACTTGCGTAGTAGCATTCCAACAACGCCTGTTTTCGCCTCTTGCCCACCGATGCCTTCTTGTTCCAGTAGCCCACTTGTCGTCAGGGTGCCCTGGTTCCTCAACACCTGACGCGGACCTTGTTGATCCGGGCGACGTCCGAGCCGGCATGCCTTCATATTTATCTGTCTGTTCTTACATGGAACGCCATAACCAAGTGGCCGGCATAGTGTACAGGAACATCTGTGCCGAGTATAACCTGGAAGTCCCGAGGTCAAAATGGGAGATGCCCCCAAGGGTGATGGAGAATGACCGAGCTAAGATCCTGTGGGACTTCCAGATGCAGACGGACAAATGGTGGTGGCTAACCAACCGGACATAGTGGTGGTAGACAAACAGAAGAAGACGGCTGTAGTGATCGATGTAGCGGTTCAATGACAGCAATATCAGGAAGAAGGAACACGAGAAGCTGGAGAAATACCAAGGGCTCAGAGAAGAGTTCGAGAGGATGTGGAGGGTGAAGGTAACGGTGGTCCCGTGGTAATCGGAGCACTAGGTGCGGTGACTCCCAAGCTAGGCGAGTGGCTCCAGCAGATCCCGGAACAACATCGGAGATCTCTGTCCAGAAGAGCGCAGTCCTGGGAACAGCTAAGATATCTGCAAGAGGACCCTCAAGCTCCCAGGCCTCTGGTAGAGGACCCGAGCTTGAAGGATAAAAACCGCCCGTAGGGGCGTGCTGGGTGTTTTATATATATATATATATATATATACATATATATATATAACAGGATATATTACAGCAGTGAGCTTGAACTCTGTGTCAAAGATTCAAGTTGCAATTATTTATATTTCCTATCACCTTAAATCTTCACTCAAAAACAAGTATCTTTGACAGTGTATATATAGATGTATTATATATATGTGAGACAAATATTGTTCGTTTAATATGTTGGCATTACATTACATTTGGCTCAATGCTTACATATATGTGTAAAAAGGAAATGTACAAGCTGTGATAACTGTTTCTGATAAAATGAAGAGTAGACTGATATATTAAATATTCCTTTATTGGGTGAGAAAATCATACCATGTCATAACTGCTTTAAGTCATACAGAACAGATATCAGGGTCTTAAACAGGCTGACTTCTGCTAAATGGGTCAAACTGGGCAGAAAGTATACAAACACATAACATCCCTATAGAATATGATGTAACACTATAAATCAACTTACCTCAGAATATATAAAGCATATAAACAACTAGAAAGTGCATTTTCTGAAGAAACTGCAGTGTGAATGCTTGAATCTGAATGTATGCACTGAAATGAATTAATTGCTGAATTTTAAGTTAAAAATGTTGAATGAGATGAAAAATACAGAAATTTTCACCTGAAAACAAAAGTGCTGAACTGCTAAAAGCTGACATCCACACAGAAGAAGTTGGAAAAGAGCTGAAAATGTTTAAAATGTAAATTAGAAAAAAATGAGTAATGACAAAAGAAAATTTAGAGTCAGAAAACATCTGAATGAATATTAAAAGTTCATATTCTTTGAATCACTGAATGACTAAAATGTGATCCCTCCACTTGGATCCACACAGTTTTAAAGGTTTACATCTCTGAGCTTTGAAAGACACGCTGTTGGAAAGAGAAGAACGATGGCGACGTTTTGAGGGTAAAATGATGGCTGTAGAGCAAACACTGTGGACACAGCAGCAGTTGAAAGAGAAGTGTTTAAGATGAATCTTGGCACAGTGAGAGACAGAGCTCGTTAGGCAGGCAGGTGTGAGCCTGGTTGCTATAGTGACTGCCCCCAATGGCTCCATACACAGGCACACAGACATGCACCTCACTTTTGCTGCTTAAAATGAACAGAAAAGTCAGCCCGAAACAAATCGTTCCCAAATGAAAAGTACACCTCGTATTGACAAAATTCTTTCACCGTGAGCGACAGCAATGTCTAGTCTACTGAATTCTCAGTTTTCATGCCTGTGGAGTTTATTATATGGACGTGGTGACAGTGGAAAGACACCATGCTCTTCTGATTTTCAAACGAACCTTCTGAGCCATTTTAACATTAGAGTCTATGGAAGAGTTGGAGGGAGGAGGCTGTGCATTGGTGACATTTATGAAAGAACCATAACACCTAGTACAATAGTAAACACACTGGATGAAAGAGGACAGCGATGGCTACGTTTTGAGGGTAAAATCATACCTGTAGAGCAAACGCTGCGGACACAGCAGATCATCAGGGGTGCAAAGCCTCACAGATGATGTGCAGCAGTGGGTCCCTCAATCTGTCCTCACTCTGGACACTTGCAGTTGTCACACATGGAAATCAAATGTGTGATAAGCTGCAGGATTCAAACACAAGTGTAACTTATAAATACATGTTCATACTTTTATTACACAATCAGAGAGAAAGAAACAGAGAGAGAGTGCAGGACAGACAGACAGGTGACAGTCTCAGGTGTACACACTGCTACAAAACAGCACAAGAGAAGGAGGATTTAGTGTTTGTGTTATTATGAGTGCTAAACAGATGGTCCAGTGGACACATGTGTGACTCCTGTGATTAAAGCATCTTTCTTTCAGCTTAACGAGTGAACCGTCAGCTCGTTCAAACACACGTTAAAGTCCGTTTGGCTCGACACCACCGAACAGAGGCAGCAATATAACATAGCTAACATTAACAGTGCAGTGAATCCTGCTTGTGCCGTCATATTCAGGACTGCAAACTGAGCAGCATTCACTGACTTGCAGCTTGTTGTGTTTGTGGATATATGACTGACTTTAATTATCCATAAAATCATCACATTCTCTGTAGGATTAAGGTCGACTATTGAACGGCGTATATTTTAAAGTAAAGGCTCCAAAACCAAGTTAATGCTGAAAGTACAAACATCACTAATGGCACATAACTTTGCCGACATGTGGCCAACAGTAATGTTTTAATGTTCTTCATTATTAAACATTTGCACATAAATACGTGACATAATATTCAGTACTTAATTTTGACAGTTCACTCTTCGGCCGCTCCGCTTCTGCCCTCTGCCATATTTTGCAGCAAAATTATCCACACCCACCGCCGCGCTATGAATTGTGGGATATATGGGACCACAAAGCGTGCACCAGACCACGCTTGAAATTTGGGGAAATCGACGGCGCATTTGGAGTACACTTCGAATTGGGACAGCCGTCGTCGCGTCGCTGTGACGTAATAGGTCTCAAAATGCGTACTCGAAGTGTGCGGTCGCTAAATTGGGACACAGCAAAACGTCGGCTGCATCCTTCGGAGGACCCGGTCTTCGCGGTCTACGTGGGCCGGGTCCTTCAAAGACCGAGAAGGCCGGAAGTGCGAGGCTGTGAAATGGGACGGTCTAGCCTTCAGATTTGAGTCACCGCTGTGTCTGTGGAGTTTAATAAACTCAGCCGTCTGCTCCTTGCTATCTAAAATATAACAGGACACTGGCGTAAATTATCCACCGTCTCACACATCGGTTTAATCAGTTTTCTGTTTGACGTTTATTCAGCTGTGTGAAAATCCCGGAGGAACCCACCCGATGGATTAATAAAGTTTTATTTAATCTAATAATCTAATAACTTTGATCTCAGCCAAACCAATTTACCCCGGAACAAATAAAACACCGAAAATAGGCAAACGATTACATTTTTAAGTTATCCGAGTGACTTATATATCATGTTTAACCTGAGTAGCGAAAGAGCGGGGGTCTGAAAACGATGAAGCCGGGAGTCCGCTACTCTCGCCGGCTGGAGTGACCATTGAACCCCCCCCCCGGCTTGCTATCGAGCGGGTGGGTAACAGACATCTCCGAAAACGTCAGCGCACTTTTGCAAATATGCGATGTCTTGATAAACCAAGCAGATATTTGAAGTTTACACAGCTACTTTCTCGCCTGAAAATATGTTAAAAGTTTATTTTGTGACCCAGAAAGATTATTAAGACTAATTTTAAAACTTAGCAGCGGCCGCCATTGTTGGCAGCTGAAATTTGGCTGGGCCGCGCTATGAATTCTGGGATATGGTGGGCCACGAAGGACACACCCAACCCATCCTTCAAATTCGGGGAAATGAAGGACGCATTTGTCGGCCGCATTTGAAGGAGTCGACGAATTGGGACAGCCTTCGTCGCCTGGCTGTGACGTAATCGGCCTTCAAATGCGGCCTCCAGAGGATGCAGCCGACGTTTTGGAACACAGCTATAGCCTTCTCCTTAATTCACAGACTTACTTCCTGTTTACTGACGACATCATGTCCTATTACCGACTACAGGTTTTAAGGTGGCACCAGAGAGTTACAATTGCATATTTAAACAGTTACCAAATCCAAGAAAACAGTCTACCTTAAACATCTTGATGCATTCTCAATCATCCAGGAAAGTAAATCTCCAAAAGTTGAATCTGTTCATCTGGACGTAGCGTTTTGTGGGAGAAACGTTTCGTCACTCATCCAAGTGACTTCTTCAGTCTCAGCTGTCTACCTTAAAACAACTTTTGATATCAGAACAATGTGAATGTCCTGCTTTTGTTCCTACTACTAGTGTTTCTAGTTATTGGTGCTTTCAATTTTAAGTCAGTGGGTGCCTGTTAAACTGACTTGTTCCACTGACCAAACTCTGGTGAAATATAGGATAGACACAGAGTAGACTGGGAAAAATCTCATATACGTCATAGACATCATATACTTGGATTGATTAAAAAACTAATGAAATCAGAATCAGAATTAGCATACTTTATTAATCCCTAAGGAAATTAAATGGGTTACAGTTGCTCCAGTACAGTAACAGAAACAGGCTAGACTATTTAACAATACAATATGTTACAGGTTTAAGAAATAGCACAATATATACAAATCACTGAATAATAAATATCAAGGATTGACAGAGGTGAAACTGTAACAGGCTGCATGCTGGTTGATGCATGTGCACTGGAAGTGTGAGTGGAAATGACATTTGGGCATCTGTTAGTATAGCATGCTCAAGTCTGTGCATTAAACGCTGAAGTACATTACCAATGGCTTATATGAACAGAAGACCTGCTGTACGTGCTTATAGCAATACTTTAAACAAATAACAGCGTCAGCTTTGATCTGCAGTTGCTAAGGGAGTATAAGTCTGCAAGTCTCTGCTCCTGTTAACCAAGAAAATGCACCCAGAGAGGATGTTGCTTATTCATGCACCTCAACAATAAGTCTGAATAATAAGAGTGCGCCTCTCCCCTGTCTCCACAGCAGACCTGTCACTCCTGCTTCACTGGGCTCATTTATATG
This sequence comes from Oreochromis aureus, assembly GCF_013358895.1. Taxonomy (NCBI): domain Eukaryota; kingdom Metazoa; phylum Chordata; class Actinopteri; order Cichliformes; family Cichlidae; genus Oreochromis; species Oreochromis aureus. The sequence goes on from NW_024108924.1 coordinate 348,174, forward strand.
TGACAATGTGTATTTGCATAGCTGTAGTATCTGTTCCTGAGTCAGACCTTTAGTACAAACAAGGAAGGAAATAAGTGGGGTTAGAACAAGCTGTGGATGCACACACACTAAGGTAGAAGAGCAAGCTGGAATCAATAGCCTAATACATGAAAAGCCACTGACTCTGTTGCTGATGCAGAAAGGGAGACTTAACAGAGATTATCTTGGCTTGATAATGACAACACCATCTTACTAAAATCAATGGAGCAGATGACACCGCTGCAGCTTAACTATGCAGAAATGTGCTTTGCACTAACCAAAGCTCATTTTGAATCAATACACATTATAAGTCTCTCTCTAACTGGAGGTCTGGCAACAGTTTTTGATTATACAAATCTGCAATAAAGGGTAAAAACAGACGGAAGAAAGAAAAACAGGAGCTGGAAGATGAGTTCCTCACTACTCAATTCAGCCGGTCACGTCAATTAAGATTTGAACTTGTACAATTCCAGCAGTTCACATTCAGCTCCGGGGCCTTATCTGAAATTAAAAAAGTCCCCTTTTCCACAGCTTTGAAGTTTTTCTAAGCCACTCAAATAGTTCCATTCGCAGAATGTGGAAGCTAAAGGAAGCTTTGATTTTTGGAGTTGGCTTTGCCTGTCACTTTGTGTTACATGCTGGCTGATCTTAAGGCTAAAATGGAGCGACATTACCATGCTGTCAGCCTTTTCTCACCCCTCAGTTTCAGTCACTGATTCACCTATTATTGACTGCTACACAACTCAAGTGATTGGCAAACCCTTGAACTGGATGGTATTGCACAGGGAAATTAGACATGGTGCTGCTTATGTATTATTGTTTGATGTTATGCTTTTTTTGGGACAGCCACTAGTTCCAAATGTAATTTTTAGTTTTAATGATATGCAGGAATTCAAAAACATAGGGATGTATTTCACAAAGTTAGATTAGCTCATCTTAGGAGCTAGAAAATACAAATGTGGGTAAGAATCAGAGGAGGCCTACACCAATTTATTTGTTGGGCACTGGAGAGTACTACTGCATAGGTGAAAATGTTCCCCTTTACTTCTTAAAAACCAGCTGGCAGCATCTAGGAATAGGGTTACACAAATCATTCCAGCTGTGATCATTCAATGTATGCAATGACGACTGAAGGAATTTCAATTAAAGCAAAATTTAGTGTCACAAAGTATTCAACCAAATTGAACTTGAAAATTGAATGATTTTGATGAAATCATGAACTATTAGACATTGGTGTGATGTTATTAAGATCATCCTTAAGTAGAAATTATTGTCAAATGCAGTATGCTGAATACTTTGAATTACTTAATATATTGTCATGCTTTTTACAACTACATGAATGTACTATTGCTGTGTGATTTATTACTATTACTGAAGGCCACTCACCATACCAATACCAACTAGATTTTTAAATCTTAAAAGGAAACCCAGTTATTAAGACATGTTTGCGCTAAAATATGTGCTTTCAATAATATATATGTGGTATTAAAATACGCCAAATGTTTTCTTTTTAAGCACATTTTATATAAAACCGATTTACTAGTAGGTCGCCATTGTTATTTACCTCTCAATGCACTCTGCGTAGTAATGTCATACGGTTGCACCGCATCAAGTTCACAGTTAGCAGCACATGGAAATGCCTTCTGTTCAATCTTTCCAGTTTGAACCAGAGCAAACCAAGAAAGAGGATGAAAATAGTCACCCAGTACTTAGTTTAGATGAAGATGAAAACAATCCGTCACACGTGGATGTGAGAGTGTGGGAAAACTACTGGTGTCTATGCGGCAACTGCTTGGCAATGGCAATGGCGACTGAGAGCGTTTGTTTTACAGAGCTCAATTTTATGGCAGCAGCTATCCATGGTATCACATAACCACATGACATCGTTTTGTTTTTAATGATGGTGCTACTCGAAACGTGAAAACTGTTGTGTTTGAAAAATAATTTGTGATCTGGGTAGTCTTTCTTGTGGAGCCATAACGTGTCAGATTAATAATAATAATGGATTGGATTTATATATTCATACACTGGTGGAGGCAAGCTACGGTTGTAGCCACAGCTGCCCTGGGGAAGACTGACAGAGGCGAGGCTGCCATATTGCGCCATCGGCCCCTCTGGCCAACACCAGTAGGCAGTAGGGTAAAGTGTCTTGCCCAAGGACACAACGGCCGGGGATCGAACCGGCGACCTTTCGGTTACAGGTGTGCTTCCCAACCCCCTGAGCCACAGTCGCCCACTCTCATGTCCATGTTTCGGGTTGAATCCAACACAGCAGAGAGAACATCTGCCAACATAGCTGCCATGTAGCAATAGTCTTTTCCAACAGTCACTGGTCTGGCTCTGAATGTCTTGTGGACTTTGCTCCATGAAATTTTGAACTTGGGTTCGCCGACACTTTCTCCATCTTGATAAACAGCCTGTTCAAAAACGTAAATATGAAAATATATATTTGATACAAAATTCCCACTGTAACATGGGGTGAGCGATAAGGCAAAAATATAATATCACAATTTTAATATTTGTTTTATCACCATTTTAGTTGAGTTTGTACTTTTGTCATACACAGAAGACTACTGCTATCATTGTCTTCATAAAACCTTTTTAACTACAAATTTAATGTTCATCATAATACTACATCTTATTTATTTTACCTTTTTTATTAATATGAACACTGGCACTGTTTCAGTAAAAATGACGGGGAAGAGCAGAGCACAAAGAATTCACTGTAGCACGATTCAAACATCTTCCCAGATTAGCAGATAATCTGTGATAACTTCATATCTCACTTACTTTTTATTGTCATAGTGCCCACCCCAAGCATAACATGCTTACAACTAAGAAAATTATTACAGTTTACATACCTGTTCCCTGTTTACATTGTTGTTATGATCTAGGGCAGCAAGCATGGAGGCGTGGATCATCACATCATATCCAAAATGTGTCCTCTTAGGGAGGTATTTGAGGTACATGGAGTGATATATCTGAAACAAATGAAATCAAGAATATCAGTTATATCTTGCCAATATAAAATTAGAGACTATATAAGTGAAATAAAGTAAATCTTTGTTATACCTCTAGTGTTGTTGTGTGAATGCACTTTGTCAGATGATTTAGGTCTTTCAAAAGCCGCTTGTCTGTCACAATCTTCACCAGTGCATTGTGGGCTTCAGATCCTGGCTTTAACCAAAGCTTGCATCTCTGGACTGTGTCATCAAGGGATTTATGGGCACATTGGTGATAATGTTTGTAGATAAAGTCTGCTGCTGTAGAAGCAGGTTGTTGTTTACCATCATCCAGGAAACTGTCTAGCGTCTCTTTGTCTTATGCGTTTCTTAGCATGGTGGCATGGTCTCCTTATGGGGAAAAATTGTCGGGACTACATTTGGTTTCAGTCTTCGTTTATAACCAGATGCACCTGTGAGCTCTTTTAGCAACTGTGGTCAACTAAATGCCTTGAACGCATCAGGACTAAAATGACAAGCCTTGGGTCTTTTGGAAGTTGTACTCTACCGCAAACATCTTCCCATTGCTTTCTTCTTTTTTTCTCATGAGGAAAGCTGTGCAGACTTACATCTGTTCCTTTGTTGCCCTTCAACAGGAAATTACAACAAAAAGCTGCATAATGCGGCATGGCAGTTTCTCTCCTGCAAAAACAAGTTAGCAGAACGAAAGTGCCTATACTGCTGACAACCTATATATGTCATCGTCCCAGAATGCTTTAAACAACAAAGATTTAATGAATAACGAAAACTTTGTAGTTATTCTCAAGTATGTTTTTATATAGTGGAGATAATTTGTAATATATTTAGAGTAACTTGTCATAATAGTCCTGTTAATAGTAGAGTGGACATTAGGTAAGGCTGCCCTTTTTTTGCAGTGATCTCGTATAGAAAACTATTTCTGTATCAGTAATATGTTTTCTTTTTGTCTGTTAATAATCATGTGGATGATTATTGATTATTTGCAGCTACCAGGTTGTTAATGCTATCCATCATGTCTAAAAACAGCATGTAAATACGTGGAGATCCCGAAGGCTGCTATAAAAATGATCAGATTATATTTTAAATATTTGTTCAATTCAAATTAGTTTATCTTTTTTTCCCTCTACTACATCATGTATAATTTTTTTTTAATGTCATGTGTAATTTCTATTGAAAATATTAATTACACATAATTAAGAGGGGATGGCAGTAAAAACTCCGGAGCTGTGATGTAATCAAGTACACTGCCATTCCAATTGTTGAACAATCGCGCTGCGTTCTCTGGAAGTATGGACTCCCGTGTGAACTTAGAAAGTCTGGACAAGCGAAAACATGAGTATTTAGAAACGGCCTAAGACTCTGCAGTCTATGAACTAACCCCAGCTAATGCCAGCTAACAATGTTAGCTCGGTGGCAAGTAGCCTTTATTAATAGTAATAAAAATCACACAGCAATACTACATCGACGATACTGAAATTGCGCCCATCCCATTCTTCTTATGAAGTGGTGTCAGAATTTCCAAGAAATGCAAGAAATGCATTCCTGCCCGTGCACTGCTGGCTCAGTTGTGCTGGCTCTGGGTCCATTGTGTAACTGACGCCACCAACATTAACAGGATGCTTACATTAGAGCCTCTTATTGCTCTAATGTTTTGTTTGGGTTTCCGGCAATCAGAATCGGAGAAACTTTATTAATCCCAGATGGAAATTGAGTTTTTAAAAAAGGGGCGCATGCGTGGTATACTCAAAGTGACCAGAGCAATCTAAGCAGAAAACATATGATACTAAACAGGACTAAAATGTCAGACTCAAAACGGAGAGTGACATAAATACACAGAATGATAACAAGGGAAGTGAGAACACATGGGGAACCCAGCTGACACGAATTAACATGACGCCACAGGGGAAGCAAAACTAAACACACTGAAGATGGAAACATGAGACTTTCGCAATAAAAGAGGAAACAGTGGAACGTGACACAGGAGTGGAGGAAAGGGAGACGAGAGGGAGCGAGAGAACGTGGGAGAGAAAATATAGAGAGGAGACAAGAGAGACATGACAGACTGGGGGGAACATAGAATGAAACGTGAGGAGGGAAACAATACACAAGTACTCATACAACATATATAAACACAGACACACGCACACAGAGACACAGAGTACAAAGACACAAGAGTAAATCTAATAATCAAGAAGCTAAACAGAACAACCTAGGTGATACAGAAAAAACTCAAGACTAACAAAATGAACTTAAACAGAAACAATAATACAAAGTGACATCAAAATACAAGAAAATTCAAAACGCTGGGTCTAATTACCCAGGACCATGACATATCAAGGCTAGGTGTAGATCAGCGCCCAGAAGGCCTATCAAACGACTGCATGGAGCCAACAAACAGGAGACATACAGGCTGAACTCTGACACACAACATACTCTGTCTTGATCATCTTCAAGAGGCATCCAGTGGAGGAAATATTACTGATATATTACGTTAAAGTAAAATGAGTAAGACCTAAGATAAATCACAATTTATATCTAAATTACAATTGATACTGGAATTATCAATCATAAAAATAAAAAAATAAATAAGTGGCATCAGCAATGAGCAGCAGCAAAGATTCCTGGCTAACTACCTTTACCCTATACACCTATACAGAGTATAATTTATGGGGTCTAGAAACTGATCACATCATTCGTTCTACTATTACATAAAGATCTGGTGGGCAACTTTTAAAACATTATTTGATTCATTAGGTAGAAAAAACAGCATGCTTTGCCAGCCTATCAATAAAAATCATATGCATGATAAGAGATTAAAGGCAGTCTTGATTTCTTCAGTGATATTAACACTTTGTTCTTAATTATGCTGATTTGAGATGACTAGTGGAAATAATTGGGTGGATGAAAATTTCTTAATCAGCTTACCTCTGGATATAATTCACTTCTCTTTTTTGTCCTCTCCTCTCCAGCAACTTTGCAGTCAGAATGATCTGAGTGCACTGTTGTGAGAAACACGTTTTACTTTTCCAAGATCAGTTCTATAAATTCACTATAGACTCCTCTTGTTCAGGGTTTATCTGTTTATTTCTTCATTTCTATTCATGTTTTTTCAGTTAATACATTGTCATATATAATGTCTAAGGCAGAACAGGCAGAAATACATACATAAATACGTACATAAATCAACAATCCTCTTGTGGTGTGTGTTTGTCTTTGTCATGACAAAGTACTTGACAATGAGGATGGGAAGCCGCAATAACATCCCCCACGAGCCAGAGGCAGGCAGAGATAGATCTGGTGAAACCAGGCCATCTGCAGCCCCCAAAAGTACTGAAGACCTAAGAGGACAGGCAGCCAATCCTGCTGGAGACCAGGCTCCTCAGTGGAAGCTGAGGTCAGGGTCCCCTGGGCTCCAGGTGCCCAGAAATGCTGGCAGTATCTGGCAGAGGCCCCCCCTCCTCAACATGGAAGAGGGTGGTCGTGGAGCAGTGGGGAGGATGAATCCTCTCCCTCCATGATCATGTCAATTCAATTCAATCTTATTTATACAGTGCCAAATCACAACAACAGTCATTAATATTTTAAGGTAGACCCTACACTAATACAACAGAGAAACCGCCAACAATCATATGGCCCCCTGTGAGCAAGCGCTTTGGCGACAGTGGGAAGGAGACACTTCCTTTTAACAGGAAGAAAGTCTGGAACCAGGGAGACCCAGAGAGGGGCGGCCATTTGCCACAACTGGTTGGGATGGGGGAGGAAGACTTAACAAAAGACATACTGTGGAAGAGAGCCAGAGATTAATAATAATTAATGATTCAATGCAGAGAGGTGTATAAATACACAGTAAGAAAAGTGACTGAAGAAGAAATACTGAATGCATCATGGGAATCCCCCAGCCGCCTACACCTATTGTAGCATTTAGTTACAATAGGTGGGAGAAAGGAGGATTTAGGGTCACCTGATCCAGCCCTAACTATATGCTTTAGCAAAAAGGCAAGTTTTAGTCAAGTCAAGTCAAGTCATCTTTATTTATATAGCACATTTAAGGGACATCAAGTGTCGGCCAAAGTGCTGAACAGAGGGAAAATATAATCAAATTAAAAAAATTAAAATAGATAAGATGAAAACATTATAATACACACACGGAGAGCAGAGGCAGAAAGACACGCCAGCATATGCTCACCCCGAATCCCTCTTAAAAGAAGAGAGGGTGTCTGTCTCCTGGAAACTGGGAGATGGTTCCACAAAGACAGTCCTGAAAGCTTGAGACCCTGCTTTCAGACAGTTGACTTACTTGTGGTTCATAGGGTTTTTAAAAGTACAATGTGAGGCAAAGTACTCTGTTAGGATGAGGTCTTTAAGATAAGATGGGGCCTGAATATTCAAAACCTTGTATGTGAAAATTTGGATTTAACAGGGACCAATGAAGAAAAGCCAATAAGGGGAGACATCTATTCTATACATCTAATACTGTATAGCCCCCTTAATGCTAAATGATCTTCAGTTTTAAATTTTACAGAGTTATATCGTAAATGTTTGATGTGGAAGAAAGAGTCAGGTACAGTGCCCAGATTCTGCACTGAGTGGAATTAGTAGAAGTGAAAACTTCTACTAATTTTTCAGGGAAACCATACACTATGATGACTGTTTGCCATTATGTTGCCATTCAAAATTGTGGTATTCTCTTAATGATGAACACAGCTTCATCCATAAAATAGGAAGGGACCATTGAAAATACAAGAATAAAGAACTCACTAAATAATTTTATTTCCTGTATGTTGGATGTGAGTTGATCCAGCATGGCACTGTGCCACTCTCTCTTCACTACCACTTAGCCTGCTTTTGGAGGAGATTTCAGATATGATTGACAAAAATTTGGATGTATTTGATATGCAGCATTCTGGTTGTAACACTGGGAATGTCTTCTTAGGTTCCAAGAGAAATGTTTCTGGCAGAGCTCCTTCCGTCCAACACACAGCCTGGGCAGACACAGTTATGGGCAGCCAGCTAAACCCAGACACCCGGAGTAAACAGCATTTGTGATGGGATATTAGCCTGAGCTGTTCTCTCATTTGGAGTGTCTGTCTCATTTCATGCTGACATCTAAGAGCTCAGGAGGTGTATTTTCAGGCAGTAAGCATCTACTTTAAACCGCTGGATCTAATCACTTCTGGCATCTGTCAGTCACACTCTGATAATGTGTAATGGCATCTGGTGTGAATATGCAGGTAATGGCCTCAGTAAATGAATGCAAGGTAACCTTTACCCCACTCGAGAGCCACAAAAAGCAATCAGAGGTGGCATGGAGGGCTTGCTAATGATATTCGCAGCTACTCAAACAGACACAGTAATGGGCTCTTTATATGCTCTGACAGAAACTGGCACATAGTGTGGATGAGCCCTCTGTGGTTCCTTGTCACAGCTAATGTCAGAGGTTGGAATTTATGTACGAATATTTATGAACAAACATGCAGACAAAAAACAATGAACAACAAGTCTGTAAGGAATTTTCCAATTTTTTTTTTACACCAAAGCTCAAAGTGGGTTGGGCAAAGTATTTTTCAGGACAAATCCACCGTAAAATTGAATCCATATAAAGTATGTGTTTATAGAATCCATATAGAATTTTAAATCACTTCATTTTAGTATGTCATTTATACATTTTTTTAAATAAATGGTTATTTAGTAGCTGTTATTAGTTCATGGTATCATTTTGAAAATTTTGTTTCAATGTAATGTTTCAATTGAATTTTATATAAATGATATCAAATCACAACAACAGTCACCTCACAACTTTATACTGTAAGGTAAAGACCCTAAAATAATAGAGGGAAACTATCAAACAACCCCCTTTCACCAAGATTTTACAGACAGTGGGAAGGAAAAATGTCCCTTTAACAGGAAAAATCATAGGCAGAACCAGGCTCAGGGTGGGGCAGCCATCTGCTCCGACTGGTTGGGGGTGATTTGAGAAAGACACATTGTGTAAGAGATCAATATTAAATAATTATTAAATGCAGAGTAGTGTATAGAAACATAGTGAATGAATCATGGGAAGACCCCAGCATACTAGACATAAGGGAAGGGAGGTTTGAAGGTCACCTGATCATGCCCCAGACTGTGTAAATGATTCATCTTTAGCTGCTATTGCATATTTCTGCCTTAACCTGAATGGCAATTTTTTTCATGTCACATTTTACTTCTGACCACTCTTTCAAAGTCATTAGACTGATCTGAAGGTCAAAGTGAAATTAATCCCATTCGCCTGTGTGAAATTGCTAAACAACCTTCTTTGTTAATTAAGGCACACTTTGAACTGAACTAGACTGAATACTGACTGGTCTGATTAAAGCTACACTATACTGCCAAATGGCTTTGCTTGAACTCAAGAAACAAAGTCAGGAATTTAAACTAAAGTCTTAAAATAGGCATTAACAGTTTAATATGATAGATACTTGTTTGTGGTTGTACTTGTTTGTGAAGCTGTCTGAAATACTCACTACTGTTTTTAGAACATTATTTGATTGTTATTCTTTGTTGTCTGTGAAGGTTCTCAGTCATCCAGGTCATCGTAGTCTAAGGAGCTTGGAAAGAAAAGCGTCTGGACTTCTTTGAGTTGCTTGAAGACGTTTCACCTCTCATCCGAGAAGCTTCTTCAGTTCTAAGGGTCAGTGGTGGAGAGTCCCAGATTTAAACCCAGTGGGAGTTTCCCTCCAAAGAGGGACAAAGGACCCCCTGATGATCCTCTACCTAATCACATGAGCCAAGGTGTGAAAGTGAGTGTGGGTCCCAATCAGCCAGGGGGCGTTTCTCAATATGCGTACTTGTGCGAACTTGCGTTGTCGTGTACTCGTGATACGTCATCAGTCGGAGACCAAGTACTGTTCCAATTGGCACGCATCAAGCCGAGAACGCGAAAAGTCCCGGATGTGTTCTCGCCCGCCTGCTTTATCGAGCATGCATCGGTGTGGACTTGGTAGAGCTAAATATCCCAGAATGCATTTCGTCCAAAACTCAACAGCGGACTCCCGCACATCGCTTTTCAACCCCGCCTCCCACTCGCGGTCTTCTCACTACTCAGGTTAAACAAACCCCAGCAGCTGTCTATAGTATTGAGTGTCCACTAAAATAGAAATAAAAGCGTTCTAACATCTCACCTGCTTGTTTTATTAAGGTATGTACACGTATGTACATGTACACTATTTTTATTAATAGAGGTTTCACTACTGAGGTTAAAAATGATATATAAGTCACTTAGATCACCTCTAAATGTTAATGTTTGGTTTATTTCAGTGTTTTATTTGTTCCTGAGTAAACCGGTTTGGCTGTGATTAAAGTTAAGCTTCATAACATGTTACTCACAGTTAAATTAAGAGGGACGGCAGTAAAAACTCCGGACCTGTGACATCATCACGCACGCAGGTGTTCCAATTGTACACATCGCGAGTCCGTGCTCGCTGCTTCTCGGCGAGTACGCATCACTGCATTTGAGAATTGAGAAACGGCCAGGGTTTTGGGTGAGCTCATTGTGAAACCTGGCCCCACCCTATAATGTGATTTCCTGAGGTCAGATGGCCCAGGATGTGAGTGGGCGTTAATGCGTCTGGGAACCCTGGCTGATTGGGACCCACACCCACTTTCACACCTTGGCTCATGTGATTAGGTAGAGGATCATCAGGAGGTCCTTTGTCCCTCTTTGGGGGGGAAACTCCCACTGGGTTTAAATCTGGGACTCTCCACCATTGACCCTTACGGTGTGTTCACACCGAACGCGATAGACGCGAGCGAAAACGCCCCCGACGTCCCTAATTTGACGCGTGCACATTCGCACCTTGACGCGTGTCCAACACAAATCCATCGCACCTCAAAATTGCATATTTTGACATGCGTGAACCGGAAATGTGGGAGGGATGTGGGAGGAAGTTGTGCCAGACAGGACCACTGTGGGTTAATCTTTGTAGTGATACTCACTCCTGTTTTTTTTTTATTTAGATCTGGTTTAATTCTGGTATAGTTGAATATTTGTGTATAATCCCCGCAGCTGTCAGACTCTATAACAGGGGTCACCAGCCTTTCTTAAAACTGAGAGTTAGATAAAATTGTGAACCGTTTGGTTCATCTTTAGTTATATGGTTCTATCTAGCATATTCTATCTTGATAAGCTATGTCTTATCACAGGTTAATTTTTCAAAAAATATTAACAATGATTTAAGCAAGGAAAGGGCTACATGTCAACATACAACTCTTTATTTCTATTAATGTCTTACTTTATTCCTACCTGATTGACATGTCTAGGAATTATGAGTGATTGGCTCACTGTAGTGGTAAAAGTTGCTACCAATCAAATTATGATATGGTAAAGTTAAAACAAAACTACTGACTGTTTTATATTATATCTAATATATATTATGTAATTATCCTCATAATTACATAATGTTTTATGTAAGATTTATGTTTTGTAATTTAAATCTGACATCACAAAAGTATTTTGGAATTTGAATAATGTATTTTGTAACTGCAGTACACATAATACTAATTTTGAACAATTTTGTCCAGGTTTCTTGCCACCGGGACTCCTTCAGGACCATTATGCTCAGTTTCAGAGTCGGTGTGTCCACGGTGTGCCAGATCACCCCCAGGGTAGCGACGGCCATCTGGGACTGTCTAGTGGACGACTTCATGGCTGTGCCTTCACTTGAGACTGGCAGTCCATCACAGAGGGATTCCAGGAGTGCTGGAACTTCCTCTCTGCTGTGGAGCTCTGGATGGGAAGCACGTCCAGACAAAGGCACCCCATATATCATATAGGAGACACACACATTGATATACACTAAATATTCATTCCATTTCTTTTTTGTGGTGCCCAAACTTATGCACCTGCTTGATTTTGTTTAAACAATTATTGCACACTTTTTGTAAATCCAGTAAACTTCTTTTCACTTCTCAAATATCACTGTGTGTGTCTCCTGTGTGATATATTTAACTGACATTTTTTATTGTAACAACCAATGATTGATACAGGAAAATAATGACTATTAACAATGTTGCCCAAACTTTTGCATCCCACTGTATTAGTATATTTTGTCATTAGTATAATATGAAATAAATTCTACATGTGTCAAGTCGTAGCCAACATTTGCTGTGTAGTAGAACTGAGACATTAGTCATTATAAAAATTTATTTGAAATTATATTAAAATTCTCAAACAGAAAACATTAAACATAAATATATAGAATATAAGTATTTACAGAGAAACAGGAATAAAAAGGACCCAGCTGCTCTCCAGAGCAGGAACAAGGCTGAGGAGGAAATGCTCCATTGGAGACTGGTGTGGCCTCTTCAGGGACACCAGGATGACCAGCTCCACCGCCGATGGACCGTCCCTGGGACCAGTCCTCATCTGCCTCGGAGCTGTCCTCCTCTGCGGGCCTGTAAAACACAGCACAAAACACAAAGACATGAGAAGGCTGCTACTAGATTTTCATTTTCAACATTGAGAAAAAAACCCCCAAAAAACAGGATATAATCAGATTGGTTGTAGATATTTAGTAAAGGTGATCACAAGGGAATCCCACCGAGTAAAAAGCTATCAGTGCGTGCTGTACTTCTGATGCTACGATTGCATACCTGTGGGTGCAGCAGCAGGAGCTCAGGGACTGGGGAGCAAGGAGAAGCAACAGAGGATGCTCTGCCGCAGAATCAGTTGGTTCTATCAAGACAATATTAAATGTTAACAGGTTGAATACAATAATCATAGAGAAAGTATATACAGTGGTCCCTCATTTATTGCAGCAGGGGTTCTCAGAATAACTAGCCCTCGCCACGCACTTTATACACTTTTTTTTCCCCACACACATGAACATTAGTCACAGTTCTCACAAGTTGATTCTCAAAGTGCAAACCTTTGTAGATTGCAAAACGTAAAAGTATTATTATGCCGCGTTTTGTCTTCATCTGTCTGCCACTTTTGTGCGCCTTTTTCCCTCAGGGTGCAGGTGTCTATTTCCGAATGAGGGTCATAGTTATGGGTGTTTTTGTGCTGTTTTTTCTATTGGGCGTGATGGTTATCAAAACCAAACATGATAAATTTGGCAAGCGCAGGAGACACAGCACGGAGGAGATTTGTCAATCAGGCTGCAGAATGCAATGCTGTACTGTGCAAAAAAAAATGAGCGAAAAAGCGAGGCAGTGACGGATGAGCGGGACCACTGTGTGCTGTTTATTAATAAACAAAATATATTCCTATATGACAACATGCATAAAAGCAGAATGGTATTTGTACATCAGTGGGAAAATAGCGGTGGCTTGCTAGCTTTTTGTGCGTGCTAGCTTTTTGTGCGGCTTCCTCGGGTCAGTGAAAAATTTCAAAAGAGAAATGAATGAACTCACCAGGTTGCCCGATCTCTTCATATATCTTCCTCCAAGCTCGGTCCTTTATATTCCTGTCTCGGTACAGAAAGCAGCTGGTGTCATACAGCTCCGGGTTGTTTGCTACAGTTGATTAGCCTTCCCTCCATTGAAGAATGAAGGGCCTTGGCTGGATCTGCCCCTTTGACCTACGTCACCAGGCTCCTGATTGGTTGTCGCGGCGCGATTTGATGCTGGAGTTCAGATTTTTCCAACTCGAGCGGTAGAGGCGAAACACGCGTATGCACAAAATGCAACACAAAAACTGACGCACGTGGTTTTTATCGCGAGTCAAACGTGCCAGACGCGGTACACTGACGCGCGTTTCACGCGTTTTGGCGTTTTCGCGACGTAAATCTGCTTCCGAATTTTCGCGGGACCCGCAATCGCGTGTCATCGTGCTTTTCTATGAGGGGCCGTACAAGCCAAAATTCATTCTTTCACTCTCACACACATACATTCTTCTTTCACACACATATACTTTCACTCTCACATACATATATTTTTACTCTCACATACATATATTCTTCTTTCACATACATATACTTTCACTCTCACATAGTTTTATTTTAATTTTTATATTTAGATATTTTTATTCTCATGTTTACACATATTTAACACACACATTGCAATATTGTGCTCTCTTATACATGTATTTTAATGTACATATTTACAAATTCTCACTCTTAACATACATGCATTTTCATTTATGCATTCCTACATTTTGCTCTCATTTACATGCATTCAATATGCATTTAATCTCACAAATAATATATGTATGTAAGAAGAGAATGCATACATGTCTGAAGAAAATATATGTATGCAAGAGAATAATGTATGTGAATGAAAGAGTATAGTGGAAACGGAAGGAGTTTAATGGAAACGGAAGGCTGGGTGTCTGTACTGCTGTGATTGGCTGAGAAGCACGCGCGGGTCACTTTCAAGTGTCTGACAGCATTGAGGGGGGAGAAGAAACTCCAGTTCTTCAGCAAGCTATCGGGGTGTTAAGAAATATTTTATCATCTCCTGAAACGGTCACATCGTTGTCCTCGTCACTTGACTGCTTGATTCATCTCCGAAAACGTTAGAGCACTTATGGAAATATGTGATGTCTTGACGAATTAAGCAGATATTTGAAGTTTACACAGCACCATTCTCGCATGAAAATATCTTAAAAGTTTATTTTGTGACCCAGAAAGAGTAATATTTCAAACTCCACCACTCTGTGTTCTTCCGCCACTGCCTCGTTTGAGTTTTGGACGAAATGGATTCATTTCGAGCTGATTGGAGACCAGAACAGCCAATCAGATATTTTTGCATCCAAGTCTGTGATTGGCTGGTTTTGTGGCACAAATATAACGGCGTACACAAAGAGTTGAGCGCGCACGGGCAGAAATGTTGAGAGCACGAGCGAGCGCAAATGCAAAAACTGATCGAGAGGGGCTGCTATTGTGTGTGTGTGTGTGGATAATAGCAAACACTGAAATACATTTTTTGCACGCAGCAATGAATTTTGGTCACTCAAATTCAGCTTTTCTTCGCTCAAAATAAATTTCTCCTCAAATGCAACACTTGCACCTGCAAACTTTTTTTACGTGCGCTCAGAATAGTGGCACAAAAATAACGCCATAAAAGACTGCCCCACTCCAGTCGAACTCCGTGTAGCTACTTAGCGGCGTTGAAGCTACCCGGTGTTAGCTGGTCTAAAAGTTCCCTCATCTCACTTTCCACCGTGCTGTGGGTAACACTGGGTGCAGTTGAGCCCGTCCCATCTCGATCAAGTGACGAGGACAACGATGTGACCGCTTTCAGGAGATGATAAAATATTTCTTAACACCCCGATAGCTTGCTGAAGAACTGGAGTTTCTTCTCCCCTCAATGCTGTCAGACACTTGAAAGTGACCCGCGGCGTGCTTCTCAGCCAATCACAGCAGTACAGACACCCAGCCTTCCGTTTCCATTAAACTCCTTCCTTTTCCACTTTACTCTTTCATTCACATACATTATTCTCTTGCATACATATATTTTCTTCAGACATGTATGCATTCTCTTCTTACATACATATATTATTTGTGAGATTAAATGCATATTGTATGCATGTAAATGAGAGCAAAATGTAGGAATGCATAAATGAAAATGCATGTATGTTAAGAGTGAGAATTTGTAAATATGTACATTAAAATACATGTATAAGAGAGCACAATATTGCAATGTGTGTGTTAAATATGTGTAAACATGAGAATAAAAATATCTAAATATAAAAATTAAAATAAAACTATGTGAGAGTGAAAGTATATGTATGTGAAAGAAGAATATGTGTATGTGAGAGTGAAAATATATGTATGTGAGAGTGAAAGAATGAATTTTGGCTTGTACGGCCCCTCATACTTTTCCATTGACTTTACATGTAAACCTGACGCTCTGGCCGCCTCTATCGCGTTCGGTGTGAACACACTGTAAGCTTCTCGGATGAGAGGTGAAACGTCTTCAAGAAACTCAAAGAAGTCCAGACGCTTTTCTTTCCAAGCTCCTTAAGTTATTCTTTGTGTTTTTTTTCATGACGACATTTCAGTATTTCGCTCAAAAAATTAAAGGCACACTTTGAAAAGATCTCAATGGGGAAAACAATCATGCTGGGCATCTATACCAATATGAACTAGGTAATGTGTTAGGAATAAAAGGATGCCATGTCATTTTGATGCAAAACATTGAGGTCCAAATTCAAAAACACCCCAAAATTCACAGTGAAAAAAGGATGCACAGGCTAGTCCAAATTCATGCCAAAAACTCAAAATTCTACTCAGAGTTGCCTGACTGTAGAGGTCTATGCTTCCCCACACCATCACTGACCCCCCCACCAAACCAGTCATACTGAACAATGTTACAGGCAGTATCATGCTTTCCACAGCTTTTTTAGACTCTTTCATATCTGTCATGTGCTCGGGGTAAACCTGCTTTCATCTGTGAAAAGCACAGGGCGCCAGTGGTGGACCTGCTTATTCTGTGCACTGTAGAAGTAGCAGATACTGGTCCTGCTGATGGGTTAAGGATCTTCTACGGCCCGATCCAGCTCTCCAAGAGTAACTACCTGTATCCTGGAATCTCCTAAATCAGGGGTGTCCAAACTTTTTTCACTGAGGGCCACATACATAAAAATATAGGAGGGGCTGGGCCACTTACTAGAAATTAGGTATATAACCTTAACTGTAGTGTATTAAAGTTAGAAAAATCACTTAAAAGTGGTCAAATGTGTTATATTGTTGAATATAATTAAAGACAAAACTGCCTTCATCACAGCTTTCCATAAATGGATCTTTATTGATTTATTCAGAAAAAGCTTTGGTAGCTCATTCTCAGAACAGCAGCAGATTTCTTCTTGGACAGGAGATTTACAGTACAGAGAAAAAACAATAAAGGGGAAAATAGGACGGGTACATTTCAAGCTTGTTATTTAAGTTCTTAGGCTTAGCAACACACCTATTAACGTTCGTTTGAAATGGTTATCAACATTAACAGACTGAACTGGACTTAATAACAGGAGTCCATATAATTTTAGTATATTATTCTGGTGAGTATCAGCTGCGCTGGGTATGTAAATCGGGCCATCCAGCTGCCGTGCGCATCGTACGCCACTCGTGCCAAAAATCCAGACAAATGTCACTTGATCAAGGAGCAGATCTGCATCAGATGAGATCAGCTGACTTTGCGTGTGCGTGCGCTGTGCACAGCGGTGTGTACTCTGTGTGTTAACAAGAAAAACGCATATAAGAAAGTGGTGCGCAAAAGCAGGGTAGTGACAGAATTGATGCGCATTATTGATATTTGAAGCATGTGTACCTGCACATGCATGCTTATTAACATACGGGTACTGTGGAATATATTTTTACTCACCTAAAGTGCTCGTGCTCGTCCACTCCCGCAAAAAAAAAAATTAGCAGCTGTGCGGTGTCTGTGGCATCAGTGCTCGGATAGCATGCGATGGAGTAAAAATCAAAAGCACAAGCTTTATCAGACAGTTGCAGTTTAATGTTGGCTGACAAGTCTTCAGTGCGTCGCACAACTGTATTTCTGGACATGCTGACGTTGTTGAAGTCCTGCACTTTTTTCGGGCACATTATTTCGGTGACTTTAACGAGGCAGCGTTTTATGAGGTCTCCATCTGTAAAAGGCTTGCCATGTCTTGCGATGAGTTGGGCGACCTCATAGCTGGTTATTGTGGCCTTTTCCTGGACAATTTGAGCACGAAAAAAATACTGTTGCTGACCCCGCAGGATAGCTACCCTTTGCTTTAATTTCTGCTCTCGCTCAGCACCAGTGTAGGATGCATAGGCCTGATGTTTGGTTTCATAATGACGTGGTACATTATACTCTTTCATAACTGCCAGTTTCAGTGCAGATCAAACAGACACACCTCTCCTTTAATTCTTTGAAGAAATATTCACTCTCCCACCGTGTCTGAAATTTTCTGCACTCACTTTCTACTTTTCGCTTCTTTGGTTCTGCCATATTTGGTAACTTGGGGTAAATTTTTTCTGTGATTGTCCTTTTTGGTAGAGCAACTGCCTTGATCATCAGTAGCTCCCCCTGGTGTTAAAACTAAGAAGTGCAATACACTCAAGCAAAAGTTGAAGTGCGGGCCATTTTCTATTCTATTTATAAAATTACTTGAGGGCCAATGGACACCCCTGTCCTAAATGCTCTTGAGACTGCGCTGGGAGACACAGCAAACCTTCAGACAATGTCAAGTGTTGATGTGCCATCCTGGAGGAGTTGGACTAGTTGTGGAATCTCTGCAGTTATCACCTCATGCTATCAGTTGTGACATTGATTCTAGCCAAATGTAGAACTAGTGAAACTGATTAACAACCCCATATGCTACTTAACTGACCAGATCAATGTCTCACAAGTTTAAGAGATTTGATGCTAGTCTTATGTCCCATTATTTCTTTTTGAGCAGTATATTTAAGTTAAAGTACCCTGCGGCTCCAATCGCTCACTGTGTCGCTTTCTCTTTTAAACCCCTTGTAAAACTCACACTCTAGTTCTGCACCTATTCATCAAGTTATGTTTATGTCTTGCAATAAATATTTATATGTTCTGCATCAATTTGTGCTTTGTCTGTTCCCTTCTTTTACTGTGATGATAGCTGAAACTTGTTCGAGTCTCAAAGTCCTGGTGGCATTTTAGTTTCATTTGTAAATGCTTTGTAGGCTATAGATGATTCTCATTTTTGATAAAGTCACAGGAAAAAAGTGAACTAACAACTAGTTACCATCTAAATTAACCACAAATTAGAATATGAAATATTCATTAATACAACTAGCTCATTTCAAATGTGCCTTTAAATGCTTTATTAATCATTTACATAGACTTTTTAAAATTATATCACGAACCGTTAACAACTCCCAAATAACTTATTTGTATTTTATGTAATGATTTATTTAGGATTAGTTTCTCCATCACTTATAAAGTATAAAGTGACTAAATATTAAAATTCTACAAAACTGTTATGTAGCATTTTATAGTAATGTCACACTATTAAGCATTAATGCGTTATCAGCGAGGGCTCCTCCTTAGTATGCTGTTTTTAAATACAGATATGTTTATCCATCTGTTACTGCTACACTATATACAGATATTACTGCAATTACATCACTACTAGTAATAATCATATTCATAATAATATATCTCTATTTATAAATGGCATACTAGGGATGATTAATGCTATATAAATGATGAATTCAGCTAATACTTTACTAAGTAGTATTGGGTTTTAAATGATGAATTAAGTTTTAACTAATACCTTAATAATGCTCAATAGTGGGTGGGTATTATAAAGTGTCACTCAACATGAATTAGTTTTGGGTTTTTTCTGTAATGTCTGAAAACTCCCTTACTTCTTTAGCCATTAGTGTATAAACACTTGGCTTTGCTGTGTTCTTGATGGTCAGTATATATTTTTATATTGATGTTATGTTAAACATATAGTTCTCATCATCCTCTCACTTTTCAAGTACCTAACAAAGTTAGAATTTCAACAAACCTCTATGTTAGACAAAATTTGGAAAGACATTGAACATGGTGACACTGCAAAAATATTTTTATGAGATATAATAGGTGATAAAAATGTGAATTAATAAAGCAAAATCAAGCAAGCTGTGAATGATTATGAGTAGGGTTAGTTATTCATTTGAAATAAAAATGGTTTTGGGTGCCACATTCAAAGTCAGTATTTCTCCACTATTCCATTCTCTTTTTCCTCCATTCTCTCTCCTTGTCTCCTGAAATTCAGAACTGCTCCTACTGGGATAATCAATCCTTAATTAGCCCTCCCCACTGCATCCAGTGAGACAACTCAATCGTGCTAAGATATGCTAATCTTATTCCTCAGATGATTATGCCATGGAGTCAACATTGATCTTCCATGACCTCAGAAAAACACAGGCCCTCCAGTCAAAAAGACTGATGGTGATATGTGTGTGTGTGTGTTGTGTAGTGGGAATAATCTTCTGCTGTGAATCAGTGAATGTTTTGAGGACTCCTGAACTGCTGTGATCGATTTCAGACCAATGAGACAATGGAGTGGCGCAAAGAACTGATAAATGCTTTGTGCTGTATAACAGTGTGGGATTTCTGATGTATTGCACTAATATATAAAAAGATTAAACTGGAAAATTTCATGGCAAACTGATTCAGTAAGGGTGGAGAAACATTTAGGTTGTCATGGGACACAGAACCTTGTGGTGAAATCTGTTTAGATTCATCCAGGGTTAGCAGGGATACCTTGAACATGCGAGCACTCCTTATAATATTGTCATAGTTATTTTCTGTGAGCAAAGAAAAAAGAGATATCACCATAGATATTAAAGCTTCACACACTGAAAATTACAAAGGATATTTTAAGGTAAACATGATGCATCCGTTGTAAATGGACTAGTTCTTTGTGAAATGATCAGGATCCACACAGTGTTCCAGGGTCACTCTGAGCACCTTTATTTTTAAATACAGCGTTCCCACTGCTTCAGCACCGTATATATTCCACCGGGAAGCCAGCTTTCCAGCTCCTTCCCACACCACACACCGCTCCTTCCTGGGCCCAGGCACTAAAAAGAACAGGGTTCATTAGTTGTATCCCACTCACCTGTCCACTCCGTCCTCCCGGCACAGCCCCGTGAGCTTACAGTACCAACCCTCCAGCAGAGCCGGAGACCACACCCCTGCCACACACCCCCACCGCCCGACTGAGGCTGGGGCGACATCGGGCCGAACCTTGCGGTAGTCCACACTGAACCGTATAGACCCATCTTTCTTTACAACCAGAACTATGGGGCTACACCAGGAGCTGTGTGACTCTTTTATCACTCCCATTCTCAGCATTTCAGCAACTTCCTTCTGAACAATTTGCCTCTTATGTTCAGGTAACCTGTAAGGCCATGAATGCACCATCACGCCAGGCTGCGTTTCAAAATTCTTATATAGTGCTTTTCTACTCTACTTGAGGACTTAGACATTTTAAAAAGTTCTTGTAGAAATGTACATGTCAATATTACATGTTGGATAAAGTGTTTAAGTGCTTTCAGGTTTTTTTTTTTTGTTTTGTTTTTTTAAATTATGCAGTTTAATGTCTCATTTCCGTTCCAGGAAAGGTCCTGTGCCCCGTGCTACTCTGACGTCTTCGCTCGACGGTCGATCAGCTGCTCCGGGAAGAACAAGCCGGGTTCTGGAATGGAGGATCCTGTTCAGAGCAGATTTTTGTGCTACGGACAATAATCGAACAAAGTGCCGAGCTACAGGAATGACAATCAATTTCATAGACTTTACAAAATCATTTGACAGCGTGCATTGAGAAACGATCTGGACAATTGCCAGGTCCTATGGCATACCGGAGATGTTTGTTAGCCTCCTCAGAAACATCTACCACGAGTCAAGCTGCTGACTCCGTACAGATAGTGGGATTTCAGACTCGTTCAAGATCGAGACGGGTGTGCTACAAGGCTGCGTTATTTCGCCGTTCCTGTTTGTGCTTGCTGTGGATTTCATCATGCGAGTCCAAGGACACGACGGACGACGAATTGCAGATCTTGATTGCGAGGACGACATTGTGCTGCTCGGATCTACTCAACGCTCCATTTGCTATTTGACTGCCATGCTGGAAAATGAAGTGTCAAAGATCAGACTGCGGATCAGCGCTGCGAAAAGCAAAGTCATGCGTATCGGTTATGCCAGAGCGAATACTCTGGTACTCGTTGGCCAACGCCCGCTTGATGTAGTCGATCACTTCACGTATCTGGGCAGTGTGATAACACCGGACGGTGGCTCGGACAAGGACATCGCCTGTCAGCTCGGAAAAGCAGCATCGGCCATGCACAACTTGAATCTGGTTTGGAGATCAACCACCATCTTGATATCATCCAAAGTCCGTTTGTTCAATACGATAGTCGTACCAATGGCCATCTATGCGAGTGAAACATGGAAGTCAACGGCAACAATCACCCGATGACTGAATGTTTTCCAACAGCACGGCCTCTGACGGATTCCCAAAATTTCGTATCAGGATCATGCTACCAACGAGGACGTCCTTCAGCGCACCGCTTCTAGACCGCTAGCAGATGTGGTATTGGAGCGACGATTTCATTTCGCTGGTGACGTTCTTCGCCAACATCCAGAATGATTACCGAAGATAGCCATGTCGTGGAGACCGGCCCGGGGGTCACGGAGTCGTGGACGACCAAAACAGACGTGGAGACGGTCATTCACTGAGGACCTGAAAGTGGTCGATCTTTCATGGGACAAGGCTGAAGATGTGGCTGCAAACTGAGCTTGTTGGCGATCCCTTGCCGCCCAATGCACCATCCAGTGCAGGAGGAACTAAGTAAGTAAGTAAGTTAATGTCTCAATGCACTCTGAAATGAAAGCATAGTACAAATAAGCAATTGTAGTTTAAAAAAGAAATCATGGAATCAATTTATAGACCAAAATGTATCCTAAACGTTTGACTCATCAAAGTAGACATGTGCTTGAAGCTGTTATCCTGTATGGTGCCTACCACTCAAGCTGTTTACCCTTAGAAACTTGCCCTAAGAGAAAAAAAAAAGGTTTACGTTTTGGGTAACGTAAACCTTTTTTTAACCTCTGGCAGTTCACCACTTACCTTATTACCATTTTGAGCTATTCATTGGACTTGAACAACTTGAATTGTAATAAATAACTGGAAAAATTGGGGTGTTCTGAAACTTTTGACTGGTAGTGTAAATGCATTATGAACAACTCGGGGTTCAGTATCTTGTCCAAGAACACTTTGAAAAAGTGATTAGTGCAAGGAGGAGCAGCAAGAGAACGAACCACCAACCTTGGACCCACTCTACCTCCTGAGCCACAGGCCCCCCTGGAAGTGTTAGTAAACGTGATATTTTGACATGACCACCCACATTAGTGAAAGTTAAATGTCAAGTTAAGCAATATGATTAGCAGTTACAGTGAATACCTGTTCAATTCCATCACCATCTGAATAGTAGAATGAACAAAAGTGTTGGACTCATTAAATTGGCTGACATCACCAAACCAAGACTATCCTCCTGCAAGACTGGAAAACCAACTATTCTTAGCAAACAACTATGGCAAGTTGGTTTTCTAATTTACTGCATATTTTGTGAGTCAATAAAAGAATGAAATAAAATAAATATAATTATTAATATTATTATTATAATATTTTTTTTTACAGTGAAAATAAATATCACACATCTGAATGATCTCTTTTTGGCAGCTGGATAGTTTTAGGATTTTTCACAAATGTAATCTCTTATCTCGTCAAACTTAAGGTACTGTATAACTGAACCTCAATCCATCTGGACCAATCACTGTTCTTACGTAGAACTTCTGGCTAAACTTGCATTTTATTTTTAATTTTAGATGGTTAATCAAAGACATAGAAAGATGTGTAAATAATGTTGAAATATCCAAGGACTGTTTTAGGTTTAAGTTATGACATATATAGTGATGAGCAAGAGCTTCGGCACATAGAATACCTTAACTGATGAATTAATTGCTACTAAATTATAAACTAATACGTCTAATACGTCATGCGGTGTTAATACTTACAGTTCTGTTACTGCTTGTACTCTTTGGGTGCTACTGACAATTATTCATATTCAGTGTAAAACATTTCATTTTCAGTTCAGTTACTGTACTTTTGGAAAGTAGAAGAAATTATACTATAATTTGACAAGCTGTATCAATATATTTAATTTGATCATTATTATTTTTTTATAATATAAGAATTGATCAATTCGCGCATGTACTGAAAAAACAACGTTCTGTCATATCATAAATGGACTAATCAACTCAATCGATTAAGAGAAGGCTCACATAGTCACCCGAAACATGTATCATTATTTGAGAAAAGAATTATTTACTTTTTTATTTTGTATGGTATGATTTTAGCTCCTGCTATGTTGAGAAACAATATACCGCAGTGTATATTCTACAAATTTACATTCCAGTAGTATCACCTACGTGACATGACCTACTTCATCTCACCACAGACAACATATGGAACATTTCTTTCTGTATGAGCTGCACTGCACACAGCCCTGGGCCTCTTACGGGTGCATATATATTGCTTTAGCAGTTAAATTGAACCAGGGATGAATTAGTTCTACAATTAATTGGGCTTAAGCTGCAGGGCCTGGGCTGTTTTTATGAGGGTATTACTTGTGCACATAGGAGAGTTTGTGAGCTGAGTCCTGTGGTCACTCTGAACCAATACAAGTGAACATGGTTTGCTCACATCTGGATGGCCTGGCCCTAACCCGAAGGGCAGTGATGTTTGTGCTAAAGCTGTGCAAGCTTTAGTCTGCTGTGTACAGAATATAACGATTATTTCCAAAGACCAAAAAAATCAGATCTATTTTTATGTTCAAGCTCAGCATCATGGAAAACACCTGTTGATATGTGAGGTGACACTAGATGGCAGTATGACTCAAGTAAAATCTGCATCATTCATCCTCCTCCCCTTTCTCTTCGCCTCTTGCAGCCCTTTTCTTCTCCATGTTGAAGCTGCAAACAGCCTTTTTAATGGAATGTCAAGAAAAGGCAGCATTGTGCCTGCCTGTTTGAAATACAGAGGCAGTTTAAACAATACGCTTCCCCTGTTCAAAAAGCTAACGCATTGCTGTGATTCAGGAGGTGTTCTATAGGATTGCAGTCATAGTATTTTTTTTTTTTCAGGAAAAATACCAAACAGTGACTTTCTCAGTTTCTCTGTGATGTCTCTCTCTCAGCTCAGTTACCTATTTATCATAACTCACTGCAAATGGTACATTTGTGCACTGCAGCAGATAACATTACTAGTGTTTCAGTTTGATAGTAAAAGAACCATATTTATAAATATGGTTGTCTACCAAGTAGCAGCCCCTGGGATGGAAATATTAAGCCAAAAGCTACAGTTCCTCTGATGACCACTTAAGTATAGTTCCAAAAACTTTAAACAAAGACAATATAGGAAGCTTTATAGTTAAGGACTTAGGGTTCCAACATAAATAAAATAAAAAATACATTTATATTGCAAGAAGTGTGCACTACTATAGTACTACTATTGAAGCTCTGGTTGGATTACAGACAGTAATGTTTGACAAAGTCAGGCGCTGTTCAACCAAATGCTTCATTAACCAACAACATTTCTACAAGTTACAACAGTGACAGTCACGCAGTTTTCAACGCAAGGTTTCTGTAATAGACAGAGATAAAACAGCATACATAGTTTCAAGTTTTGTATGTGTAACTAAATATGTGTAAATCTTTAAAACTGAATCTTTCCTCTCTCAAAAGAGTGAGTCAGGATGACAACTTTAGTTACGAACAGTTCACCAAAAGCAGTTACGATCATTGAACCATTAAACGCCTGATGACAATGTTAATTTTTGTTGCTACAAGTTCTTTCCTCCAGGCTTAATCTATGATTTTAGTGTGAAAAACTGCAACTCATCTAAGTTACAGAAACTGTTACTCATCTGAATGAAGAGATGATTTATGTCTTTAAAATAATAACTTAATTCTGCTTGCAGGCAACACATTCCTCACACGCTCCTTGAGATCAAGAAGCAGCTGTTTGTGTTTGCCTCTGAGCATCTGCCTTTGGTGGTGTGTTTTATATTTATTGTAGCTGGAATCAGGTGTGTGTCTATTTTATGCATGATTTTAATATATGAAACGTCACTGATGCTACTGCCTGCTGCTGGCTCACTTAAACCTGACGATGCTGCAATACGCATATCAGTAATAAAGCTCACTGATTTAAAAAAAATGTATTTATTTTTTTCAAATGGAAGCACTTTGTTAGTGATTAATGGATTCGTTTGTGAACATTTAGTGATTACCTTTATTCAATTTTTAATTGCATTCTACAACTTAATATTTAATTAGAACACTTACTGATTGTTTGATTGACATCATCAACTCATATTTAGAGAGAGCAGCGGCAATGTTGTGTAGCAGTTTACACATTTGTCTAACAAGAGAAAGACCCAGGTAGGAGATGCAAATCCCCTTAAGTAGGTGCCAGGAAGGCCATCCAGCTTCTTCTATGCAAGAGATCAGAAGATAAAGAGCAACTAGGGCAAATTCTTCTTAGCTAGTAAAGGTCATTATCCCTCAAACACCTTTCTAAAGCATTGATTACTGGTGGCCACTGCGTTTTGCAATGTGACAAATGAAGTGAAGTCTGTGGAGCAAGTTCAGCCAGGGCGCAAAACCAACAATTGTCTTGGATTAGCTAGTCCACTGGCTAAATTCATCCACTGCTGTTACAGACTAGGCTGTCTGTTTGCGTTTTAAAGTCTAAATTTCTTGTTTGCGGTTGCTGCTGTCTGTGTTATATTTTAGCTAGGTTTGCTCCAAAATGACCTGATTTATCCAAAATCATTTAAATTACAAGTGCTCAGAGGCCAGATGTTGCACAGACGCTCTCCCCTGCTCTATAATCGTCTCCTTTTGATGCACATTTTGAGTTGTGTTTTCTTCCTTGGTTACATTACACTGAGGTTCAAAATGAAAAGCTTGAACAGAGTGTAATGCTGATCTTGCTGTAGAGTACAAGGATTGAGACCATTCTGTGCAAATTATTTCATGTCACAGCTACAGGAGGCAAACTGTGAAAATGCTTCTCAGGCTGCATGAGTGCAAAAAATGTAGAAGAGATTACATTTATATATGCACTATGATAGCAAATGTGATTACCAAATACTGAATAAAAAGACAACTCCTGTAAAATTTGGTGAGGGTACTGCATCTTAGAGGATTTAAGAATTAAGGATTTTTTTTTGGTCCTTTTTTTGTATTTTGTCTATCCTAGCACCTAATGTGAAATCAGAGTACTGAACCTACCACTATATTTTTATGTTGTACAGTCTCATTCCTCATGTGTTTCCACTTGTGGCTGAAGAAGAAAAGACTTTTGTTGAAATTACCTGTGTAATTAGTGACTCTCTCTCTCTATTACACACACAAACATGCACGCACACACGCACACACTTCCTAGGTTTAACTGTCTATCCTCCTACACATGCATTTTCTATTGCTGCCTTCCAGACACGCACTTGGTTTTCACACGTCTGCTGACAACCTCTCAATGCAGGGTTAGCTGTGGTGAACTAACATTTGACTGCGGTTGCCGTGTGTGGGAGAGACAACCAAGACAAACATCTGTTATGTTGCTGTATAATCAGCATAGCCGCGTGGGCAGTGGAGATGAGAAAACTTGGGAGAAGAACGATACTGGGTTTCAGCGTTCCATCACATCCATACAGAGCCGTCACTGAGTTTTATGACTGTTATCACACAAATGGGGCTATGTGAGGAGGTGGGACTCACTTTATGAGGGATAAGAGAGTGCTACTGTGTGGAAAAACAGCAGTTAACATTATTCACTGTTTGCTATTGTCATCACAACAGTGGGCTTCACTGGTAGCTGTGCCTCCCAGTCTGACTGGAGAATTCCCCTGGATTTGCACTGAATGCATCATCTACGTCTTGCCCTGTCTACTAAAATACAACAGCTCTCTGAAGACAGGCATGCAGAAACCTGGAGACAGAGGAAAGGGGAGACAGGGAGCGTAAAGTCTAATGAGGGTGACCTAAATGAGACTTTGAGTGATGCAAATGAGTGTTTAATAAGTGTTTGTGTGCTTGTCTGAAGGCATTTGATTACGTGTTTGTCTGTCCATGTGTGTTTGCATCTGCGTGTGCTTGTGTGTGCCACAGCGTAATGACGCCAGGCCTTTCGGCTACAGGCTACAATCCAAATGAGATCTGAGGAACAGCATGTCAAGCCGGCTATTCATCAAACATAACAACAGCGAGAAGCAAAATTGAATGGTGTAGATAGTATCTTCAATCATCGAGTGTAGGAGGCCACTTTGTGGGTTTCATCTCCACAATATATCACATACAGCACTGTCAAGAGAATATTATAATATATGAATAGATCTTTTACAGTCGCAAGTTGGTGTAGTAGTTATGAGGAAACTGATAGTTTGAAATGACACTCACTGAG
This sequence comes from Oreochromis aureus, assembly GCF_013358895.1. NCBI lineage: Eukaryota > Metazoa > Chordata > Actinopteri > Cichliformes > Cichlidae > Oreochromis > Oreochromis aureus. The sequence goes on from NW_024108924.1 coordinate 376,131, forward strand.
GTGCAGGATATTGTGAAGTCTTTAGAATAACAAAATAAGCTTCAGAATTGTGCTGCTGATTAAAGAGAGTTTAAGCAGCTCCACACACAGTACTGTCAATGAAATTTCTTTTTCATTATGTTCACACTGAAGCAATTATTTGTATCGGGGGCCAGAAATGTTCAATATTAAGACGATATTTTAAATCAGGCTCAATCACATGTTCAGGTTGAATGAAGAATGTGGTACATATTTAAATATGTGTCATCACTCAAACTTGATTGTATTTGGATGATTTACAGTTTAATTTACAAATCAAATCAAATCAGTGACTGTCATGTTCCAATATGTAATACATAGTAACTACAAATCAAAATATACACGTAGGTGACTTGTAATTTATACCTCTACTATTGTAACTGCTGAAACCCTGCTGATATAACTTAGCATGTGGCAAAGTGATTCTATATATTGAAGGATCGGGGATGAAGAGACCAGTTTTATACTTCTAATGTCTGACTTTGGCCATGAGCTGCAACGTGTATTCATTGCTTAATCAAGTATTGTAGTATATGCATGGAAGTATTTATTCCAGGGCTTTAGTATAAACCAATATAAACCTACTCTTATATATAATTAATGAGTTAACTGTTACATTTTACTATGTGGCTCAAAAGTCCAGCTTCTCTACTTAGAAAATATAGGAGGCACAGGATCTACTAGAACTAAATTTTAGTGCTGTGCTTAGTCAGACCTTAGTTACTTTACATATTACATATTAGTTTTTATATTCACTTAAAACAATTAAAGAGCCTTTATAATTCCCAGACACAGATGCATAAGAAAGCTCTCCCTAGTTTGTCCCTTAGGCCTCCATTATAAAAGAGACATTTGTAAAACTGTTGGCAACATACCGTCTGTATGTTGCCAACAGTTTCTGTATTAAGAAAAACAAAAAAACAAAAACGAAAAAAGATCAGCCATAACAAAAAATGTTTATTTTTCTGGTGGATGTTGTTGCACTGCACTGCCATTCTAGTGGTGGGAACATTAAACACAAACCATCTGCCATAATCAAACAAACTAATCCAAGCTACCTTATGGCAAACCCTAAAATCTGAATTATCATCCAGGATGGACATGGATATCACAGCAACAGCAGACTTGCAAAGACTTTCATACATATCATTGTTGTGGACATGTATTCATGGGCACGTTCCACGCATGTGCACTTGAAAAAACAAGAATGATTGTAAGAAGACGTTCGTAAATCTGTTGTTTTTGAACAATAGTAAAATGGAAAAAAAATAATAAATAAAAGGTGCAAGAATATGGAATACAATACATACATAATTACTTATTGCCACATGCCGGTACCTCTGCGGAAAATTAAAGATAATGAAACATAAATTGCATAAAGTGCAGATATAGAATTTATGAATAAGCCTTATTTCACTTAAATTATCCGTCTAAGGATCTGAAGCTCACTGTTTAAGTATTTATTGGGAAAGTTTTTCAAGCCAAAATTCCTTTCTGCTTTTCCAATAAAAATTAAGACTGACTAATAACCTAATAACCTGAGTCCCCTGGATTGTTAAATTCAGTGTTATCATCGCAATAATCGGTGAAACCTCCACTGGCTAGAAGAGGCCCACAATAATGAAGAGAGAAAAACTTGGCTCAAAATTCCCTAGGAATTTTAGGACACTGAAAGCAATACTTTGTTTTGAAGGCCATGCAAAGTAAATGGTAAATGATAAATGGACTGGTTCTTATTTGGTGCTTTTCATATAAAATGTCTGAATCACACATTCACATGCATTCATAAAAGCACTTTTTTTCTACACCTCACAGACATTCATACTCCTATGAACATATTGGAGAGCAACTTGGGGTTCAGTATCTTGCTGATACTTTAGCCATGCAGACTGGAGATGGGAGAAAGAACCTTAGTTTGTTGAAATGTAAATCTCTGATAGCCTCCTCCTGTTGCACCATTTCATTATTAGACAGACAGACAGCTATAGACTCATACTTGGAATATGAAACCCACTGTCAGAAAGTGATTTTTTTTTTTTTGATTCATGTTACGCTCTCCACAACCCAACAATGCTCCATCATTTTTCCTCATCATTTTTTTAAAAATGTCTTTCCTTTGGTCGCCCTCTATTTTTTTCAACATTTTTTTTCAATAATCTTAGTTGGACAGCCATTTATCTTGTGCTAAAAAACAAACAAAAACCCACAATTCATAATTGAGTCCTGCTTAAGAGAGATATCATTCTAATGTGGACTTTTATCTAATCAGTAGTCAATATCTATTTTAGTGAAAGTAGCCCCATTTTAACATTCTTCTCTCCAGACCTGTAATGTCAGGTTTCTCGTGGAGAGACAGCCCTGTTGTGAATGAACCTCTGAAGTAAAATAATGCCATGCTGCCATATGCCACAAGTGTCAATTTCAATCATGGCTTAAAAGATGCAGACTCCCTCTCATAATGTATCTAGCAGCAGCCCTGACGTAAGTCTGCTCCTCTGGTCTGGACTGGTCTGGTTTATATTTTACACAAGAGAAAATGTAAAGCTTTATTAAAAAAACCCATAGCCCAAAAGAGATGAAGTGTTTGTGGATACTATATTTCATAACACCAACCAGAAGGGTAAGTTCTTCTTAATATTAAAGTTGAGTGACTCCACTGTACCACATTCCCCTCATACTAGGCAGAGGTTAATGAGAAGTGGTCTCCCCTGGCCCTGCACATTTTCCTACAGATGATACTCCGTGGTCACATTATTGTGTTATTGCACTGTTCAAGAGACAGCAGATGTTCAGGAAACTCTGTGTTTCTGCGGTGCAACTACAGTAATGTCAAGTTTGTTAGTGTGTTGTCTTCTTCCTTTGCGATAATGTGGGAGGTACTCTTTTCTTTTTCTGTTCAGTCTATGGAGCAATGAAGACTTGCTTTAATTTCCTACTGAACAATCACTTAACACCAACAACATTTAACAAATTCTAGGATGACAGAAGCAATAAAATTATTAATCATTAATCAATGATAATGCATAGATTTAGAGTAAAAGTGAGATTTTCTACAATTTAACAGCCTGATAATACTGAAGAAAGAATATTGAATATTGAATATTGAATATTGCGCTTGCTTCCACATTCGTCTTAGGGATTCTCAAAGTCCATGAAGCAATTTGTAGTGCATCGAAATTTAGGTTTTTGAATATACACTGGCTTGCAAAAGTATTCAGCCCCCTTGAACTTTTCCACGTTTTGTCACATTACAGCCACAAACATGAATCAATTTTATTGGAATTCCACATGAAAGACCAATACAAAGTGGTGTACACGTGAGAAGTGGAACGAAAATCATATATGATTCCAAACATTTTTTACAAATAAATAACTGAAAAGTGGGGTGTGCTTAATTATTCAGCCCCCTGAGTCAATACTTTGTAGAACCACCTTTTGCTGCAATTACAGCTGCCAGTCTTTTAGGGTATGTCTCTACCAGCTTTGCACATCTAGAGACTGAAATTCTTGCCCATTCTTCTTTGCAAAACAGCTCCAGCTCAGTCAGATTAGATGGACAGCATTTGTGAACAGCAGTTTTCAGATCTTGCCACAGATTCTCGATTGGATTTAGACACCAGACAGGTCAGGGATAAAGTTATTGAGAAATTTAAAGCAGGCTTAGGCTACAAAAAGATTTCCCAAGCCTTGAACATCCCACGGGGCACTGTTCAAGCGATCATTCAGAAATGGAAGGAGTATGGCACAACTGTAAACCTACCAAGACAAGGCCGTCCACAGGCTGAACAAGGAGAGCGCTGATCAGAAATGCAGCCAAGAGGCCCATGGTGACTCAGGACGAGCTGCAGAGATCTACAGCTCAGGTGGGGGAATCTGTCCATAGGACAACTATTAGTCATGCACAGCACAAAGTTGGCCTTTATGGAAGAGTGGCAAGAAGAAAGCCATTGTTAAAAGAAAACCATAAGAAGTCCCGTTTGCAGTTTGCCACAAGCCATGTGGGGGACACAGCAAACATGTGGAAGAAGGTGCTCTGGTCAGATGAGCCCAAAATGGAACTTTGTGGAAAAAAGGCAAAACGCTATGTGTGGCGGAAAACTAACACTGCACATCACTCTGAACACACCATCCCCACTGTCAAATATGGTGGTGGCAGCATCATGCTCTGGGGGTGCTTCTCTTCGACAGGGAAGCTGGTCAGAGTTGATGGGAAGATGGATGGAGCCAAATACAGGGCAATCTTGGAAGAAAACCTCTTGGAGTCTGCAAAAGACTTGAGACTGGGGCAGAGGTTCACCTTCGAGCAGGACAACGACCTTAAACATAAAGCCAGGGCAACAATGGAATGGTTTAAAACAAAACATATCCATGTGTTAGAATGGCCCAGTCAAAGTCCAGATCTAAATCCAATCGAGACTCTGTGGCAAGATCTGAAAACTGCTGTTCACAAACGCTGTCCATCTAATCTGACTGAGCTGGAGCTGTTTTGCGAAGAAGAATGGGCAAGGATTTCAGTCTCTAGATGTGCAAAGCTGGTAGAGACATACCCTAAAAGACTTGCAGCTGTAATTGCAGCAAAAGGTGGTTCTACAAAGTATTGACTCAGGGGGCTGAATAATTACGCACACCCCATTTTTCAGTTATTTATTTGTAAAAAATGTTTGGAATCATATCTGATTTTCGTTCCACTTCTCACGTGTACACCACTTTGTATTGGTTTTTCATGTGGAATTCCAACAAAATTGATTCATGTTTGTGGCTGTAATGTGACAAAATGTGGAAAAGTTCAAGGAGGCCGAATACTTTTGCAAGCCACTGTAAGCCCAGCACAAACTAAATCTGTGTGATTCTGGTCTGTCTTCGAATCCCTCTGTAGTCTTCTGAACACTAGTATCGTCAATCTGAAGAAACATTCTGTCACATCAGCATGTGCTAGGTATTGTTAGGGTCACCCAGCTCATTAACCCTCATTTGGTTGTTGGCTCATTAAATCTCATTAATGAGCAGGGTATAACTGAGACCACATGTGAACAAGCTGGCAATGTTTCTGTCACTGACACAGGAGATTTGCTTTGTTTTCAGACTAGACACCTTAAAGATCAGGACTGCTGGACTGGAATGATAATTATTACACCTCTTTTGCCCTAAAACTACATTTTTATACACTGTGTGTGATGCAAATTAATGTTCTTGAAAAGAAATTAAATGAGACAAGTTGTCAGTGTTGTTCTTTTTGCTGTGGCTGTTTGACCCTTGTCACACTCAGTCCATCCACAGATGTTTTCATACACCTGGTCCTGACCCACATACAAACCTTACCTTTATCTAATTAGCCTCAGTGTATCTAGACCAAGCAGCAAAATCCACAGCATGAAACTGAAGTTAATGCTGAATAAGTTCTGTAAGTAGACAAATGCATATGAATATGCAGACTTTGCAGGCAATCTTTCTGCCTCCGCCTGCCTTTTCTTTTCTTTTTTTTTTTCTTTTCAATATATTTTTATTGATTTTATAATTGGACAGTATACAACAACCACCTTCAAGAGAACACAATAGAAGGTGGAGAGCAAGTCAACAAGGTGGTAATATAGCGTATATAAATGTTAAAACAGAGCACATTTCACTTAAGTTTATCCATCAGGCTAATGACTGGTTGCCGAATCTTATAAAACACTCTCTCTCGGTTAGACAAGGTAAACCTGATTTTCTCCAGATGGAGTACATTTCCAAATTCCCTCAACCACATTTCAAAGGTAGGAGGTTTATCAGACTTCCAGCAGAGAAGTATCAGCTTTCTAGCCACAAGTGTAGTCATTGACACAACCTGCGTCTCTGTCTTGTCCCTTGCCCATCCCGGTTTAGACACCCCGAACAATGCTGCAAAGAGGGTACATGGGACCTCCCTGCCAATGGCTTTGGTCAGAAAATCAAACAGATGATTCCAAAAAAGCTGTAGTTTTTCGCATTGAAAGAAAAGGTGAGATAAAGTTCCTTGATCACTTGAACACTTAACACAGAGGGCTGAAACGTTCTTATATATTTTTTCCACTTTAGTGGGAGAAAAATGCAACCTATACACAATCTTAAATTGGATCAGATTATGTCTAGCATTTATAGAACTACAATATATATTCTTAATGCACTCTTGCCAAACATCATCAGTAACATCCACCCCCAGTTCTTCCTGCCACTGCTCCCTAAAAGTATCAGATGAAGGACTGTATACATCTAGTAAGGCCCTGTAAAAGCGAGACACAGCACCTCTAGTGTAGGGCTCAACTGACACGAAGCTGTCAAGCACTGAGTTTCAAGGAATCAAATCATATTGTGGAATAGATGCTTTGATGAAATGTCTCAACTGTAAAAATCTGAAAAAATGTGAATTAGGAAGATTAAATTTCACCCTCAATTGCTGAAAAGATGGAAAATGCCCATCAATGTAAATACCTTTGAGAGAACAAATCCCTCTTCCTTGCCATGTCACAAACGTGATGTCCTCCAGCCCAGGTCTGAAGGCATGATTGTTACAAATTGGAGCATCCAGATACATTTTAGGAGCTTTTACTGTGCCCAATAGTTGGTTCCAGACCTTAATTGAATTTTGAATTACAGGATTTCTGCCATATAGTGTATTCTTCACTTTTATCGGGCTATTAAGCAGGGCTGGAAGACAAGTTTGTCTACAAGACAGGTGTTCCATCATCAACCATGAAGGCTGTCCTTCCAAATCAGCACCTGGAGTACACCTTCGCCAAAATGAAAAAATATTTAAGTGTGCAGCCATATAATATAATCTAAAATTTCGGAGTCCAAGGCCACCACACTGTAAAAACGATAACTATTAGTTGTTGATTTGATTAAAGTTTTCAAATTAAACTGACTTAGAAATAAAGCTTTCCATTTACAACCTAAAAAAGCTTGTCTGCCCAACAAATTTCTTCCATTGTTGTCCTAAGATTTTCTAGTGAGCATAACAAAGATTATCAACTTTTGAGTAGATTTTTTGAGTCGATTTGGGAACCAGTGGGAAACCCCGTAGATGACTGGCACACGTGGTCTGAACAAGTTTGAACTAGACCAAACGAGCCTGAGCAGACTGTGTGATAGTTAGTGGTTTGTCGATGTGTTCTGGACTGAAAACCTGCTAAGAAAATTTGAACAAACGTGGCCAAAGTTGGATGAAAATTACAATTTTTCGACCATTATGGATTTTACCTGGTCTGAAGTTGAAGTGTATTATTTGACCATTTTTTGGACAGGTGTGGGAGCTGCCGACCATTTGCCCTAGCAGGTAAGCTAACGACATCTGTTATTAGGATTTTCTACAAGCGCCTAGGCTGCATCCTCCTGAGGACCCAGGAGGGTGAAACGAGTAAAGCACTGAAAAAAAGCGAAAACAATAACATATTTAAGTCATCTAAGGGACTTATATATCATGTTTAAGCTAGCGAAGGACCGATGGGGGGTTGAAAATGATATGCCAGGAGTTCGCTGTTCTCGCTGCTCTAGCGAGCCTTGAAACCCCAGCTAGCTATCGAAGCTGGTGGTAACAGATGTCTCCGAAAACGTAGAAGCATTTTTGCAAAAATGTGTTGTCTTAATAAACTGAGCAGATATTTGAAATTTATACAGCTACATTCTCGCCTGAAAATATCTTAAAAGTTTACTTTGTGACCCAGAAAGAGTAATCTGAGTAATATTAAATTAAGTGGCTGCCGCCATTGTTTGAAACTAGAATCGGCTGGGCAGCTATGAATTCTGGCATAGGGTGGGCCACGAAGGATACACCTGACCCATCCTTCAAAGCTGTGGAAAGTATTGTATTGTTTTGAGAGCCTTTTTGTTGGTGGAGTATTGATTTTATGTACAATTCCATGGGTAGACGCGATCTGTACGGGTCCGACTTTGCACATAAAAGCAGTAAGGATCGGGAGTCCGATCCGTAACTTTTTTTTCTCGTTTTTTTTTTTCTACATTATATTGAAATGTTTCATTATTGCAAACATTTTCTCTCAGGCGGAGAGAGGTCGTGGAGTGTCAGCCTATGGTATGAGGTCCAGGAGAGATGACCTGCACTGTTTTCCTCTGAGGTAAGACTGTCCTAATTTATTTATAATTTAATTATTATTCAAATTGGGCAATGATTTATACTAGATGGACTATATTGAAGTAGTACAGTATTTGCTGGGGTAATGCATTGGCCAACTTTATTATCTTGTGCTACCACTCCAGTCAAGGCCCTTGCCAGTGTTATATTGAAATCCTTACCCTGAACATTTCTGCCAGTACAAGAAAAGAGTCCCCATGCTAAATCGAAATTGTGAAACAGAAAGGCAATATCATAATTTTGACTTAGCATGTTTTTTTTTTCTTTTTGTGCTAGAAATAGGACTTCTATAGACTGAGATGGTTAGGGGAAGAATACTAAGGCAGGTCACAGAATCTGATTGATCACAGATTTTGGTGCAATTTAGAACATAATATGTATTTGCATATTGATACTGGGTTTTGTGGAGGGTATTTCTATTCCTGTGCAAAAGACGTATTCATGAGAGATTTTTGAAGTAGGTAGGTTTTGCTGTTGATAACACAATCAGGCATATAACATGGTGCAGACTGTCCAAGACAGCTACCCAGGAATTTTCTGTGCTGAATAAATGACAATATTTTGGTGATTGTCTTGTTTAGATATCTGAAAAATTTCATCGGATCACAATCAAAGACCTCCTGGGGACCTTCAATGCATCCCTTGACAAATTTGTGCCTGGCCTGCTGAAACTGTACCGGTCTAAGAAGGGAGTTCTTTGTGAGGAGATGGAAGACCTCCTGGATAAACTTGATGAACAGGTGAGTGAAGTGCTCCTTTATCTGACAATTTTAGAAGAGAGTATACTTTTCTCTTAACAGAAACTGAAAAAGATGTTGGCTTCAAACAAAACACATCAGTGGACATGTCAGTAAAAATGAATGTCATCAGTCATTGCTTTGTTCTTATTTGGCAGTATTTTATTTAATTTGTAAAAAGAAAGTAAAATTGTTAACATGGTGTTGTTGTTGTTGGGGTTTTTTTTGTAAGTTTTGCGTGTTGCTGGGTCTGACCTGTGCTTTATTTTCATTACTATGAGAGTTCTGATTTTGCATTGTGTATAGTACACCATGTTACTACACTAATGGAAATTCTTGTTTTCCACTGAATACTCTTTAGACATCCAACATTGTGTCCAACTTGCACTGAGAGGCCTGCCCATTTTCCTCAAGAGAAGATGCAACAGAGGTTTTCCTGAAGTGCTTAGTAAGTACAAAAAAGTAATGCAAGTAAAACTAATTGCTATGAGATGTTTTTAAAGGATGAGTTAATCCAAAATGGAAATGTACACCTCCTCAGTGCAGTCCAGATAATTTTATAGTAGGGATTGCAGTTGTCATAACTCTCACTCCTTTTTTTCTGCTGAGCAGCAGCTGGGCATTGTTAGTGGTTGTTCCATAGCAGAAAATATTTTTGTACAAAACTCACAAGGTGGCATTAATTAAAGGAAAATAAGCTTTTTCTTCTTAAAACCTCCATGAGTCAAACGACCAGCATGGTATAGAGGTTAAAGTTAAAATCTTTAGAAATTTGTTTTGTCTTTAGTTTTTCTTAGCTTTCAATAATTCATATTTTACTTTTCTTCAGGACACTGACATTTTGGAACCAGTGTTGAACAGTGCATCAGTTGCCATCCTCACCATCCTACAAGATCACAATGCCGATACGTCTGTGCGAGAACATGGAGTTGTGTTGGAAGGGGACATCGTGCTACATAACATTCCAGATCTCTCTACTGCCCTGGCATACCTCTTTGGCCTTCTGTATGCCCTCAACATTGATTATCCAAAGCAGATGAGTTTTACCTTTGAAGCAATTGCCATCTTATTTTGACCTGGTCGGACATTATGAAGGTGAAGTGGATAAATCATTATTCGAAATGTAAATATGTATATGAGAATATATGGTGAAAATTTCACAAAGCACCCAAAAGAAACTGGCAACACGTTTTTGTTTGTTTGTTATTTCTTTTCTTTCTTTCTTTTTTTTCTGTTTTTTTTTTTAACAGAAATTTACCCTACTACCCATGACATTCTGAAATGTACTGAAAAGACTGTTGAACAAAATAAATAAGCTTTTAGATAACATTGAATTGTGCTTTGTTTAATTCTATATCTATTTGAGTGTTTTTTCAAGTATAATAACAGCATACATTTTCCTTTGTTTATGTAGGTAAATTTTCAACTCACCGGAGTAAGAATTGTATGATTACTCAACAAGAATATCTGTGTTTGGTGAAGGCAGAAATACATGGCATTGAAACCAGAATTTCTTTGTTAGACTTCCAGGATTATCCTAATTAGGTGAACAAGAAGATCCAAGTTGGCAGAACTTGTAAATCTTAGTTAAGTCAACAACAGTTGGCAAAAGTTGAGAAAACTCAAAAATCTCTTGCATCATGTTGCCTTGAAATTTTACGTTTTCTCAACTTTTTCATTTTTACAGTGCACAAGTCTTATGTTTAACAAGATGTTTTTTGGAAATTCTAGGAACCTTACCCGACCACACAAAGGAGGATACAATAGAATCCAGCTTTTTAAAATATGACTGGGGAATGCACACTGGGATTGACTGAAAGATGTACAAAAATCTGGGCAAAACTACCATTTTGATGGCATTAATCCGCCCCACCATGGAAATTGGCAATGTGATCCAAAACTCAATATTTTCTCCAACTGATTAACTTTTCTATCCCAATTTTGCTTTAAAAGTTGTGACACCTTATGTGTGACTGTGATACCGAGACATTCAAATTTATCTAGCGGTATTCTAAATGGAGTATTATGCAGATAAGCCATGTCCACCCCATCCGACAGAGGCATAAGTTCACTTTTCGTCCAATTTATCTTATACCGTGAGAGAGAGCAAAATTCGTTAATAAGCTGCAATAGTGGACTGATCGAGGTCTTAGGTTTTGATATGAATAAAACGATGTCATCAGCATAAGCAGAGAACTTATGAGGAATACCCTGATGTATAATCGGTAGTATATCAGAACTTAGCCGTGATACTGAGCTGCTAAAGGTTCTAGGGCCAGGGCAAAAATAAAAGGAGAAATGGGATCTCCTGTCGCGTGCCCTGTGCAATCGAAAAGGGTTTGATACATCATTATTAGTCCTTACCGAGGCCATAGGTCCTTTGTACAAAATTCTAATCCAATTGATAAAAGAATCACCAAATCCAAATTTGGATAATACAGTAAACATATACGGCCACTTGACTTGATCAAAAGCTTTTTCAGCATCCAAAGCTATTACCACTGAGTCATCTGAACACCTAGCAGGACTATATATGAGATTAAATAATCTACGCAAATTAAAATAAATGTAGCGGTTAGGGATAAACCCTGTTTGATCTGGATGTATAAGTTTAGCAATATGATCTTTAAGGCGGTTTGATAGAACTTTTGTTAATATCTTGGTCTCAACAGAAAGGAGAGATATAGGCCGATAGGACGAGACAGACATAGGATCTTTTTTAAGAATCAATGAGATTACACCATGATACAATGAACTTGGCAAAGAGCCAGACACTTCTGAATAGTTAAACATACGCAAAATCAGAGGGGCTAGCAATGAGGTGTAAGCTTTATAAAACTCTGCTCCAAAACCATCTGGCCCAGGGGCCTTATTATTTGACATCTGTTGAATAGCTGTCTTAATCTCATCTAATGTGAAGTCCGCCTCCAAATCTGCAACTGCGTCATCATCTAATTTTGGGAGATTACACTTTTACAGAAAGTCCTCAAGTAATGACTGACTCGCAGAACTTTTAGAGCTATAAAGATTACGATAAAAATCTTCAAAACACTTGTTTATTTGTTGGGGGTTTCTAGTGGTCCGCCCATGTTCGTTATTGATTGATAGTATCGTTTGTGATGCTTGTGTTTTTCTAAGTAATCTTGCAAGTAACCTATGAGGCTTATCATCCAATTCAAAAAATGTTTGCTTACACTTAGTGATTTGAAGGCAAACTTGTTTGCTGAGCAGAGAATTATACTCACACTTCAATTTAGTAATTTTGCCCAGTAATTCTATTGTGGGAGATAAATGATAAGTTTGTTCTAGCTGCTGTATATTTGACTCCAGATCCTTCAAAGCCATTTCCTGGGATTTACGTTTAGCTGCAGAGAGCGAAATAATGTGGCCCCGAATTACCGCCTTCATACTCTCCCAGAGAATTGCATCGTTAACATCACCTTTATCATTATCATTAATATAATCCAAGATGTGCTTCTCCAATGTCTTATGAAAGGTCTCATCTTTAAGCAGAGTTGGATCAAAGCGCCAGTTTCTTCTCTGTAAGTTAGCTAAATCTGCAAAATCCAGATCAATGGACACAGGGCTATGGTCAGAAATTAAAATAGGATGGTAGGTAACATCCCTCAAAATTGGAATAAGTTTTGAGTCCAGAAAGATATAATCAATACGGGAGTACGACCCATGAACGGAAGAGAAAAAGGAGTAAGCCCTGCCTGTGGGATAAAGTAATCTTCAAGTATCCACCATGTTCATATTTTTCAATGCACTCTTCACAACATGACTGGATTTAGACTGTTGGGTGTGAGCCGATGCACTTTTATCCAAACAGGTGTCCAGTACCAGATTCATATCCCCAGCTATTATAATATTACAATTATTCACATTTGGCAACAGCTTAAAAGTCTTTTGAAAAAACTCAGGGCAATCAAAGTTAGGACCGTATACGTTTACAAAAGTGACGGGTAAGGAGTTCAAGAGACCTGTAAGAATCAGGTACCTTCCCCCTGGATCCACAGTAACTGTGCTTTGACAGAAAGGAATATTCTTCCTGAACAAAATTGCAACCCCTCTTGCTTTAGCTCCAAAATTAGCATTGTATGCCTGACCCAACCAATTAGCACGGAGCACAGATTGAACCTTGCGCTTAGTATGCGTCTCCTGTAAAAAAATGATGTCAGGTTGCAATAGTTTAAGGTGTGCAAGAACCTTAGCCCTTTTTACAGGATTACCCAGGCCTTTCACATTCCAACTGACCAACCTCAGTGTAGTCTTATTGAATGTGTTTAACTTAAATGTTATTTATCATAATTTGACTAGCTAACCAGTACTTATACACTCTGTAATGATCACATTTAAGATTGTACCACCATAGAACAAAAACATCAAAACATAAAACACTAAGAACAGTCCCACTAAAAATGAGGGGCCTCCCCAATCGAAGTCTTTCTCCACCCAATATATCCAATAGGAACATAGTAGTAGCTACAATCCTACCCCTAACCCATCCCGCAGCCCCACACCAGCAAAGGGAGATTTATAAGACACTTTATAAAAGCAAAAGGAAAAAAAAATATATATGGGAAAAATTTGGATAAATTAAAAACAAAAGCCATATAAACCCGTATATGTGTGAGCTTTACTAGGCTCCCATACAGCAAATCAAAGAGTAAACAAAGACCCTGGAGGCTTATACTGTCCATATTGTAGAAAGTAATAACAGCAATAATACTGACCTAAGCTGTATGAGCCCACATCAACACGCCCATAAGAACAGTAAAAATAAGGCTTATGCAGAAGAAATATATACCTGAAGAAGTAAACTGTTGTGTTAAAAAGTCCTACTCATTTGTACCCATGGCCAGTTTCTGGTCCAGGAATTTTTTGGCTACCTCCGGCTTATCAAAAGTCTGTGTGACCCCGTCCAACGTCACCCGAAATCGAGCTGGATGAATAAAGCCGTAGCGTAGATTGGCCGCCCTGCACCGTTTGCGGACTTCTTCAAACTTCTTGCACCGTGCCAGCACCTCCGTGGTCAGATCTGGAAAGATGAAAACTTTCACCCCGTTGTACTGCAGCGGAGCTTTTTGTGCTGCCAGCCTCAGGATACGCTCACAGGTTTGATAGTAGTGCAGCCTTACAATAAAAGGACGAGGCCGGTCCCCGTCAGTTGGCTTGGGGCCCAGGGCACGGTGTGCTCTATCCACCACGACCCTGCCCGTGAAGTTCTCACTCCCCAGAAGCTTAGGAATAAGCTCAGAAGCAAAGTCCAGTGGGTTTCCTTTCTCCGTCCCCTCCGCAACTCCAAGGATCCTGATATTCTGTCGTCTTGACCGCGACTCGAGGTCATCCAATTTTTTGTGATGTAAATCGTATCCTTTCTGGAGCGAGTCGCAAAGCGCCTCTAAAACGGAAATCCTCTCGTCATGCCCATTTACAGCCTCCTCAATATCATGTATCCTCCCAGTTACAGTGGAAAGAGTGGCCTCCATAGCGTTCATCGTGGTTGAAATAGCAGTTAATTTGCTATCAACCGAAGTCTCCAATCTAGCAATTGCACTCATTATGTCGGCTGACGTCGGGTTAGCTACTTGGGAAGTCACGGGGCCTTTTGCACTTGGCTCCTCAGCTAGCGCGTGCTCATTAGCCACATTCGCTGACTCACCTTCATCTTCTCCGATTTTCTCAGTCTTTTCACGGGCTTTTGAAGCTTTAGGTTTCGTCATTGTTATAAAACACATACAAAGGTGTCAAAAAAACAGATGGATATGAGTAAAAAATTATAGGCTGGTGCGGAGCTCTTCCAAGAGATGTCTCACGCCATTGCTTGCTAACCACGTCCCCATCCGCCTGCCTTTTCTGTCACTGCACGCCACCAGTCGTTAGCGTCAGAAACACATACCATGGTTCCGGTCAAGTTGCATTTTAGCCATATAGCCAATTTAGCATTTAACCACAAGACAATATCAGAAACTAGTATACTAATCAGAGCTATAGTAGACTAATATTACCTTTCAAAATATAACTTTTTGAAAAGGCCAAATTCAATTTTCAGTTCAATTAATGTGTATTTATATAGCACCAAATTACAATAACAATCACCTTATTAAGTAAACCCTTAAAAAATAGAGAGAAAACCCCAAGAATCAGACAAAGCCCCTATAAGCAAGAACTTGGCGACAGTGGGAAGGAAAACTCTTTTTAGCAGGAAAAAACCTCGGAATCAGACTCAGAAAGTTCGGGGGTGAATTGAATTCAATTCAATTCAATTTTCAGAATCAGAATCAGAAACTTTATTGTCATTGTCACAGGTACAACGAAATTAAGAAAGGTCCCCGATCATTGCGTCATCCATAACAATATCAAAATATAAATAAAACAATAAAATTTCAATAAATAAAATAAACAAAATACTTAAAATACTAATAAGTATATAACTTAATATATAATAACTTAATAACTTAATATATAATAACTTAATATACTAATAACTAATAATAATATCAGTAAACATTCACATACATTCCCACATACATGCTTCAGACCGCGAATGGATTAACACAAGAGTGGCGTGATGGACATTTTTTTGCAGTATTCAGATGTGTTATTGCAGTTGGATAAAAGCTGTGTCTGAGTCTATTAGTCCTTGAACTGATTGCCCTGTACCGTCTGCCTGAGGGCAACAGTTCAAACAGGGAGTGGCCAGGATGTGAGGTGTCTTTTATGATGTTTTGGGCCTTTTTAAGACAGTGGATGTTGTGTAGAACTTCCAGTGTGGGGAGTGGGCAGCCAGTGATCTTTTGGGCGGTGTTAATGATCCCTCGTAGTGCTTTCCTCTGAGCTCCTGTGCAGCTAGTGTACCAAATGCAAATACAGTAGGTTAGAACACTCTCAATGGTGGCTCTGTAGAAGGACACCAGCAGTCTTTGTGTGATGTTATTCCTCCTGAGAATTCTCAGGAAGTACAGTCTCTGTTGGGCCTTTTTCAGCAGCTCGGAGGTGTTCACACTCCAGGAAAGGTTCTCCTCTATATTGACTCCCAGGAAGCGGAATCTTGCCACCCTTTCTACGCAGTCCCCATTAATGAATAGTGGTTGGATCTCTGCCTTTTTCCTTCTGAAGTCTATTATGAGTTCTTTGGTTTTTGAAGTGTTGAGGAGGAGGTTATTGGCCTTACACCATGACGTCAGCTGCTCCACCTCGTCTCTGTACATAGACTCGCCACCCTTGGAAATGAGCCCCACCACAGTGGTGTCGTCTGCGAATTTCACAAAGATGTTGCTGTGGTGGCGAGGAGTGCAGTCGTGTGTGTATAGAGAGTAGAGCAGTGGACTGAACACACAGCCCTGGGGTGAGCCAGTGCTGAGACTCAGAGCTGAGGATGTGTGATGGCCAACTCTGACTCTCTGTCTATGGCCCGAGAGGAAGCTATAGATCCACGTGCAGGTGCTGTATGGAAGCCCCAGGTCTTGTAGCTTGGCCACCAGTTTGTGTGGGAGGATGGTGTTAAAAGCTGAGCAGTAATCCACGAAGAGCATCCGCACGTAGCTCCCATGTTCTTCCAGGTGTGTTATGGCAGCATGGAGTGCTGTGGCTACAGCGTCTTCCGTGGACCGGTTTGCTCTGTAGGCAAACTGGTGTGGATCCAGGCTGCGGGGCAGTGCTGCTGTGATGTGTCTGCGGACCAGCTTCTCAAAGCATTTCATTACCACTGGGGTGAGTGCCACCGGTCTGTAGTCATTCAGGCTGGTGATGTGGGGCTTTTTAGGCAAGGGGACTATGGTGGAGGACTTCAGGCAGAGAGGGACAGTCGCCTGTGCGAGGGATTTGTTTAAGATCCTGGTGAAGATCCCAGCCAGCTGTTCTGCGCAATCCCTCAATATTCTGCCTGGCACACCGTCAGGACCCGCCGCCTTCCTCGAGTTAACAGCTTGCAGCATGCGCCTCACCTCGTGCTCTTCCAGGGTGAGGGTGGTGCTGCTGTGGGCGGCATGTTGCTGCTGTGGCTCCAATACCACCGATGCCGTGGTCTCAAAGCGGGCAAAGAAGATATTCAGCTCCTATATTTATTTATATAGTGCCAAATCACAACAGAAGTTGCCTCAAGGCGCTTTATATTGTACAGGAGATCGCACAATAATAAATACAGAGAAAAACCCAACAATCATATGACCCCCTATGAGCAAGCACTTTGGCGACAGTGGGAAGGAAAAACTCCCTTTAACAGGAAGAAACCTCCGGCAGAACCAGGCTCAGGGAGGGGCGGCCATCTGCTGCGACCGGGTTGGGGTGAGAGAAGGAAAACAGGATGAAAGACATGCTGTGGAAGAGAGACAGAGATTAATAACAGATATGATTCGATGCAGAGAGGTCTATTAACACATAGGGAGTGAGAAAGGTGACTGGAAAGGAAAATATCAATGCATCATGGGAATCCCCGGCAGCCTACGTCTATTGCAGCATAACTAAGGGAGGATTCAGGGTCACCTGGTCCAGTCCTAACTATATGCTTTAGCAAAAAGGAAAGTTTTAAGCCTAATCTTGAAAGTAGAGATAGTGTCTGTCTCCCGAATCCAAACTGGAAGCTGGTTCCACACAAGACGGGCCTGAAAACTGAAGGCTTTCCCTCCCATTCTACTTTTAAATACTCTAGGAACAGCAAGTAGGCCTGCAGAGCGAGAGCGAAGTGCTCTAATAGGGTGATATGGTACTACAAGGTCATTAAGATAAGATGGGGCCTGATTATTTAAGACCTTGTATGTGAGGAGCAGGATTTTGAATTCAATTCTGGATTTAACAGGAAGCCAATGAAGGGAAGCCAAAACAGGAGAAATATGCTCTCTCTTTCTAGTCCCTGTCAGTACTCTTGCTGCAGCCCTGGCCTCCAGAGCTGCAAAGATGCTACATTTGTTACAGGTATCATTACTGCTAAAGGAGGCCGAGGAGTAGCTAAACAACTGACACAATGGGCAAGAAAGTGCAGGAGGGACAGGTGAAGTAGCCATGGTGCTAACGAGTCGGCTACGAGCTAAGCTAAGCAAGCAAAACAGTACAGAGACAGTGAGTGAATACTTTGGCTATAAATTAGGTAGTGAGTACACAGAAAGGGTGCTTCAGATGAAGCACGTGAAGATTATACTATGAAAAAGGAATGTATCTAAAAGATTTTAATTAAATTGCTAAGCAGATTAGCTACTCAGAAACACCACTGTGTTTGAGCAGGAACAGGAAGTGATACTCTACCACAAAGCGAGCGAACACCAAGTGACAGCGCCATGGAGGGGGCATTCCTGCTCCTACCATTATGGTAGTACTCTCTTCCTACACTCTTTATAGCTGGTTGGCAGTAGCTTCACCTAGCCTTACCATATAAGAAACATCTTCCTAACCTCTTCAGTATGCCTCCTCCCCAATGATCAACAGAACAGAAGGGAGACAAAATGCCTGTCAAAGGAAGGTATGGCCTTCATCAAAGAGTCTCCAATTAATTTAGGCCAATAGAATGTGCTAATCCTGGTCAGTGCCATCTGGACTGTGTCCCCTGGTACTTGTATAGGAACAGGGAAGGAGGGGAGTGCAGGGTTGAATAATAAATCTAAAATTTGCAGAGATGAAGAAAGGTTGGGAAACATGAACATGAGACATTTTTAATCAGAATTTAAATAGAAGATGAGGCTGATCACAAATATTTTGGACTGCAAAATTTCCAAAATAAAATATAAAATATAAATAAAATATTCTACTTTTACACTGATCATTTCTAATCAGTCCATGAACTGGACTGTGTATTAAAAATATCTATGCAGGGATATACTGTCTACTCAGACTCTGCTAAATTATGCAAAAATGAATGGACATGGCTTTGTATTGGAACTGGATAATGGCTCAATGCATACAGCAGCAGCAACAGCAACCCAAGAGCTTTTTTAAGGCAAAAAAGAGATATTCTTCAAAGACCAAGTGAGTCACCTGATCTCAACCCAATAGTGCATGCCTTTGAGTTACTAAAGACCAAAATGATTCACAAATAAACAGAAACCAAAGTAAAGGCCTGTCTCAAAGAAGATTCTTCTTCTTTGAGAATCTCAAAGAAGGAAAACTTATCAACTGGTAATGTTCATGTCTAGACTTCAGGCATTCATCACACTTTTGTTAAACCCCTTGAATTAAAGCTGAAAGTCTGCACTTTAACCACTTTTAAATAACTGTTTGATTTTTAATAATTGTTTGATTTAAAATGTATCATCATGGTATTAGAGATGCATAGTATTCTTGTACTGCATTTCATGTGATTGGAACGTGTCTGAATTTATTACGTATACTGTACCTGTACAGTCCTTGTACAGAAGTGTTAATGTAGTGTCAAATTTATATATTATACCTGTTTTCCTGGGTTTCTCCCTAATTTCAAGCCTAACTTCTGGTTCTTTCTTTCATTATTACAAATCATATAAGAATCTCTATGTTTTGTATCTTTTCAATATTTCACCTAAGTTGCCTGTATGTATATAAAACACAATCTACACATGAAGTTCTCACATTACATACATTTTAAAACTATGCTGCAGCACAACAGCAACCCACAACCAGATTTTAGAGATGTCTGAACTGTTATTCAAACAGCAGGACAATATTCCTTTATATTTTGCTTTTTGCAAGTATTTAGGGCTCATAGTGGGAAAAAGTCTCCTCAGCCAACATATCAACTCTGTGTGGTAAAAGCCTACCCATCTTACAGAATGCAATTACTTCAGTTCCACTGATGTTTTTAGTGTGTGAATGCATGCTGTTGTTGCTATGTTTTTCTTCCTTTTTTACCATGTTGATTGCAGTTGGTTTAGCATGCCAATATAATGCACTTCACTGTGTTAAATAATATACTATGACCCCTTAAGTAAAATTACAAAAGGAAAATGAAAAGGAAAACAATATGTAAGCGCAGAATTTTAGTCTTTGAGTATCAAAAGGGGACAGACAAAAGCTTTGGGCTCTCCTGCTTAATTGTGCAGTTATTAATACCTCTGTGTTTCCTTGTCCATTCAGTGACTCAATATATATCAATCCATCCGCTTATCCTTTTCAGGGTCGCGGGGGGTGCTGGAGCCTATCCCAGCTGTCATAGGGCAAGAAGCCGGGTACACCCTGAATAGGTCGCCAGTCTGTCGCAGGGCTAACATATAGAGACAGACAACCATTCGCGCTCACATTCACACCTAAGGGCAATTTGGATTAATCAATTAACCTATCCCCACAAACTGCATGTCTTTGGACAGTAGGAGGAAGCCGGAGTACCCGGAGGGAACCCACGCAAACACGGGGAGAACATGCAAACTCCACACAGAAATACCCCGGCCTGAAGGTGGAATTGAACTCAGGACCTTCTTACTGTGCGGCAACAGTGCTAACCACCGTGCCACCGTGCTGCCATGTATATGTATGATATAAAATACTAGAAGCTGTAGAAATACTAAGGGTTGACAGAAGAACTCGAGAAGAAGTGGAAGGTGAGACACTTGGTGCAATGACCCCCCAAGCTAGGCAAGTGGCTCCAGCAGATTTGTAGCTCAACTACAAATCGATGGTTTTTTGATGGTGACCGGCGCCGAATGATGGTCAACTATAAATAGACGTTTTCTCGACGTTGTTGTTGTCACCTGGTCGACTACAAATAGATCAAATATCAATGACAAAAAAACAACGGTACATCAACATCATTACAACGTCCCTATAGTAAGACCGTCGGTTTACCACAGTATTTCAATGTTGTTACAACATTGGCATTTCAACCCTGACCATAACGATGGTTAGGATGAAAAATCAACATCAATTCAATATCGTCTTGCTATCTGGGATGTGTGTGAATGTAGTTTACTGTCCATTTTTTTTGGTACTGCAGATAGTCGAATAAGGCGGCTCACTGGGCATACGTAGGTACGGTCCTTTACGTTCACTTCTGCAGACCGGATCAAACCATCAGCTCCGGGGAATACCCTGTTGATCTTCCCAACAGGCCATGCTGCTCTGGGAAGTTGGGGATCCACTATCATCACCAAAGTGCCCAGCTGGATTGGAGCAGTATCTTTCTGCCACTTTGACCATGTCTGCAGTGTAGGCAGGTAGTGGCGTACGAACTGTGTCCAGAAGCGATCGGATAACACCTGAGAGGTCCTCCATGGTCGTCGTCCAATGAGCTCTGAGTCATGGTATATCACTTGGGGTAGGGAAGGGTCTAGCCGCCCCATCAGCAACAAATTTGGGGTAATGGGGTCTGTGTCAGCCACGTCTGATGACACGTACCCCAGAGGTTTCGAGTTGAGCATTCCCTCGATCTCGATCAGCACTGTTTGGAGGATTTCCTCTTTTACAACCTGTGAGCGCAATGTGGAGGCCAGAGCTGCCTTTATGGACCTGATCTCTCGCTCCCAGGATCCTCCAAAGTGGGGAGAACTGGGAGGGTTAAATCGAAACTTGATCTGCTGCTCTGCTAACTTGCCTTGTAAAGAGGGATGCAGGGCACTGAAAGTTTCCTGGAGCTCCCGATCCCCGCCTCGGAAATTTGTTCCCTGGTCACACAGTATCTCAGCTGGTTTCCCACGGTGAGAAACAAATCTTCTTAATGCCATTAGAAATGAGTTGGTGTTGATGCCAGACAGCACCTCAATATGAATGGCATGAGAGCAGGCCCCAGCGTTTTTCATTTCTCCGACCAACCTTCACCTGCATTGGCCCAAAGCAGTCGATGGCTGTTGAGAAGGCTGGCTGATGTAATCGTAGGCGTGCAAGGGGAAGGTCTGCCATCTTTGGGTTGACAGTTTGGGCTCTCCATTTTTGGCACTCAGGGCAGGAGCACTGTTCACTTCTTACGGCTTCACGGCCACAAAGAATCCAGTATGTCCTTCTCAACTCTGCAAACAATCTCTCTGCTCCTGGGTGTTTCAAATCACTGTCAGCCTGTCGGATGAGTAGTCTGGTGACTGGATGTTTATGGTCCAATACTACTGGATGTATCACAGCAGCTTCCAAATCATGGCACCGTCTGAGACGACCACCTACTCTTATGAGTTGAAGCGACTCATCAAATTCCGGGGCCAGGCAAAACAGACAGCTGGATGAGTGAACTGGTTTCTCAGTTGTCAGGCACTGGATCTCATCTGGGAAACTGTCTTTCTGAGCAGCTCTCAGCAGAATAAGCTCAGCCTCCTTGTAGTTCTCTGATGTGAGACTGTCACCAGCCGCCCCATGAAGGCACCTGGCTGTTTCTTCCAAAAGCTTGCTAAAACTGGTAAACTGCTGTGCATCAGGTAGGGAGAGTCAGTAGACACAGCTAAGCAAGTTATTGGTCTACGCTGCTCCTCAGCAAAGTCTGTACATGGTGTGGCTGGGTGCCCTGGCCACTGGTCTCGATGTAGCTGCAGAAACGGGGGCCCACGTGCCCACCGGGACAGGACTGTGAGGACTTGTAGCTTTTTACCCCTAGTTAGATCATCTGCCGGATTTTCATATCCGGCAGATGATCTGGCAGAGTTGGGACCAGGAAGCAGAGTTGCAGTCTTACACGCCTCTCTGCAGCTTCTCTCCTCCTGCTACCCCCCCAAAAACCCATCTCCATTGAGACTGTGTCAGCTCCCAAAAGACAAAAAAACAAACCAAAACCAGCAATAAACAACTTAAACATAAAAATCACAAAGAAAGAACAATACAGTATCCACATCTGAACCAAAGAGTAAAACAGTGAAATGTGGATTATTAAATATTAGGTCTCTCTCCTCCAAGTCTCTGTTAGTACATGACTTAATAATTGATCAACAAATCGATTTACTCTGCCTTACAGAAACCTGGTTGCAGCAGGATGAGTATGTTAGTTTAAATGAATCAACACCCCGAGTCATTCTAACTACCAGAAATCTCAAAGCACAGGCCGAGGGGCGGTGTGGCAGCAATTTTTCACACCAGCCTATTAATTAACGAAAGACCAAGACAGACTTTTAATTCATTTGAAAGCCTGATGCTTAGCCTCGTCCACCCCAGCTGTAAAACTCAGAAACCAGTCTTACTTGTTATCATCTATCGTCCACCTGGGCCTTACACAGAGTTTCTCTCTGATTTCTCAGACTTTTATCTGATTTAGTGCTCAGCTCAGATAAAATAATTATTGTGGGTGATTTTAACATCCATGTAGATGCTAAAATGACAGCCTCAACATCGCATTTAATCTGTTATTAGACTCAATTGGCTTCTCTCAAAATGTAAAAGAACCCACCCACCACTTTAATCACACTCTAGATCTTGTTTTAACATATGGCATAGAAACTGAACATTTAACAGTGTTTCCTGAAAACCCTCTGCTGTCTGATCATTTCCTGATAACATTTACATTTACAATAATTGATTACACAGCAGTGGAGAGTAGACTTTATCAAAGTAGATGTCTTTCTGAAAGTGCTGTAACTAAGTTTAAGAATATAATCCACCCACTGTTATCATCTTCAATGCCCTGTACCAACATAGAGCAGAGCAGCTATCTGAACGCTACTCCAACAGAGGTTGATTATCTTGTTAATAATTTTACCTCCTCACTACGCATGCGACTCTGGATACTGTAGCGCCTGTGAAAACTAAGGCCTCAAATCCAAAGTCCCTGACTCCGTGGTATAATTCTCAAACACGTAGTCTAAAGCAGATAACTCGTAAGCTGGAGAGGAAATGGCGTGTCACAAATTTAGAGGATCATCATTTAGCCTGGAGAAATAGTTTGCTGCTTTATAAGAAAGCCCTCCGCAAAGCCAGAACATCTTACTATTCATCACTGATTGAAGAAAATAAGAACAACCCCAGGTTTCTCTTCAGCACTGTAGCCAGGCTGACAAAAGTCAGAGCTCTACTGAGCCAACAATCCCTTTAACGTTAACTAGTAATGACTTCATGAACTTCTTCACAAATAAAATTTTTATCATTAGAGAAAAATTACCAATAATCATCCCACAGATGTAACATTATCTACAGCTACTTTTAGTACCATCGATGTTAAGTTAGACTCTTTTTCTCCAATTGATCTTTCTGAGTTAGCTTCAATAATTAATTCCTCCAAACCATCAACGTGTCTTTTAGACCCCATTCCTACAAAACTGCTCAAAGAAGTCCTGCCATTAATTAATTCTTCGATCTTAAATATGATCAACCTATCTCTAATAATCGGCTATGTACCACAGGCCTTCAAGGTGGCTGTAGTTAAACCTTTACTTAAAAAGCCATCTCTAGACCCAGCTGTCTTAGCTAATTATAGGCCAATCTCCAACCTTCCTTTCATATCAAAAATCCTTGAAAGAGTAGTTGTCAAACAGCTAACAGATCATCTGCAGAGGAATGGCTTATTTGAAGCGTTTCAGTCAGGTTTCAGAGCTCATCACAGCACAGAAACAGCTTTAGTGAAGGTTACAAATGATCTTCTTATGGCCTCTGACAGTGGACTCATCTCTGTGCTTGTCCTGCTAGACCTCGGTGCTGCGATCGATACTGTTGACCATAATATCCTATTAGAGCGATTAGAACATGCTGTAGGTATTACAGGTACTGCACTGCAGTGGTTTGTATCATATCTATCTAATAGACTCCAATTTGTTCAAGTAAATGGAGAGTCCTCTTCACACACTAAGGTCAATTATGGTGTTCCACAGGGTTCGGTGCTAGGACCAATTCTATTTACATTATACATGCTTCCCTTTAGGCAGCATCATTAGAAGACATAGCATAAATTTTCACTGCTATGCAGATGACACGCAGCTCTATCTATCCATGAAGCCAGGTAACACACACCAATTAGTTAAACTGCAGGAATGTCTTAAAGACATAAAGACCTGGATGGCCGCTAACTTTCTGCTTCTTAATTCAGATAAAACTGAGGTTATTGTACTGGCCCTGAAAATCTTAGAAATATGGTATCTAAGCAGATTCTTACTCTGGATGGCATTATCTTGGCCTCCAGTAATGCTGTGAGGAACCTTGAGTCATTTTTGACCAGGACATGTCCTTCAATGCACATATTAAACAAATATGTAAGACTGCTTTCTTCCATTTGTGCAACATATCTAAAATTAGAAATATCCTGTCTCAGAGTGATGCTGAAAAACTAGTTCATGCATTTATTACTTCCAGGCTGGACTACTGTAATTCTTTATTATCAGGATGTCCTAAAACTCACTGAAAAGCCTTCAGCTGATCCAAAATGCTGCAGCAAGAGTCCTGACAGGGACTAGAAAGAGAGAGCATATTTCTCCTGTTTTAGCTTCCTTCATTGGCTTCCTGTTAAATCCAGAATTGAATTCAAAATCCTGCTCCTCACATACAAGGTCTTAAATAATCAGGCCCCATCTTATCTTAATGACCTTGTAGTACCATATCACCCTATTAGAGCACTTCACTCTCGCACTGCAGGCTTACTTGTTGTTCCTAGAGTATTTAAAAGTAGAATGGGAGGCAGAGCCTTCAGTTTTCAGGCCCCTCTTCTGTGGAACCAGCTTCCAGTTTGGATTCAGGAGACAGACACTATCTCTACTTTCAAGATTAGGCTTAAAACTTTCCTTTTGCTAAAGCATATAGTTAGGGCTGGACCAGGTGACCCTGAATCCTCCCTTAGTTATGCTGCAATAGACGTAGGCTGCCGGGGATTCCCATGATGCATTAAGTTTTTCCTTTCCAGTCACCTTTCTCACTCCCTATGTGTTAATAGACCTCTCTGCATCGAATCATATCTGTTATTAATCTCTGTCTCTCTTCCACAGCATGTCTTTCATCCTGTTTTCCTTCTCTCACCCCAACCGGTCGCAGCAGATGGCCGCCTCCCTGAGCCTGGTTCTGCCGGAGGTTTCTTCCCTGTTAAAGGGAGTTTTTCCTTCCCACTGTCGTCAAAGTGCTTGCTCATAGGGGTCATATGATTGTTGGGTTTTTCTCTGTATTTATTATTGTGCTATCTACTGTACAATATAAAGCGCCTTGAGGCGACTTTTGTTGTGATTTGGCGCTATATAAATAAAATTGAATTGAATTGAATTCATATGTCGTCATCTAATGCCAAGACTGGCTGTCTGTCAGTTCCTGGATCTCAGCTATTCGAGTTCCCACGAACACCTTGAAATGACAGGACTCTGACTGGATCCATGTTAGGACAGTAGTGGAGTCTGTCCATAACACCACTCTGCATAGTGGTAGGGTGAGCTCTTTGGTCAGCAGGCTAGCGAGTTGAGCTCCAGTCAAGGCTGCACATAGTTCCAGACGTGGCATGGACATCTGCCGTTTAGGAGCCACCCTAGAGCGGGCAGTCAGGAAAGCAACTTCCCCCTTTCCAGCAGCATAAGATAAGATAAGATAAGATAAGATAAGATAAGATAAGATAAGGTAAGATAAGATAAGATAAGATAAGATAACCTTTATTAGTCACACACGTGGGAAATTTGTTTTGTCACAGCAGGAAGTGGACAGTGCAAAAGTTATGAAGCAAAAATTAGAATAAAATAAAATAAGAATAGGTAGGTAGGCAACGCTTCCATATGCCTGTTGAGATGCATCGCAGAAGATGTGCAACTCACGCCTACTGTCGGATTTGTCCAGCTCTGTGCTTACATAACAACGTTGTAGACTGATGTTGTCCAGATGCTGCAGCTCACCTTCCAATTCGTTCCATGCAGAGAGCAGGTCACTTGGTAACAGGGGGTCATCCCACTCACGCTTTTTGTCCCACAACTGCTGGACTAGTACCTTCGCCCTCATTGTGAAGGGGATGAGAAACCCTAGTTGGTCATACTGACTTGCCAGAACCCGGTAGATGTTTCTCATGGTAGGAGGATTACTCTCCAACTGCCTGGACTTGTAGTGCAGAGTGTCAGAGCAGCACATCCAGCGCAGACCTAGAGCAGGTTCTTGAGGGTCCATATCAGTTTGATTCAGCCACTGTACACTGCTCTCCGATCTTATCTCCTTTGGTAGATGGCTGATGAGATCTGGGGTGCTGCTGGCCCACTGTCTGAGCTCAAATCCTCCCTCCGATAATAGTGACCATAGTTTGCCCACAACCTCTGTGGCCACATCTGGAGAAGAGAAGCTCTGTAACCAGTTGTCAACATAAAAATTCTTCTCAATGGAGTCACGCACGTCATCTCCCTGGTCACTGTGGTCATGGACGTGTCGCTGGAGTGCATAAATTGCACAGCATGGTGAGCATGTTGTCCCAAAGGGGAGCACCTGCCATTCATACACATTGGGATGGGTGTCGCTTTGCAGATCACGCCAGATGAAACGCAGTAGTGGCCGGTCCTCAGGCAGTAGTCTCACCTGGTGGAACATCCCCTTGATGTCACTGCTAACTGCGATAGAGCATTCTCTGAAGCGTAGCAGCACACCAAGAAGAGAGGCCCCCAGGTTCGGGCCTGGTAAAAGCAGCTCATTGAGGTTCTGATCCCTATAGGTGAATGAGCAATTAAACACCACACGGTTCTTTCCGTTGTGCGTCACCATGTGGTGGGGGGATGAACCATGATTCTTTGGAGGCCCTCATTTCCTCTTCACTTATTTCTCTGACATAGCCTGCTGCTATCAACTTTGTCATCTCCGCTTGATAAGCTTTAGCCTTCTCTGGGTCTCGACTGAGGCGCTTCTCCATGCCACGTAGATTGGGGAGTACTGCTTCAGGTGGCACCCGGAGTGTAGGCATATCACTGACACGCAGAAGGGGAGTTGAATATCTGTTTACTCCCTCGACATTCAGTCTTGTCGTCTTTTCCTCCAAAAGCCTCATAGCTTGCTCTTCCCTCCAAGACCGTGTCACTAGTTTCTCACTTCGATATGGGAGAGTGTCAAGTTGCCAAAGCCTCTCTACTTGACTATGAAGCTCTGATTGAGGAGAGGCAGTTGAGAGGAAGAGGCACTGTTACGGTTGAGCAGAGTGCTTAAGGGAGGGGATTGGTCCCTGTAGTACCCAACCGAGTCTAGTCTTGACTGCAGCTGGTCCTCCCGGTAAGCCTAGGCGGACAGGTTTGATGGGCGTCACTAGGTGAGGACAGTCAGAGCCGATCAGAAGGAGTGGCTGGGCATTTGTGAAAGGCTGCAAGGGAAGCCTTCTCAAGTGTCTATATTTCTGTTGAAGTGCTTTCACAGGGTATGAATGTTCAGCCAAGCCTAGATCATCAGCTGTGAAGGCTCTCTCAATGGTGAATGTTCTGGATGGTTGGCTGGCAGGGGAGACTTTGACTGTCACTGATGCGCCATGCAAGGTTCTCAGTCCTTGTCTCACTGTACGTAGAGTAAGACTCTCTGCCGTGCCCTGTAGCTGCAGTCTTTGAGTGGCCTCAGGGAGAATGATCGTCCTCTCAGATCCATCATCCAATATGGCGAATGTCTCCAGGGTGTGCTCACCGTTCTTTTTTTTTTTTTCTTTTTTTTTTTTAACCTGTCCCGTTTGGTTCTTTTGCCATCAGAATTATTGTCTAAAGGCGAAGAAAGATGCCCAACGGATTTACTTTACCAAATGGACCATCCCAGCCTTGCCGTAATGGTCCATTTGATTCACCTTTTATTGTTTATTTTATTTTCACTTGCTGAATACGGGACAGACTTGACTGGGGAAGGAAAGGGAGAAAGAAAGAGGAAAAGAAAAACAGCGGGGAAGAGGACGGGGAAAAGGGCAAAAACCAAAACCAACAGAATAAGCAGACAAAAATACATATATCGATCACCTGGATCACCTGTTGAGAAAGAAAGAAGAAAGCAAGCAGAAGAAAACGAGAGTAATAAACATCATCACAATGATCTATGGAATATGTCAGTAAATACTAAATATTAAACATTATTGTGCAGCACGTGAAGATCGACAGCGCACAGTGTGCTTTGAGGTAGGAGCCAAAAGGGTGTAGTTTGTGTGTGTGATCACGTGTGTGATCACCTGTGTGTACACCTGTGAGCATGGACGCCGCTTGTTTTTTTTTAAAAAGGTTCCTTCATGTAATGATCGGCTGGAGGGTGTGGGGGCCACTGCCCGTCCTCCAGGGCATGACGCAGGTATGGAGGAGATCAAAACTCTAGACATCCAGAGGCCCCAGAACACAAGAGACCAAGGAAGACCAACAGAGGGGCAGCCGCGTCACTATCCCAGAAAGAGCTGAGGAGAGTCCCAGATGAGGGGTCACTCAGCAGCAGCGAGCAGAAGCCAGGGGGTTGCAGTGACGTGCCCGTGAGCTCCGCCGGCAGCCAGCTGTGCCTGAGTGACCCAGCTCTGGGCCGAGAGCCGAGGGCACCCGCCTCGAGTGGCCCGGCGAGCCTCAGGCTCCAGGCCCCGATAAGCAGCCGCCAAGGAGTGAGCCGGTGTGTACCTGGGCGCCCACCCCGGACACACAGAACCACCAACGCACCGATGTCTGAGGGCGTCCCGCCACCGGCAGGGGAAGTGGTGGGGAGATAGGCCTCAAACCTTGGAGGGCCTGAGATGTCCCCAGAGAGGTGGTGTCTGATACCCAACCTGACATATAGACACAGACATACAGGCACACACAGATACAAACATCCATTCCCACCCTCATGCTCTCATAAGCAATTATTCCACACTCAACCAACGTGGAGACAGACATAAAGAGACGCTGTACACACAATCACTCTCCCCAAGCGTACTCTAAGAACCGGGTCTGGGTACCCTTGCCCTGGAGGGGAAACTGCACCCAGACCCAGGTGGTGTTACCCTTTTCCCTGCGGTGGGAGAAGCAGACCGCCCGACTCCGTAGCAGCAGGGAGGCCCCACATTCCAGACCCCAGTCGGACGGCCAACTCCTCCTCCCAGCCCCCCCGCTCCAGCAGGCCGCAGAGAACGGGGGTGTGTGAAGACTCCAAACCTCCCTCCACCCGCTCATATGTAGTGTTGATGCATGTGTGTTCTAAGGTGCATTTAAAACCCAGGAGGGCATGGAGCTACCTGCCAGAGCAGCAGGTAAGCGCATAGCCCCTCCTGCTAGCCCTCAATGTCTACGTGTATTTAAAATTGAGAGGTGGGCAACGACGCCAGGGGTGAGGTGTACACCCTGATGGTAATTTGGATTCTGTGTGGCGTGCCCACCCCAAGATCCTATATGTATGTGTAATGAGAGTGTGAGTAATGTGAATGTCTAAGGTGTGGGATAAAATTGAGGCAGAGGCAGCCAGAAGGGGACAGAGGGGGATGCCTCCCTGCACCCTGGTGACACACCCCACCCCAAGGCCCTGCATGTGGGTGATTGTGGTGGAGCAGGAAGAGGAGGCAGCTGGAGATGGGAGGGGAAGGAAGGAGGGGCAGTAACCCCTCCTGGGGCCAGCTCCCCGCTGACCCCAGTAGGCACCCCATACTCTGCAACCCGCAGGGAAAGGGGGCCCAGGCCCATCCGGACCGGGGCCCAGCGGCGGCAGCACTGCCCGGCCCCACAGAGCCCGGGACAGTCCACCCGACCCCACCACAGAGAAAAACTGCACCCATCCCATCATCCACTCATCTTCCAGACTACACTAGACAATAGACGCCCAGGCTGAGATCTTCCTCCACCTCTCCTGTATCTCCCCCTGCAGAGAGAGTTCCTGAAGAGAGGAAAGCTCCTGCAAGATGTGACAACCTCCCCCACCAGTTGAAGAGCCCCCCAGGTGGCTCTATGCACCGGCGGCACCCTGCGCCAGGGCCGGGCCCCCATACACCCACCCGCTCACCATTCTACAGCAGCACTTTCTTCAGAAGCACTTGGCTACAGCCAGCACGCCGGTCTAGATAAAGTACCTCAGTAGATGGTTTACTCCCCAGCTCAGCGACATGTTCCATTGGTGGATTGGGTGCAGCAATCTGAGATTCACTTCATGCAGGGCCTCTAGGTGTTTTCCCCTGCATGTCTTGCACTGCACTTTAAGTCGACACTGAGCGGCCTGGTGGTGCCGCCCACAACGCCAGCAGCGATTGTTGGACTTAATCCAAGTTGATTTCTGCTCCTTATTCAGCATCTTGAAGTTGACACATTGATCTAGGAAGTGCAGAGTGTTATTACAATACGGACAATAAGGTGTGGGCTTGTCTTGGACTTCAGAAGTGGAAGGGGTTGTGGCTGAGGACCTTTGGGGGGCTGCTTTGTGTGTTGCACCATGCAGCACGGTGGTAGTCCTTTTGGTGGCTCTTTTATCTCTTTTCATGCTGCTCCTGTCTCTCGAGCTCTCCTCTGAGAAGCTGTGCGATCTCCGCCCTCTTGAATGACCAGCTTATACTCCAGCCACTCTGCAAAGTCTCTCAATGATGGTATTCCATCTTTCTGTGGGTAAAGGTAGCGGCGGAAAGCAGCACGTAGGTCTTGGGGTAGCTTTCGTGTCAGTCTAGCAAAATGAGACCCACATTGCAGCTCTGTGTCTCCATCTTCCCCAAGTTGCTCTAACATGCCGACCAGAGCACGGACTCTCAGTGCAAATCTTCTGAATCCAGTTGTGTTACCTGAGCGGATGCTGGGCTCATCCATAAGCTCTGCTATTCTCTGCAGTGACAGCTGGTGCGGCTGACCATAATGTTTAGTGAGCGAGGCCATCATGTCAGAGTAGGGGCAAGGTGAGTTACTGTAGGAGTCAGCAATTAAAAGAGCTTCCTCAAATTTAAGGTGGTCACATAGGACCTGATATTTGAACCTCTCGGTTGCATGAAAGGGGAGAATATTGTCTAGGGCAAGCCTTAATCTAGCGAACTGCCTGGGATCACCCTTTGTGAACTCTGGGATGGAGGGCGATGGTCCTCTGTAGGTCTTCTCCTTTACAGCTATGGCTGTAGTGGGAGCCAAAACTTGTTCTGGGGGGAGCATGTTCGCGTTGAAACTAGGTCCAGCTAGTGATTGAGATAAGGGGGTGGACTGTGGTGCACGAGGCTGAAAGTCAGGAGCTTCAGTGGCTGAGGGTTGCTGTAACTGTAGCTCTTGTAAGCGTTGGCTAAGCTCTTGTGCAATGGCTGGTAGCGGTGGAGGTGGAACAGACTGTACCTCCGGTAGATCAGGATGATCTCTCGGGAGAAAAACTGGAGGTGGTGGTACTGGCCATTCTTCAGCTGCATCCTGTGTGTAGGATATATTGTGCTGCTCTGGTCTCAGGGGAAAAGGCTGTGTAGTTAGAGGTGTGGAGACCCAAGTGTCATCAGCTGAAATGTAGCCCCCTGGTTGCTGGGAAGAATGTAAGCGGGTGGATTCCAACGTGGTGACATTATGATCCATCTGCCTCCTCATGTCTCCTACCATCAGCTGAAGTTGCCTGTTGTCCTCCTGCAGTTGCTGCACAATGTTCATGAACTCCTGTGGGATGCTGGATGACACTGGGGTCTGTCCTGCAGCTCCAATAGAACCAGGAGTCTGGGTGAGGGGCGTCATCTTGGCGTATCCCTCTCTAGTCTACTGCTGCTCCAATGTAGCAGTGGGTGGCAGTGTGTAGCCTTCATACTGATTCATCCATCCTGGTGGTCGCACAGCCCTCCGTGGACGTGCACCTGCTCTCTGGGGGTCATAATCCATCTTCCCTCTGTAATCACCTGATCCGGCTCGGAGGACCAATTTTGTTATGATGATTTCTGATATGAGGTTCAGTTCTATGGTGGTGATCACGGGGTGTGCACAGGTCAAGTGCCACTATGACCCTCCAGAAAATAACGAGGCCAGTGGATGATCGTTCAGCTCTTTAATGGCAGATTTAGTGTGGGTATCCCAGATAGCAAGGAAACATTGAGACAATGTTTAGTCAATATCAGGCGATGTCATTGAATCAACGTTGAGGTGTGACGTTGACCTAACGTCACTCTTGCACCCTTTTTTAATATTGAAACAACGTCAGGTTTTGATATTGAATCAATGTTGAAACCTGACATTGATTCGACGTTATATTTTCTAATACTGTTGACATTGAAACAATGAGATTCTGATATTGAAACACTGTTGAGCTATGGTGTTGATTTTCCACCTCTTTCGCACAGTTGCTTTTTATTAAAACAACAGTTAAATCATGGCTGGAAATCTACCTTTCTTTATAGGTATTTTAACCAATACTAAACTACTGCATTTTTCCATCAATACTTAAACCACCTAAACACATAATTGTACTTATTTTTGTTTATAAAGGGTGTCCAATTTGAGGAATGTCTCACAATGTAATATCCTAAAATAAGAAAGCACTGCATGTGATGTAACAGAGAAAAAAAACTAAACAAAAAACGGTCAATAGACATGTTTCATTTGCTAAATACTTTATTAAAAGACATTTTCCTATTTACATTTCTATGTTTCACATAAGTTTGTAATTTTTACTCCACGATGGATGATGTGCATCCTGCGCCACCCATACAATCAGGGGCGTATCGGAGCCATTTCTGGACTGCTTGTGCAAAGACAAACTCGGACATAGAGTTCGCCCCTAACTGCTGCGTCAGGCCATCTAGGACAAAAATACACACACACACACACACACAAAAAAAAGTGAATTAGAGCACATGAATAAGCTCTTGTTATGTTGTCTTCAGCGGGGAGAAAGTATGTAAACTCCTAGGCTGATAAACATGAAAGTCACCAGGCGTAAATCTGCAAACTGCCGCATTTGATTCCCAAAGAGCTATGAGTGGAAAAAGTGATAAGTCTTAGCATGGTGTGCAACGAAGTAACGAATAACGAGCCTATCTAAATCCCAGTAACGACTAACGCGTTCCTGATTTTGGCATAATAACTAGTTACCGTGCTCATTACCACAATAATAACGTATTTACTGTAACGCGTTACTTAATAACGCGTTAGTCCCAACATTGCTGGTTGGTTACCCACCACCATTTTGTCTGTCTGTATATGGAAGTCCCACAGGATCTTAGCTCGGTCATTCTCGACCACCCTAGGGGTGGTCTCCCATTTTGACCTCAGACATCCAGGCCATACTCGGCATAGATGTCTCTGTATACTATGCCGGCCACTTGGCTATGTGGCCGGCATAACCAAGTTTTCAGACATTTCAGTCTTCAGACGGCCATTAAAAGCAAATATATTTGCTTTTAATGAAATAAGGTAGAAATATATTTCTACCTTGTTTCATCTTGGAAACAACAATCTGATTTCTGAAGTTAGGTGTTCTGCTTACAAATCAGCAAAACAAAACAGCTGACTGAAGGCCCTCCAAGATTTGTGTTGGGATCAGAACGGACTCACTTGTCTTTATCAATAGCAATGTTTCCAGTAAACCCAAATTAATTTCCCAGTAGTTGCTCACAGTTGTATTACTCTAAAAGCAAATGAGGTTGACTAAATGAGGAAAAGAGGTTGAATTAGTGAGAGAAATGTTTTGGAAGCTGCAGCCATCACTTGCAAAAATCAAAAGAGCAGCTTCCATGCTGCCTGCTGTACTTTGTGGGAGCTTGAAGCCTGAAGCTTTCCAAAGGCAGATATCAACTGCACTTAATCAACCCATTGTTCCTGAAGACTGCTAACTCTGTGCCAAAATAAAGAATTCCACTGAGTAGTTTAAAGGCACTGCTTCTTTTCTTTTCTTATGTGTGTTGTATTATTTTTATTCATTTCTTTATTTCTTTATTTTTTGTTTTGTCCATTTTTCATCTTCACAGTCCCTGCCATGCTGATTATAGCCTCCCGTAGACTCACATAAGAGCTTGGTGTGTTTGATTGAATTTAGAGAGCAATTTGTTCAGCAAGGAGAGACACAGTATAATCTAGTCCCTACAGACCGCCTGAGTAACTGTTTGTTTTCTATTAATTAGCATGTGT
Organism: Oreochromis aureus; assembly: GCF_013358895.1. Taxonomy (NCBI): domain Eukaryota; kingdom Metazoa; phylum Chordata; class Actinopteri; order Cichliformes; family Cichlidae; genus Oreochromis; species Oreochromis aureus. The sequence continues at coordinate 410,759 of NW_024108924.1, forward strand.
TTGTGTGTATGCTTGTGTGCTTTGTCTGGATACTTTGGTTTCCTCATTTGCATGTGTGTGCTTGCTTTGGGTACTAATTTACAAAAGTATGTGTGTGTGTTGATGCATATACATTTGTCTGTGTTGATATTCTAAACCGCTTCACTCTGCTTCACATCGAAACCCATCATGTTAGATGATTTTCTGCTTTAATTTGGGACTTTCAAAGAAGTCACCAGATGTCTGAGTGCACTCTGTTGCAGATGGGCTGGTTGCCCTTGTACTGTACTTCATTAATACTCTTGTGGCACACGAGCAATGTATATTAAACTGAAGAAACTTTTGTATGTTGTCATCATTGCATATTAATATTAATAATAATGGTTATAGTTATAATAAGAATAATTATTATTCTAATTATTATTACAAAATAATTATACTTCCACTTCCGTACCATTGATTGATTAATGTTGAATTCTCTCGCAGCTGCTCTGTTCCCATGTTGTTGCAGTATATTAATGACTAACCTCGTATTGTGGATGGATTATCTCAGATGCTCTCCTGACTGAAGTCTGGTCCTTTTACAGCATTCTGCCATGCGATGCATTTGACCCTAGCCATCGGGAACCCTCAATTCAATTCAATTCAATTCAATTCAATTCAATTTTATTTATATATATATATATATAGATATATATATAGCGCCAAATCACAACAGAAGTCACCTCAAGGCGCTTTATATTGTACAGTAGATTGCACAATAATACATACAGAGAAAAACCCAACAATCATATGACCCCCTATGGGCAAGCACTTTGGCGACAGTGGGAAGGAAAAAATCCCTTTTAACAGGAAGAAACCTCCGGCAGAACCAGGCTCAGGGAGGGGCAGCCATCTGCTGCGACCGGTTGAGGTGAGAGAAGGAAAACAGGATAAAGACATGCTGTGGAAGAGAGACAGAGATTAATAACAGATATGATTCGATGCAGAGAGGTCGATTGCCCAGCGCATCGCCGGAGCACCACTTCCTGCCATAAAGGACATCTACAGGAAGCGGTGTCTGAAAAGGGCTGGGAAAATCATCAAAGACCCCAGTCACCCATCACATAGACTCTTCACCCTCCTGCCCTCTGGGAGGCGCTACAGGAGCCTCCGGACTAAGACCACCAGATACCGGAACAGCTTCTTTCCTACAGCTGTCAGACTCCTGAACTCTGCCTCCTGACATCTGACCCACGTTAAACTCATGGACTGAACATACACACACCCACAAGCACCTACACACACACACAATGGACAACCGTACCCTCAAACACACAATAATAACATGGACTGAACCACCACTCACAACCACTAGCACTTTATATAGCCTCTGTAGAAATTATCCACATATCTCACTTATCTTAACTGCACTACTGTATAGTTCTGTGTAAATAATCATTCTGTACATACAATAATTTTTAATCCGACAACTGTTTATAACTTGCATAGTTCACATTTCTGTATAACTGTATATCTCATATTTCTGTATAGTTTTTTATTTCATATTCTGTATAGTTTTTTTTCATATTTATATCCTGTTCATAGCCTGTACATAGCTTGTACTCACTACAGCCTGTACATACTTATATTTATAGAATATTCATAACATACTTCATACCGTGTACATTATAACATACCATAATAGACCCATTTCTGTAATTTACTTACATATCTATATTATTGCTAATATATATTGTAATATATCTATATCATGGCTAAAGCACTTCTGGATGGATGCAAACTGCATTTCGTTGCCCTGTACCTGTGACATGTGCAATGACAATAAAGTTGAATTCTATTCTATTCTATACTATTCTATTCTATTAACACATAGTGAGTGAGAAAGGTGACTGGAAAGGAAAAACTCGATGCATCATGGGAATCCCCGGCAGCCTACGTCTATTGCAGCATAATCAGGGTCACCTGGTCCAGCCCTAACTATATGCTTTAGCAAAAAGGAAAGTTTGAAGCCTAATCTTGAAAGTAGAGATAGTGTCTGTCTCCCGAATCCAAACTGGAAGCTGGTTCCACAGAAGAGGGGCCTGAAAACTGAAGGCTCTCCCTCCCATTCTACTTTTAAATACTCTAGGGACAGCAAGTAGGCCTGCAGAGCGAGAGCGAAGTGCTCTAATAGGGTGATATGGTACTACAAGGTCATTAAGATAAGATGGGGCCTGATTATTTAAGACCTTGTATGTGAGGAGCAGGATTTTGAATTCAATTCTGGATTTAACAGGAAGCCAATGAAGGGAAGCCAAAACAGGAGAAATATGCTCTCTCTTTCTAGTCCCTGTCAGCACTCTTGCTGCAGCATTTTGGATTAGCTGAAGACTTTTCAGCGAGTTTTTAGGACATCCTGATAATAAACAATTACAGTAGTCCAGCCTGGAAGTCAGGGGCGATTTTAGCCCATTTTTGGGGGTGCTTCAGCACCCCCAAAATGAATCAAAGCACCCCCAAAGATTTCTTAGTTTTTTGACAATATTTGCTGTTTTTGTGACACACTATGTCAAGAGGAGAAATATTTTACTGCTATTATTTGCTGCTATTTCTATAATCATCATTAACATTTCATTATTAATAGTGATGTTGCATTCAGATGCATTCAGATGTTCAAATATATTGGTATTATATTAGTCTTTATTACAGAAGCAGTTATAACCACTTTAAGCTGTTGAGTTGAATTTATAATCTTAAATGTTTGTATGCAGACTGCATGGTGAAAGAAAAGGCCCCACGTAGAGTAACTCCAAAATGAGACAGGAAGTTATAGGCTTTTGAAGTTGCAGGATTGCAGAAGTGAAACTGAAACCAGAGTCTAAGTGCAAGTTAAGAGCAGGGTGTTTTATTATGCATTTATCTTTGATTTAAGCTTTAAGTAGTTGTATTAGATTGAAACATTTGTTTTATACATTTTACATAGAAGTTAAGATCATTACACACAGGATGGCCTTACCCAGATAGCAAGGAAACATTGAAACAATGTTGAGTCAATATCAGGCGACGTCATTGAAGCAACGTTGAAGTGTGACGTTGACCCAACATCACTCTTGCACCCATTTTTAACGTTGAAACAACGTCAGGTTTTGATGTTGAATCAATGTTGAAACCTGACATTGATTCGACGTTATATTTTCTAACACTGTTGACATTGAAACAATGTCAGATTCTGATATTGAAACACTGTTGAGCTATGGTATTGATTTTCCACCTCTTTTCACACAGTTGCTTTTTATTGAAAAAAAAAAAAAAAAACAAAAAGGTCAACAGACATGTATCATTTGCAAAATACTTTATTAAAAGACAAAGTTTCCTATTTACATTTCTATGTTTCACGTCACTTTTATTATTTACTCCGGGATGGGGATGGATGATGTGCGTCCTGTGCGCCACCCGTGCGATCTGGAGCATATCTGAGCCATTTCTGGACTGCTTGAGCAAAGACCAACTCAGACATAGAGTTCGCCCCTACCTGCTGCGCCAGGCCATCTAGGACAAAAATAGACACACACAAAAAACAAAGACAAAAAAAGGGAATTAGAGCACATGAATAAGCTCTTGTTAATTGTCTTCAGCAGGGAGAAAGTATGTAAACTCCTAGGCTGATAAACATGAAAGTCACCAGGCGGAAATCAGCAAACTGCCGCATTTGATTCCCAAAGAGCTATAAGCTGAAAATGTGATATGTCTTAGCATGGTGTGCCGTGTATCCTTTAAAAAAAAAAAGAAAACATGGGGTCCTCGGGCTGTACAAAGTGTACAACCCGAGGACAAAACTAAGTCAAGACCAAAGACTATCTCCAGATTAACCGGACATGAAAGTCTTGTTATTAAAAAGACAAAGTAATATAGCAAAAAAACAGACATAGGAAATGTGAAACGCACCCAGCATATCAATTGATCCCTTTATTGTTCACTTTAGGCTCATAAAACTACAATAAATGTTAAAACTTACCAAATATGCATCTGCACAGCGCTGTCTCTTTAAATGCCCTTTTTGCTTTGTCTGGTCCTTGGTTTTTTTTCCCTGCCCAGTTGAGTACAGAGGCCAGCTCCTTTGTAATGGCATAAACCATTACACGGCAGACTTGCACCTCCAGTGTGGTCCAGCAGCACCAATCAACATAAAGCGTCTCACCTATAGACACATTTTATGAGATGGAATTAGCGTGTCTCATGTCTTAAATGTGTATGCAAGTGCTTGTGTGTTTACTTCATGTAATTGATGATAGAAACATGTCATTTAGTTTTCCCTAAAGCCTGATTTTCAAGTCATACAAAGAATAAACCAAAGTATTGGCAGTACAATGTATTTCTATTCCCTTTGTTGGATATTCATTTGTTAGTTCTTGTAACTGCTAAAAGTGTTTACTAGTTTTTGCCTGTCACATATATTTGTTGTTATACCATGTAAACTGTGAAATTCCAAGATTTTCAAACTTGCCTTGTAATAGTGGCCTCACAGAGTCTCTGGAATCTACAGGAAAAAAAAATCACAACAAGATGACATTCAGGAGTATAAATTGGGGTTTTTTTTAGATAAGAGTACAATGACATTGTGATGCAGCTTTAAAGCTTTTTAAAAGCATACCATCTATAGGGAAGACATCAGACTCTGCATGCTGGCGAGATCGCAAAGCTGTGTCGGTTTGTGCCGGAGTGGTGAAAGGTGCGGAAGCTGGGTGGGGCATTATGATGGTTGTTATCAGTGGGCTGGGGGCAGACTGCGGAGTGATGAGGGCTGTTTAGAAAAAGATAATTTTTTAAGTATTTAAGAATACAGACAACTTGTCAAAAGTTTCCTCGTGTCAGACACAGATATGTACACAGACACTAGACAGTATTTTATTACCTGGTATTTTCACTCGAGGGGCCTGGGAAACCGTTTTTTGTAGGCTGCTCATCCTCTGAGTCCGTATATGTGTACAGGGATTTGGTCTAAAGAAAAGAAATTAAAACGGTCTTAAGTAATTGTAAATATGCTTTTGGCATATTGTTTCCTAAAGTTAGTTTGATTTCTGACAACACACACAGGAAACAGAGACGTGCAAGGAGGTACAGTATACAATGAATTTTTGAAGTGCACAAGTGTACACTGCTTTGCATTTTAAAAAAGTTTACAAACTTCCACTTTTGGACTATATTATGTGGTGATATTGCAGTATGCAAGCACCACAGATATGTATAAAAAGACAAGATCATAAATTCTTAACAATCAAAGATATGTTTGTGAATAAAAAGGTTTTACTTGTGCTTTCTTTTAAGACTGGTCTGGGTTTCTTCTTCGGACTGAAGGTCAGTATCACAGCGTTCACGTGGATATCTCTGAAGACTGCGTTCTGCTTCGTGAAATGTGCCTGAAATACAAACACAATGTACGGCCAGACATACATTACGTGTGGACAAAAGGTGCAAACGCATAGAAAAATCAGCGGTTTCAAAATACGCTGGTACGTGTGGACGTACCCTTATTCATTATTCAAGGCACAAGCGGAAAGTCATATGCGGCGTGCAGCGTGACAGTCACGTGGGCATGCTGCGTGAGCATTCAAACTGAGTCTAAAGTTTTCGTGTGCGAATTGAAGCGAGTGCTCTCCAATCATCAAAGTAACAAAGTCATTGAACACGTTTATACAGTTAACTTTTACGTTTATCAATCATATATCACAGATTTAGAATTTTTGTAGTACTAAGCAACTACAGAGCGAAAGTCTGGGTCAAGCGCTGAGGCGGCGGCAAGAACAAAGGAAACCTCGAAGCGTTAAAGCTAGCTTTGTAAGGGAATATAACGAAGAAATTATGAAACAAAAATGTTTTCTTTGTTGATATACTTTGTTCGCAGTGCAATTTATTTGTTGCCGGATTGTAAGAAGTAGACACAATTTCGGGCTCCCACATTTTGTGGGAGCAACGTAAATAACAGTAAAAAAAACTCGTTAATGTTGTACATTAACGAGTTTTTTACTGTTATTCAAATGCAAACATGGAAATAACGAGTAGGAAAAAAAAATCATTCATTCTTACCTTATACTAATCGCGGTGCAGGCCAGTGCAGTGCATGAACTGATGCCGGTCAATTCCGCTGAGAGTAAATCAAATGTCCCGCTCTACTGTAGAAGACAATGAATACCTGGGGGGATGTACCAATGTGAGAGGGGTGCTGCGGAATAGTCCAAGTGATCGCTGCTTTAATTTCCCGGTCAACTATACATAAATTGCACGTAGACACGATTTTTTAAAGCTGGTGAACTAGACCAAGTCATTGATAACAAATGAACAATAAATCTACTTTCTCTGGTACTTTATACCCGATCAGTTGCAATGCAATTTAATGCTCAACTACAAATCGATGGTTTTTGATGGTGACCGGAGCTGAATGATCGTCAACTATAAATAGACGTTTTCTCGACGTTGTTGTTGTCACCTGGTCGACTATAAATAGATCAAATATCAATGACAAAAAAACAACGGTGAATCAACATCGTTACAACGTCTCTATAGTAAGACCGTCGGTTTACCACAGTATTTCAATGTTGTTACAACATTGGCATTTGAACCCGACCATATACGACGGTTCGGATGAAAAATCAACATAGATTCAATGTCGTCTTGCTATCTGGGTAGCCTGGTTGCTTAAGCTGAGGTCAATTAAGGTGCAGCGTGTATGTGCAGACATACACACATACACACACATAGTTTCAGTACATGCTGGCCTTCTGTCTAGTGGAAAGGTTACGAGGTTTAGCCGATGAAGTGAAGGGTGAAACAGAGGGCAGCAGAAGCTGACACACATACACATACATATTAGATAGACTCATTTATATAGGTAAGAGTTTATAACTGCAAAGTTTGGGTGCGTACGTGTTAGTCTGTTCCAGGAAGTACACCAGATGTCCCAGAGATAAGCGACAGCGAAGACGAGCTGAGGGGAAGCACCGAGCCGAAGACGATGTTCGTTTTAAACTATGTTAAAAGTCATTGTGGTTTTGAGTTGACGTATGCTGTATTAAGTCTGCCTGGCAACAGAAAAGGGGGCTGTACTATCTTAACCCTATAAAACCGTTGTCCGACTATTGTAAAGCAGTTCAATACTGATTGGTCTGTTGAACTCACACATGTGTTCATTAAAATGCCGTCTAATTTGCACCCGGCTGGATCTGTGGTTATTTTTGGATTTCCCCTCAATATTTTGAACCTTAACAACTACTAAAAATATAAAAAGCATACAGTACTTGGTTGAGACGTAACATTTCAACAACAAAAGTATAGATAACCCCCCCTCCCAAAATGGTTTGTTCCAGCTTGCCTCTCCCCTACTCTGAAACGCAGCGGAGCGGAGGTGTAAGTGACTGGCTGAAAACAGGACATATTAGCTACATTTAACCTTCAGTTACTCTTTATATACTTAGGTAGGAGTCAGACCATGTTTCTTTTAGCTGAAAACATTACACCCAGGTAACCTGCAGTGTTGAAAACTTGTTTTCCGATGATGTTTGCTACCCTACAATCCGTCCTGCTCTGTAGTAAAATCAGTGACATTTGACCGTCCTGTTGCTCCCTTTGAAATGTATATAGCCTATTTAAAATCTAAAACTTAAAATTGTCCGTAGCTTCTGTTGTTACCACTGTCCTGTTTTTGTAAATGGATACTAACTAGCTAACTGACTGCATGCCCATTAACCTTGTAACTCCTGTTGTGTGGTGTGTGTGTGTGTGTGTGTGTGTGTGTGTTTGTGTACAGAGAGACAGCCAGGTTCATAATGGATATAAGGAAGTTTTTTCAAAAAGGTGCAACATTCAGGTAAAGTGTAAGATCAAATGATCCGTCAATAAAGGATAATGTTGGATCAGTGTTTCAATATTTATATCTTTTATTAGATGTTCATGTGGTTTGGTTATTTGCCTTTTGGTTGAAAGTACACTGAGAGAGGACTTTTCATTAGTGATCTTCATAGTATTTTTTCATATTAATGTAATTTTTCATCTAATTGAATCCAATCTATTTGTGTATGATTGTCAGTCCAAAGAAGGAGAGAGGAAAGAGGAACGTGAGGAGAAAGTACAAGGTCAGGAAGAACCAGGTAAGAAAACAGACAGGGAATAGTGACAGGCAAAACAGAAACTGTTAAACTGACAAAGAGAAAAACCTGATTTTACTCACACAATCAGGAAGTTGTGTTCTCCTATATTAAAGCTGCTATACAGAATCTGCAAAACAAACTGGGTTGAAACATTTTTGACCCTCTTTAACAACATTCCAACATAACATTATCATTGATTGGGAGATTAAAATTAATGATATATTTTTATGTGGTTCAGCCACAACTCTACTAAAACCTCAGCCAGTAATAGGTAGGCCAACTTATGAACCGTCCAGTTGTCTGTATGACTGCCGTGGTACGTGCACCACATTTGCGCACTATCAGAAAGTGCCAAACAGAGCCCTGGTGGAGTGAGGAGCTGTAAAGAGAAGCAGAGTGCTCTGTTTACATTCTAAAAAAATTTTAAGCTAGCTTGTTTCAAAGATTCTGTACTGCAGCTTTAAATGTTTTCCAAAAGCACACATACACTTACCTTATCAGTGTTTCTCAAACTTTTTACAGTGTGTACCACCTGATAAAAATGTCAAGCTCTCGTAAGTACCACTATGAAAGCATGAAACTCAAAAATCTTACAACACAAAATTAGTATTAGTAAATTTGTCAAATTAGTATCTGCAGTAAAGATTTTTACATACATTGTATACACTGTACCACAGGCAAAGTTTCCTCCATTTTTATATTTTTTTATTAATATTTTTGTAATAATTTATTCGTAATAACTTATTCTGTTTTGGGAGTATTTTTTATGTATCTGTATTATATTATACATAAACATTAAAAGTGAATCTCTGTCCAGAAAATGCACTCAGTTTACTTTTTACTCACTATGAGCATCATTCATTATTCTCCCCCAGTAATTAAGGTTAGGATATGTATTTTTTTTATTCCAATCCATTCTTCTTTTGCAGCATTTAAATAAACTTTATCAGATTTGATGATTTTGTTACAGACTTTTCAAAAAAGTGTTTTGTTTTTCTTTCACAGATGTGGGATTAAATTGTGTTAAAATGTACAAAACATTGATGTCATGTTTTGAGACAAGGACCCAGGCACAGAGAGACTTGATGAATTTAAGAATCTTATGATTTAATAAAGAAATTTGCAGACTTGCACAGAGATGGTAAAATTATGATGACTGATAATGGAGACGAAGACAACAGACGACGAGGACAGGAAGGAACAGGGGTTTAAATGCACCAAGGAGACAGTCATAGAGAACTCGGGACAACTGGAGACATTTAAGGATGCAGGGACTGACAGAGACAGGGAAGAATAGAATAGAATAGAATAGAATAGAATAGAATAGAATAGAATAATCCTTTAATTGTCCCACAAGGGGAAATTTGGTTGTAACAGCAGCCAAAAGGACACATATACAAACAAACAGTACACAGGACACAGAACAGAAACATACACAATTTTTCCTACATATTTACATTAACCCTTGTATTATGTTGAAAAAAAATCACATTGATTATGTTGCGGGTCAAAATGTGTAAATCCACTCAGAATTGTCAAAAAACTGCAATAAAACAATAGCAACTTTATTTTCCATTAGAAAAACATTTAGAACACAGACATACAACACAGTTTGAATTACCATAACTCTTTTTAAGAACAATTTAGTAAAAGTTTTCCTTCTTTACAAACACATTTCTTTTAACTTGCCCGATTTTTTTCAGTTTTCAGTGTTCAACATTTTCAATTTTGTCCACATGATGGACAGAATGTAACTGTGTGCTTTCTGCAGATGTACTTTTGCATTTCTCACAAACAGTGCTTGTTTTAATGTCTTCTCGTGAGGGACAGACCTGGCATCTTTTCCGTTTCTTTATACCTGGTTCCACTGAATCCACTGCAGATTGGTTGGATGGTGCACACTTGACTTTTTCAATGACAGCTGCTGCTGCTGGGGATCAAGCTGGTCTGACTCGCATCTGGATCTTGGGAGTGACAAGACTTTTTCCCAGTTCTTCCAATGTTGGTTGATTTCAGTCCACAGGACATAGCCATTGTAAGCAGACACATCCAAAATATTGTAGAAAATTACCAAGGGCCAACGAGCTGTCTTGCACTGGCAGCTCTATGTCGCTGTGACTTTGTCAAGATTGTCTACTCCTCCTTTGGTGGAGTTGTAGTCTAGGATCAGACTGGTGGGGTTTTTTTTGTGGTTTTTTGTCATCTCTTGTGCTCAGAGATGCATCTGTGTGCATTGTGCTCATGACAAGAACATTCTTGTTTTTTTTTTGGGCAGTATGAAACAACTGTTGCTTTCTCAGTGAAAACAAATAATGAGGAATGCAGAGATCTTCCTGCATCTTCAAAATTTCACTGGGAAGTTCTGGCTTATTTCTTCTGATTGTTCCCAACATAGTCAGCTTTCTCTTCTGAAGTTCCTCTCCAAGCCAGTAGGATGTAAAGAAATTGTCACAGGTGATGTTATGCCCTTGCAGCCCTTCACTCATCTGCAGCACCACACGCATCCCTGATTCTTCTCAGATGCTCCTCCAGGTAGCTTTCCAGTGTATACTTGCATATTCCATGCATAGCTAGATTTTGCATCACAGGCTGCCCATATTTTGATGCCATACTTGGCCGGCTTGTTGGGCATATACTGTCGGAAAGGACAGCGACCCTGAATGGGACAAGGCGCTCATCAACAGTAACGTGGGGACCAGGGTTGTACAACAAAGGTAGAATTTCCACCCATTTATCCCATACATCTCTGATTGCAGCAAGTTTGTCTCTTTCACGTCGACCAGCTCTGGTTTCACGGTTGTCAGATCTGATCACACGAGATATCTTGAGAAATGTCTCCAAAGACATTGTTGCTCGAAAGATTGGCCTTCCATTCTCTTCATTCCATTTTGGAATAATTCAACAGGTAATGCCTCACCTTCTCATTCCCTCTATTGACCTCTGGATAACATCCAGAGGTCACCACAGTTATCGCCGTGTCACACCCTCGACCTACACAGCCACTTCCGTGTCCATCACCGGCATCATGGGCATCGGAGTAATCACTCCTGGGTCCACCGCCCTCATAATTACAATTTCCAGCAAACCTCTGGCACAAGGAATGAGACAACAACCACATGTGACCAAAATACCCACCAGAACAGAGAAGGAAAGCATGACCGAGATCACAACCCCTTTCCACCATCCGAACACCGAGGTCAGCCAGCCCCCCAGCGGATTATCAATCCCAGTGTTCATGCATGGTTGTAGACAGACTCTTCAGGGCCTCCAGAGCTCGAGTTACTGACCCATCTGGAGCCGTGTTCTGCTCCGCTAACCCCTCCATGGCGTCTCTGAGACCTTGCATTTTGTTCTCGCCCACGGTTTGATTTCACTAAGTGGTGTTTCGGATGGTGCTGGACTGGCATGACCTCCGTGCTCAGACAGTTTGTGTGGGCCGGTCTGCAACAAATAAACCAAAAAACATACAACTGTGATTAATAGCATAACCGACATCAAACATATGATACTAAGTAATATCTTGATAATTCGTGTCCCATCACGGGTTTCTGATCGTTGTGATGGCATTGTGTTCTAATGAAAAAGTAAAGACAATAAAAGTGATAAAGTAAAGATCATAAAAGTTCAAAGCTCTTTTGCTAGAGCCTCTTTCTCAGATGTTCACTTTGGCCCCGCTCCTTTTCTGCAGGCGCAACGATTTCCTCCTCGGCTGCCCTTCTTTCTTCGGCCTTTCGGGTAGACTACCGGTTGGCCCGTTGCACAGGTGAGAGGATTTATTCTGCCTCTGATTTTCACCTGTGATGGGTGGAGGTGGATTTTCCCCCCCCAAGCTCTCGTGTGCCACTGCGCACTGCGACCAGTGATACCAGGTGTCGCCTTTCCCTTTCAGTTGGACCGCTATAGCTGTCCGGGCCGTTACTTCATATGGACCCGTCCAGCGGGGTTCCTTCCACTTGTGTTTAATGACTTTCAGCCACACCGCCTTTGCGTCCGGGACCTCTCCTTCCCCCTTGGGCCTTTCGCAAGCCACCCGTTTGGTGAAACTGGACACTTGCGCTTTTACCTCGTTCCAGTAGTCTGCGTGGGACCTGTTCCCCCTCGTCTCCTGCTCCACCGAGACCACCGTCCAAGGTGCCGGAAACTGTCTCCCAGTTAGCAGCTCGTAGGGCGTGTAACCTGTGGACTTCTGTTTCGCCATTTTGGCTGTTAACATGGGGCGCCCGTCTGGCCCCCGCCACAAGTCTCCATCCTGCCAGGCTCCTTTGTTTCTCCACACCCCCTTTTCCTCTGGTGATGCCTCCTTACACTCGTCAGACCCGTCGCCCGGTGTCCGTTCCTTTCTCTGTAAGAGACAGAAAACCAAAACACCTCCCTGCCTAATCTTCACAATCTAATTTTTATTGTTCATTGTTCTTCCAGTACTGCAAATTTGGTTTAGAATATCATGTTCAGGGCTCTCTGACCCAGCGACCTATTCTAACCATAATCTATGTGTGTAAGCGTGTTTGCATTTAGCCCTCTGCACTCAAGGCATTTTCTACACTTTATCAATTCGGACATCACGCCGAATGAAGCTTATGACCTTCAAAAAGACACCGAGTGCCAACTCATTATGAGCACATTTGCAATGTGTGTATGAAAATTATCAACCACTCATTCTAATCAAAGACAGCAAAAACAAATTAACCATACCTGCATTATTAAACACACAAGTAAAGACATAGAAATGTTCATCAAAACATTGCTTGATGTTAAAACTCAACTTCCCTTTTTGACACACTCCCTTGTGTCAATTCATCCGAGCTGGAAAATTAAAAGAAAAGGTTAGTGACATCATATCTCAGAAAGCATCAGAAATTCTCCTCTCAGTATCGTTGCTCCAGCCTTGTCATCCTGTGCTAGGGAATGAAATCAATTTAGTTATTACGTCAAATCTGTTAAACTCCGGGCTCCGCCCAGAGCTTGTGTCCGCAGAATTACCTAGAAACAAAACCTGTATTAACATGAACTTCACATATAAAAACATCTTTTTTAAATTTTATTTTCCCCCTGGTTTTCCCTCACTGACCACAGCAGGGGAATCCATGTCTTGATTCAGCCATGAATCCAGCTCACCTGATTCATCACTGAGCCCAACCGTCACGGGCATCTGATAGTGTGGCACTGCATATTCTTCTCTTAGTGTCACTATTTTCAATCTGTTAATTACAATTCTTGAACATGAAGTAGACTGTGTTTATAACAAGTCAGTACAGCTGTTAGCGTGGCCAATTATCAATCAATTAACATTCAATACTGAAATGATAGCTTTTGATTTATGCATGTTTAAGTCAACCACTTACCCAGAGGGTTCTCAATCCCAGAAAAATTCTTCTCCTCATTTAATAAAGTCTGTCATCCTCCCATGGCCTGGTAACTGGTCCATCCAGAGCTGTATCATTTTGAAATATACACACAACAAGCCAAACCATACCTTGGTCACACCAACCCTTCTCCACCCTGAGGATGTCCAACGCCATCCTTCTGTGGTTCGCTAAAACATGTTTATCTAGAATTCCACTCTGTCTCTAAATTTTGGAGAATTTTATGCTTGTTGTCAAGATTTGAAGAATCTTGAGACATGCACATTCTTTCTCTCACACGGCGCCTAAGTAGCGGCCTCGGCTCCCGTCTTATCTCCTCCTGCTGAGATGAGGCAGAAAACCTCTCCGGTATATTCTGCTCTCTTCTAATCAAACAAATAAGGTCATAACTCTCTGAAAACAGTATTTCTTATAACTCAGCCGTATAATGCATCATAAAACAATATCATTCATTCACAATAAATCAGCAGTCAATGTGATACAAATCAGTTTAACAAATGTAATAGTTATCACCTTCTTCTAATTCATAAGAATAATGCAAACTAAAACTACATAATAGTTTCACAATCTCTAATTAGGGGTATAACGTGACATAAAACGATATAATAATCTTACAATTCCTTACAATTTCTTACTTCTTCCTAGTCCTAAGGCCCTCTGTCCCCCCTTTAACGAGTGGACCCCATGTATAATGACTTCTATGTTAGCACATATCAGATGCAACACAAACTAAATTTACAACAACAACACAGTTTTTGAGAAATTTTATGTTTGGTGTCAAATTATAAGAATTCAATTCAAATCTATGGTTTTATCACCCCATCGGGCTTACCTTTCTCACCTTTATAATATTTCTCCCTCAAATATTCGCAATTTCCTCCTTTGGTGGCGAAAAGCTGTTGGTGTGGTCAAGTGGGCGCTATAGGAAACAAAAGCTCAGGACAGAACTGTCACCAGTCATGTACTTCATACAGAATTTGCATATATTTTGATTTCATATTGATCCTCTGAGTGTAATGGTACATTTTAATTCAAATTTATCAAAACTAAACACAATAGTTTTCTTTCTCTAGCTTGCTCTTGTTCTTATGCAGCACCACATCCTATCACATGCCACCGTCGATTATATTCTACTTTTTAAAATTCTGACTATTTCATGGGTGAACCCAAATCACATGGACCAGTGTTTGTTATTACATATCTCTATTCTGAATGTGAAGTTTTCCATTTCCTGTTATTCATACATATAATTATAGCTTTGGCTTTTCTCTATAAAGTTAATTGACTTTTTACAGTGGCCTGCTATGGTTAATAATAACATGTTCAGTCATTAGTGCAAGTGTGTAGTTCATCTCGGGTGTTTGTAAGCGTTCCCATGTTAAGCTAACAGATATATGAGCTTCTCTCTCTCTCTCTCCTCACCTTCCTGCAGCTACTTCAATCGTGAAATATGATCAGCTGATCGGCTTTTCTGTCGCGATCCGTCTCTCTTCTTTGTTTTGGCCACTTTGCAGAAAGAGGAAACCAGCGGTGAACAACAGCAGCACTAATTGATAAGCTGTTGTTAGAATTTATTTAATATTACTCTACACCAGGATCCTTTCTACGTAGCTGACTGCTGGTAACTGTGCAGGCGGATCTAGCAAAGTTTAGCCAGGGGCCGATAGGGCATTAACAGGAAAAGGGGGCACAAGACATACTTTTCTTTCTTATTCTCATTTAAAATGTCTAGCTTTTAATAAATAATTATCTGAATCTTTACACCTAAAGTTTTAATCTGATGTAAAATGTATAGAAGTCCATTACTGTATATAGTAACTGTTAAGTCTAATATACCCTAGTAAGCTATAGTACTTTTTCCTTTGGGAAGATACCATCTGTGCAGTCTGCAATTCTGTTGAAAAGATGTTGAATCTATTTAATTATTCTTGAAAAATAATTTAATTCTGTGCATTTTTCTGCATCAAATTAAATTGATTACATCGATTAAGCATCATGGCGTGGAGGGTGGGGGTGGTTCCCTATTTTTTTTTGCTGGAGTTTGCAACCCTATTAGTTAGGTTGCTTAATATTTCTGCTAAGTACTCTTTAAAATACCAGAATAGGGAGGATGGAGTAGGTTTAAGTTTATTAGATTGATCAGTGTTGCTGAACTATAAAATATTTTGGGTGCAGTGTATTTTTACTACAGGTATAACAGAATAGCTTTAGTGTTGTGTTTATTTAAACTTGGTATGAACTTATACAAAATGCAGCAAGATATTAAAAACAGTTTTATTGATTAAAAACACACTATATCGGTTCATATCGGTATCGGCAGATATCCAAATTTATGATATCGGTATCGTATCGGACATAAAAAAGTGGTATCGTGCCATCTCTAGTCATTAGCAAAATCAAACCTTTTCTTCACTTTAGCATTTGACATTCCCAACCATATGATGGGATACTTTAATCAAACACAGCTAATAAAAGACAATTTTCTTAATGCAAACATCCGTAACTCAAAATTAGCCACCAAGGGTTAAGTCTGTCCACTCTCATGAGCTACATCCCCCCTCAGCTCTCTCTTATCCTCCTGCTCCTGCAAAACAAAAAACAAAACAAAGTATCCCCCATCTGTTGCAGGCTGGGTGATGTTGCTCCACATTTACTAATCCTAAGTCTGTGTCGTTTTGTCTCAGTATCGAGTCAGTCAAAGGCACAGTCGTCAGTCTATCACAGTCCAGCTCACGTGCATACCTTCACACATTCATACCAGATGTTGCTGATAATACGAGAGTCTCAATGCCGCAACCTATTCGGAAAGTATCCATCACCAGCAAGATGACGCTCATCATTTTAAAGGAAACAATTCCTTGTTTTTGAACTGGATTGACAGCTGCAATCCTTTACCAGACTCAGGACTTCTCCTGTGATCACGTAGCCATATAAGTGAATTTCTCCAGAGCCCATTATAGTCATGGGAGAAGCACGCTTTGCAACTGTCAGCAAGAATATTTCATAAGCGCTTCGAATTTCAATCTGTTAGGCCTGGTTTGAAGAGCTGATTGTTAAATCATGAACTCACAAAATGTCAAAATATCACCACCGGTGGATCACACTCTCTCCGATTTTCTTATCTCAGTGCGCATGACAAATGTGCCACACAGCGTAACTAACAAATACTCATAAAACAACAACACATAGGGCTGCATTTTGCAGACATGACCAAAGCATAAAACCATCCCTCTCTCAGAGAAAGAAACAACAAACATCACTGATAAAATCAACCTAATGCTAATGCAAAACCCAAAATCAACCAAAAGTTTCTCTTCCTCCCGAACAACATGGTGTGGGAATGAGAACCTCAGGTGCTGTGGCAACTTTTGTTCCTCCTTCAGTCAAATCTCAGTCCACAGAAAACTGTGACTGCCCGAAATAAATTCACACCGTTAATTCATCCTTTTCATTTCTGTACCACTGCACCTCATCAGGCTGTGCCAAGCACAGTAAACAATTCATTCAAGCTGCCTTGAGCCATAAACAGACATCACGCTTACAGACATTGTTTTCATATGACCAAACTGTCCCTTAAAGTCTACATAAATGACCTCGTGACACACATTTAATCAATCAATAAACCACATTTTAAGCGTAATCAATGCCTTCTTATAAAAATTGTGTGTTGGATGTTTGTGTGCATTTTGCATATCAGCATAAGCATTTGTTAGCAAAAGCATTCTTCATTGCATCGGCGTGTGTGTGTGCATCACTCTTCATTGCCTGGCGTGCGTAATGACATGTGCATGTGTGGATCACTTCTCAGTGAATCAGCATTTCGATTTGTGTGTGTGTGTCATTTCTCCACTCAATCAGCGAGTGCACATGTGTCTGCGATGTGTGCTTTCTCTTCATTCTGAGCCAGCGTGATGTAGACGCGTGTGTTTGTGTGTGTTTGTGTTCATCACTTTCCTGTTCCTGGTGTTCTGGGTAAACCACAGCCTGGAAAGCGTCTGGGGTACCCTCCCTCCACGACTCAGTCTGTTTGCCACCCTTGCTGCTGTTCAAGTTCAGTCTGTCCGGTTCTGGCCCCAAATCAGGCAGTCCTTTTCTCCAGTGTCCATGTTCGCTGGTGAAACCTTCATCTTCTCCTGTCGGCTCCTCCCTGAGCCATACCAGTTTCTGCTCTGATGCCTTGAGCTCTTACTGAGGGCAGAAACCTCAGAGAGTCTTTTTCCAGTATACGCTCATAATGAAGCTTACTGATGTTTTCCTCTAAGCTGCTCCCAGGCCTTCACCAGCCTGCAAGGTCCGGCTCTTCAGAAGCCAGCTCCCCGGCCGAGCCCCACATCCTGTGCCTTCAGCTTATCTTCTTGTGCTTCTGTCCATTCTGAGGTGCCTCCTGACCTCAGTTGCTCCTCCCGTCTCTGGCACGCCTTTGTGCTGCCCGGATGATTCGCGTTGGTCCATCACTGTCCTGCACAGTGTTAAATGCAGAGCTTATTAAGGGTCACATTCTGTTGCTCTCGCACTCACTTTTTCATCCGGCTTACCGGGCGTCTCGTCACAGCTCCGCCAGCTGAAAGCTGTCTCGAAAGCTTTCCCAGTGTGAAGCGACCCTTGGGTTTAAGCGGCTCCTCCATCTCAGTTGCCTTGAGATCGCTTCCTGTAGCACTGCTGACATTTTCAGTGTTGTTGCGGGTCCAGCTGCTGCGCAGACGGTCAGAGTCCACGTGAAAGATGTAGAGGAGCAGCGGTCCAGGTCAGCCTCGACTTTCCAGGGCTGGCAAAGCAGCCTGTAATTAAACATAAAGAGAAAAACACACACAAACAAAACAAAACAAACAGAAGTGCACGAACAGGAAAATGATGTTGTGTATGTGAGATACAAGGAGGGAGAAAACACCGCCAGGCCCTGTGTCAGCCTTTCTCTCTCCTCTCACGTATAATCAGCTCACAACCCACCAAAGTTGACAGGACAACATGCACATGTCATTCTTAAGATCATGTGTTAAAAGCACAAAGTGAATTTTCCTTCCTTCAGTAATCACTCTCTATTATTCAGTCAGCAGAAAACATTCTCACAATTTTGACTCTCAGCCACTTGAAATTTGCTGTTTCATCGCTGGTTGGTCCTACCAGTCTCTTTCTTTTGGAAGTTAGGTTGTTGTCCTGCAACCCAGAGGAGTTTATTTGTTAGTAATGGATAAACTTCATCATTCAACAACAGGTGTGTCAAGTTTCCTGCTATTAACCTTGCTGGATCTTCACACATGTTCATGAGTGTAAGCTGTCTTTTATTTTCATTGCGTGTGTAGTGCATTTGTAGAGGCGGTATTTTACTTCTCTCAGACAAGGCATTACCTTAAAAGGAGCCTTCCTCTCCACATTTCTCTGCTTGTGTGTGTTTTTGTTTCACCTGCTGTGATGCTCTGGACGCCTTCCCAACCTCCACAAGTCCGCTGGCAATTTTGTGTGTTACAGCTTCCTTAATCTCTCCTCTAATTTTCTCTCTCACTGCTGTCAGTTCCACAGCTGCTGATTCTTGATGTGTGGTTCCCGGTACTATAATTTTGTTCATGGGCGCTTGTGCTTGTGGGTGGGCAGCTGGTCCAGTCCGCAGCCACCTGTGTGTAACACACTAAAACATACAATTAGTATTTTCTTTTTCTTAAGGCGTCCATTCGCGCCCATCTGCCTAGATTTCCTCTCTCTCTCGCTGGTTCACACTTCACACAGTCCGGCGGTTGCCTTTTATGGGCATGCAGAGTTCTGGTCATAGACACACAGCTACTCACACACCCAGCGGCTGCAAGACAGTCTTCACATTATCTATGCACATACTCAGCCTCAATCATCGCTCCTCAGTATAAATGTATAAAACCAGTAGTCATTATCTAAAACACACATCCTCAAGAAAATTCCTGTATTTAATCATTTATTCGTACTCACTGTGACAAATGCAACTCATGTAAGAAAGATCCCCTATAGGTGAAATTTTCAATTTGTCGCGGCCCCTGAAACAAGCATGCCTTTTATCTCATAAAATGGGAGTTGTTTTTACCACATATGTGGTGGTAAAATTAAGTCCCTAATCACCCCCAAATAATGATAGAACCAAAGAGTCAAGTAAATTAAATGTAAATGCTTATATTATTGAACTGAAAGAATAACCACTTAAAGATCTTATAAAAATCATACTTCACACCACAAAAATAAACCAAATCATTTTATGATTTATCAATTTCAAATAAAAAGCATTTTCAAACTCTAAAACATCCAGCTTTTGCATCACAAAGAGAAATATGCCAACCACAGCCATTAATCATATATACACAGCAATAAATCGAAACTCTCATTTTACACTAATATGGTGCTTGAGCAAATCGGCAGCATCTTATTTACAAGGGTTTTAACAATATTTGCAAATCATGATTATAAAAACTCAGTAATAACGCTAAACAAGGAGGTACAAACCCTCTGTGTGCTTCACAGCAACCACCTCATTTTGCATGTTCCTACAGACAGTCTAAAAATAGCTCGCATAGTGCTGCAACCGCACATGTTGTCCTGAAACACTCATCCACCACCAAACTTTCTTATTTTATATTACAAAGCGTCTTTTATTTACAACTGCAGAAGTTATCAGGGCCTTTTCACACTACAATTTTAAATAAATTTAAATTAACGGTCGAACCGATAAACTCCCGAGTTTTTGCGACCAATTCAATCCAGAATCCGTCCCCGACGGTGGCCCGATTTCTAGTGCCTAACCAAATTTAAAAGCGTTAACCAACCCAAACTTTGCCTGAAGCTCTGTGGCATTTTCACAGCCAGGAGACTTTCTGAAGATTTTAAGTTAAACTTCACGCCCGAAACCGGGTTTCTGTCGACCAAACAAGCACAAACAAAAGCGATCGAACTCTTGGCTTGTTCCAGGCTGCCCTGTAATCTGCCAGTCAAGCTAACTGCTGTTATCCCTATTCGGCGATGGAGTTAGATGGTCTGCGTCAACCAAGAGGAGCACAACCTCCGGGGCTTTAAGCTGCCTTAGCAGCCCGCTGCCGTTCTTAAAGAATTTATAATAGTTTGAAACAACAGTCAACACCTCAGAACAAGTGTATGACTGGCGCGGAGTCCTGACCTTATGACCAATGGGGACTCTAACCCACAAAATAACCAATTCCCTATTTCTCGTGAGACTCTAACTCCACTTTCACCGTTTCCTTTTCCTATTCACTTTACTCAATACTTGGGACTCTAACCCACTTTAAAACTTCCATTGTTATTTCAACTCAACTTCTCATGGATTTTCACCAAAATCAAAACAAGACGTTTACCAGTACTTTCAATTGACAGAACTTTTAATTTTGTCAATGTCCAATTTGGCACTCTTTGGAATAATTCAACAGGTGGTGCCTCACCTTTTAGATGTGCCGGCTTGCCCACTCACTTCAGACCACTGGCTACGGCGCCTGTCCGTTCAGGCCCCCTCAGGACCGTCAAACATCAGATTCAGTTTCACCCCAATACCACAGGGCGAGCCCCCAAACTGTCACGGGTTCAAAATATTGAGGGATGGATACAGGAAGAAAACCAAAATAACAACACTGGTCTGGCGGGTCAAGAATCAAGCGATGATTTTTAATGCACCCGTGTGGGAGATGGGACACTGTGCGCAGACAGCACCAGATCTCACTTGTCACCCACAACAATAGTTTTTATGAACATCGCAGAGGTATTGGGCACCCCTCATGCGTAAAGTGGGTACAATGCAATCCAGTGTTGACAACTTTCTAACACATTAAAGAACATCTTCTTCTTCCCTGAGGCCCAGATCAACTTCCCAGTAATCTTCTAACTCTGCTTATCCCTGGAACAAACAGTCTCTCCTGCAAAGCATAATCAAACAGTTACAAGGCCTTGCAAACTATTATTTAAATATTTGAACTCTCCCTCTACATGAGTTTAACTGCTGCTTATGTGTGCGTGTGTGACTCGACCTCAGCATTCACTCTGTCTATAAGGACAGAGGCCAACTCTGCATGTGTGCAATAACCTTCTTCAAACCATACATGTAATAAATGTTCACAATCAAATGCCACTTCCTCAAAGCTTAATAAAGAGTATAAATGAATAAAGGATAATGATGAATAACATGATATCTGTGTTTTGTAAGCATGTGCAGCCTTCTAAACGCTCGTCACTTCCCTCAATAGATCAATAACAGACATCCCGCTGACTGTAGCTTTTAACCCTTACTGGCGTGAGCACAACTCCATAATAAGCACCAAGCGACAATATGTATAAAGATGATCATGGTTACACCTGTAATGAAAAGATTATATGATTAACCAACACCTGTAAACCAGAAGATTAACATGAGGTTATAACAATCACTGTAATACAACTGATTAATGTAATGTCAATAGCTTCAATAAATGCTTTTAATGCAATGCTTATTATATGATTCCTGATGTAATGATAAACACATGATAAAATATCTCTTCTCACTGTTAACCACCAGCTTGATAGCTAACCGAGGCTCGAGGGTCACTGAAGCTCCGCCCGAGAAACGGCACAACTCCCGGCACATCATTTTCCCAGATCACCTTGGGACTTCGCTCCTCAGGTTAAGCGATAATATATATACGTCACTTAGACAACCTAAAAGATATTGTTTTAGCTTTTTTCAGTGGCATATGTATCGATGAGTAAGCTCGGTTTTAGCTGAGATTAAAGATATTAGATTAGATTAAATAAAATAAAACTTTATTAATCCCGGGTGGTTTCACACAGCTGAATAAACATCAAACAGAAAACTGATTAAACAGAAGTGTGAGATGGTTAGGAATTTATGCCAGTGTCTGTTATATTTTACATTAGCAAGGAGCAGGCCGGCTGAGTTTATTAAACTTCCACACGAGAGACAGCCGGTGGCCGCGTTAATCAGAAGGCTAGACCGTCCAATTTCACAGCCGTTTACTTCCGGCCCTGCCCGACCTTCTGAGGACCGGCATTACGTGAACGAAGGCCGGGTCCTCAGGAAGGATGCAACCCATGAATTGGAACCACGACCTCTCCGTGTTGCGTGTGTAAAAGCCTGCACCCGTGCACTTTCAGTTTGTGGCGGAAAAGCACACAGCCTCTCTGATTGGTGGTTCAAATTGAAGCTCACAGCTGTTGGACTGACCTAGAAACATGCTGTTAACAGCCCCTGTTCACTGCTGCTGCTGCTGCTGTGTGTGTGTGTGTGTGTGTGTGTGTGTGTGTGTGTGTGTGTGTGTGTGTGTAAGAGAGAGAGAGAAGAAAAGACACACACACAAAGACCCTTTAAGAGCAGCATCTCATTATTGGATAAAAATATAATATATTCAGACTGGTTGACTGGCATAGACCTATGTGTGTCTCTCTCTGTACATTGTGTATCCATTCATGTTTCTGTGTATTTGGTGATTTTATGTATCCATATTTGATTTTGTGTGCTCTCATTGGCTGTTCTTATTTGTTTTTCTCTAATGTGTTTTTATTTTGTTTTCTCACAGTGTGAACAACAATTAGTTTTCAAGCGAACTTAACCATGTTCCTTTTTATTCAAGCTTGTCATTTTACCTTTCCAATATTTTCACTTAGTTATTACTATTCTGCTCAATCATATTATCTGTTCTAAATCATTGTTATTAAGCTATATTGTGCAGGTTTCTGCTAAATCATAGTATTTCTACTATATTATATTTTTCAACTCTAAATATAGCATTTCTGCTATAGAATAATTATTTCTGCTATGTTGCATAATATTTGTGCTTTAAACTGGAGTATTTTGCTAAAACATAGTATTTATATAAAATTACAATATTCTGGTATATTACAGTGTCTCTGGTGAAATCTATTTACATTTCCTGCTGTGTGTGCTATTTTCTAAATCATAAGTATTTTCTGTAATATTTAAGAATGTTTGGCTAAATATATTCTTTCTGTTATCTTATACTATTTCTCCTAGAATTCTTGTATTTTTGAGAGTTATCATGTTTCTGGTAAGATTACAATATTTCTGCTAAAGTTCTGCTATGCTGTTGTATTTCTGTGAAGTATTATGTTTCCTCTAAGATATTACAAGTTCTGCTAAGTTACTACATTTTAGCAAAGTTCCTTTTGCTGCTACAAAGAAATTTTACAATTTCTGCAACTTTCTCGGCTTTTTCAGCTAGTTTCAGCAGACACCTTCAGCTTTAAAAGCATCCACACAGCATTTTGCTTGGGAAATAGCAACTTTTTCTATTATAATTTAATTTGCTTTGCAGGATGTTTCACCATATGAAAAACAGCATAACCTTCAGAGAAAAACATTATGAGGACGTACAATGCAAACAAATGATTATCTTCATTAATAAAGAGATCGAAACACAAAAGAACACGAAAACTTGGCTTTACACATTTTGTTGAAATTGAAAATATAATGCAACAGTACAAACAGATTGAGTTTAATGGTCTTAGAGTTTGCATAGTTTTTTGGGTTCAGAGTGTCATCCAGTCCAAGATACTGGATATGGATATGGTGCTTTTAGGCTGCACAAGCTTAACAAATCTTTGCAACCGGGTAGTGGTGCAAAAGGCTAAACAAGAGGACTTGGGGTCTCTATGTGCTGTTTTAATGTGCTGATGCACATCAAAATAGAAACAGATACAAATCAATAACTTCTCATTATCTACAGCTGTCTTCACTATTACATTAAGCTGTGCAGAATCCTAGCAGTGTCTATCCAAATGCCCTTTCTTTTTCCTTTTATTTACACCAAACTGCTAACAGATTAGAGAAACCATTTCCTGGAATGTGATTAATGTAATCCCCTTTATACATAATCCATCGCTTTCCAAACCTGCAAAGTCTTTTTTAAGACAAGCAATATGGAATTATAATGTTAATCTCACAACCCGGTGATGAGGTTAAATACTTATTCTTTGCATGTGGAAATAGCACTGATAATGCAAAACTTTCTGTCTAAAATAGCTTATACCTACAGGTTTAGTGATTTTAAGGTTTTACCTGCTATTAAAGAGAGATATGGTAAAAAAAAAAAAAAAGTAAGGGTCAGAAAGTTGAGGGTGGCTGTGGCTCAGGAGGTAAACCAGGCAGGCTGGCAATTATTTTACCAGGCAGAGCAAGGCGATCTTCCTAATCCTAGGTTTTCCAATCAGCATGTCAAATAATTTTGAGGCAAAACACTAACCCCAAGTTGCTCTCCATCGGTTTGTGAATGTGTGTGAATGTTAGATGAAAGCTTGTGTGAAAAAGCATAGTTAAAGAGTGGCTGTAATGAATGAGGCAGAAGTTTCATAAAAAGCGCTTTGAGTGGAAAAAGTACCATTACTAAAATTGGAAAACATCAACTACCACTTTTGTGAGAAACCTAAATAAAAAGAGTAATATTATGTGTATATTATGTTATTATAAAACAAAAGCATCACAGAAAAATGTGGCATTTTATTCTAGGATTTTAGCCATTTAAAAGAAGCAAACATGTATTCACAATATTTTAGAAAGACAATAATATATTGCAGTTTAAAAAAATATCATAGAAGATTATTCTGCCACCCAGTCTACTCAAAAAATCTCTATGGTCCCAGCCCGCTGCGATCCTCATCTATGCTGTTAAGTGTGACAAGAGCAGTTTATCAATTTGCAGAGCTGCTGAGGCTCTTATTTCTGAGCTCTTGAGGTCCAGCACTTTAGGCTGTGCCGTGGTGAAAGTATGGCCTTGGTGTCTCCCACATCCACAGCACCAGTGAGCTAATCATTACAGATCACACTGCCAAGGGTTGTTGTCATGGAGGTACAACTTCTTTGGAGAACTAAGACAGGTCAGAAAAAAATGATTATCACGACAACAGCATCCTGCTGCCAATACTTGTTTAAGGTTACACTCTAATTCCTGGGAGAAAATAGGACAAGGAAAAGTCAGGCTGGCAGTTATCTTACAGGGCGCATGTGGGTGAACATGTTTCCATCAACCATCTTCAGGTTTCCGCTGAGTGCCAGCTGTTGAAAACTTGGGCAGGTTGATGAACACGATCAGAGGGCAGAAAGCTCCAGCTCGTTGTTCCTCAGGTAGAGTTCCTGGTTCAGTGTTTAGCATGTTCATAGTGTTATTACTGAGGAAATAGAGCAGGTTTTTGCAATTTAAGTTAGCAGTGTTTATCACACTAGCTATTATGTGAATAGTCAGATCTGGGTCTGCCGGGTAAGACATCTAACTGCTATGTACTATATGTTTGAATTAATTAACTGAGTCTATGATTTTTTCTTTTGTTTTTATGTATGCCAGAAAAACATGCTACCTGCAAAGTTACTCAGGCCATCCAAAACTGAGTAACGATCACAATTGAATAGTAGGTTGTTGTCTAGAACCAGCATCTCCAGAAGTTGCAGGGGCTTGAATGTCCCAGAAGGAATGGTCTTCAGACTGGATAGCAAGGACAGTTAGAATCTCTTCAAGAAGTAAAAGTACACTGAAACCATTGAATTCAGAACCCTTTTGGAAATGAAAGTCACCAGTATATCTAATATCTAATATTTGATACCCTAGCAACATCATCCCTACATAAACCATAATTCAGCACCCTCTGTGATAATCAGTACTCTCTTCCTTAAAAAATTAATGTTTTATTTTTTATGCTTTGACTCTTATAGTTATCCTCCCTCTGTCTGTAATGTGGGTATCATAAACTCTAAGAAGGGTTAGCACTTATCACAGTAAGGATAGTGCTATTAAAATATAGATTATGTATTCTTTCCTTGTCATTCTTTATTAAAGAAATGTTTTTTGGTCTAATCATTAAAAGAGATAACAGAAGATGATCTCTTTTATAATGTCTCGCAATGTTGGATTTCCAGCGTTCATTTTGAACTATTTTCAACCATGATGGGATATAGAGAAAACCAGCCAGCCAACAGTTTCAATAATAAGAAACATCTGCTGGGTTCCTTTGCCCTTAGTAGTAACTAATTCTTTCAGTTCTAGCTTACTATTAGCAATAGTTGCGATATTGTTTATTAAAGCAGCTGAACTAATATTTTTTGTTTCTCACTTCAGTTTTAGAGGTTCCAGATCCTAAAAACTATTTAAGACCAAGTAAATCCCAAATAGCTTATACTCTGATCAGAAATGTCTCATAATAATACACAGAAGTGAAGTTTGTTTCTCACTGATATTACCTGCACTGGAGAAAGTGTAACTACTAGATGTGTAATAACATGGCACATGTTATTTATGACCTATTGTTGTCAAGTTGAGGAACAGAGCTGCCTCAGTCCACTGAAGGTCTTGGGAGAAAATCTTCTGGATCTTGGGTTGAGGAAAGATCCAAAACTTTAAGGGCAATCAGAGGTTTGAGCGCGCATTAGTTGGGAGGACTGTCAGTGCACGGTGAGGTAGGTCAACTCTGACAGGTTTCATTTCACTGCAAAAATCTCAGGTTTGAGGATGTAATCTGGTTCTGCCCCAACATGAGGAAGCGGAGGTTTATGCAGGTCCTTTGGACATAGAAAACAGTTGGGGTTTTTGTCAAATTACTGTAATATTATTGCTGAAAAGTGCTGTCACTCTCCAAAATCTTTACCTGAAACCCCCTTGGTGGAAGAAATGGACTATGTGGTTGCCATAAAGATTGAGAAGCATCAATTGCCTTTGCACCGGAGAAAGGCCTGGGGATGAGTTGAGATTTTTATGGCATTTCTCTCCAGATTGACATCTCAATCTTTGGAATTGATCTCAAATTTGCCTTCAGGTTGGTAATACCATTCTCACCTTTTGGCAGCAATTAAAAAGTCAGTTATTGATGCAATCAGGGTCCCATTATGTTCCTTCATAATGTTAGATAGATTAATACATTCCTTGGATGTCAAAGGATCCTAGAAGGATTTGACGGTTAGTACATGTACCTAGTTTAACAATCCAAGCATCAGAGGCAATTTGGAGCTGAAGCCCGCTTTATGACAGTTGACATCTGACAGATTTTCTGGGCAGAACTTTACTGGAGCATTTGCAGACATCAGGGCAGCACTCTATGGCTCTCGCCATCCATAGCATTGCTAGTATCAGCCATACTAAGTGTCCATCCTCCCTGCAGAATCGTTACAGAAAAATATTATTTTAAATTTAAATTGGTTTAATTAATGAGTAACAATATTTTCACCACTAGACTCTTAGCAGTTACAAGGCCCTGGCTCCCATGTAAGGTTCTGAGGTTGCGTTTGGTTTTTAATCAATACTAACTAGGTCAGGTTTTCAAAGTTGAACTTTAACTTAACCAGGTATAATGGCTTGCTACTTCTCCCATCTCTGCTTTGAAATAAATTATGCTTAAAATTGTTGGTTTGGATTCATAGCTTTGTCACATGATATGCTACAAAAAGCTCTTGAAACAATAAAATTCAAAAATAAATTCCTGGGTCCGACTTGTGGTATAATCACTTAGTGGTATTGTAACCTTTTCATCCAGTATTCATCCGGTTATAAATTAATACAGTTACTATATTACTATACACAACATCTAGAACAGATCTGGTAGGTTAATTAAAAATGCATATGTATAAAATGTTAAAAAAAAAAAAAAAAAATTACATATATAGTTGTGGAAACAGTAGCCAGTCAGCTTTTATTTCTCATATTTGGATTCAGCACATGAAAATCCATAAAAATAACACAGTTTATCTCAAAACCAGATAACCTCTTAAGCGTGTTGACAACTAAAGTATGATGCTTGGCCTCATTTGCCCTCATAAGTAGAAACACTCTGTTCTTAATCGTATTTAGTAATTGTTTTTGAAAAGTATATACTTACAAATTTTATCTTTTTATCATTTATATTAAAACTGTGAACATAACACTGAGGCAGGATTCATTATTTTCATCAAAAAAACCACTGAGGTGGAAAACAAACTTCAGAGAAGCATTTCAATATAATTGATTAAAAAGAAGGTGTGCACGAATAATGAGGATGTGCCAGAGTGTCATTTTCAAATAGAAACACTAATAAATCTATTCCAAAAAGATTTATTGGAAAATAAAGGTATGCAGACAATCAAAATGCAACTAATCCATTTATAATCTACTGTGTGCAAGACAATCCTTCAAACTTCAAAGAAGGCAGGCAGCAAAACCAAGTACCCACAGATTGACACTTCCACACAAGAGCTGCTTTTCAGCTGTAAAAAAGAAAAAAAGACATCTGATTATCGTTTTAAAATAACTGACTGGGGTGAATCTTTTCTCTAATTAGACTTGAAAGCTGATCTAAACTTGGAAAAAAAATGTAAGACAGATAAAGCCGTTTGAAAAGTAGTCAAACTGTTTTTTTTATCCTGCTGGGTCCCACTTACCTGAACACTCTGTCATCTCAATTTCTGAGGCAATGCTCAATCCTCCCTCAAGTCTGACCCGCTTTGTTTTCAGCTCTTAAAAACAGTACAAACTTCACTATAAAACCTCTGCTGTACACTGTTATATAAGAACAAGGGTGCCAGTCAAAGAAAATTAGTCCAGCAGTCTGTGGCCTTTCTTCAGTGGGCTTTAAATCGGTTTTGTAGGTTCACAATTTATATACAAGACTCTCTGAGCTCTGAACCAGGTAGATGAAACTATGCAGCATATGAAAAGAGTTGCCAGTGTGATGGTGTGGGAACATCGCCTCAGCCGTATGCAAATGGCGAAAAAAGGGTCTGCAGAAACTCCTGGAGCAGCAAGCTCTGCAGAGTCTGAGGCTAGCAGAAGAAATGTGGCATCTAAGTTATGGCACCTATCCATGTTTCACTGGTCTACATGGGGGTGTATGCATGTGTGTGTGTGTGTGTGTGTGTGTGTGTGTGTGTGTGTGTGTGTGTAGTAGTAGTGTGTTTGCTTGCTTTATTTGTGTCCTCGTGAAACCAACTTTTGACATTCAAAAGTCAGGATAATTTAAAGCGTATTCTTATAAAAACTGACATTCTTTTAGTAAAATACATGACAGAATTTATTAATGAACTCATTTAGATCATCAGATTCCCATTCATGATATCAAATGACTGTTGAAGAATCTTTATCAATGTAAAGAAATATCACTTAAAGCACTTGTGGGAACACATCCGGTCATAGAACATTTTTCAGCTAAGACTTTATCTTCAAAAGCCTGTTAAAAAATAATTAAACATATTCATCTCTATGTAAATGAGTTGCGGGATCACACAGTAATGAAGGACTATATAAGAAAGAGTAAATTGAAATATTTTTTATAACTATAGCTACAAAGAGGGTTCTTCGTGGTTTTACATCACAATTAAAGATCTCATGCTGGCAGGGGCCACAAATCTGTATACATGAATGTTGATAATGAAGGCTTTAAAAGCAGGTTTGATCATAACAAGGGCATCATGCTATCACTTACAGTTTATGTATGGATTTATCTTTGTTTCTGTGAGTTACTGAATAGATGGAGTTTATGAAAATGTGTTTGCTTGTCAAAATGGAAAACAAGGAACTAAATTATAAAGAGAAGTATTGCCCTTATATGTTATATACTGTGCTTTTATAAACTAAGATCTGTTCTGACTAGATAAATAATAATGCCAAAATATATTCTTTAGTTGCATTTTCACTTTTCTTACAATTGGTCTTCTTATTTACTGCAAAAGGAGACCCAGTACTGTCAAAAGACAGATTTCTGACAGTGTCCTATGCTCTGAGCTAAATCACAAGGTCAGAAAAGACACCCACAGTGTTGGTACACTACAAAGTGTTGTTCTTGTGTTTGCAACTGTCTCACGGGTTGCCTAAACAACAAAAAACAAAAATATGATGTCTGAAGCAGTACAAACATGCTGCCTGTGACAGAACAGTTATAAAGAGAAATGTTTTAGGATACACATTCCCTGAATACGTGTGCATACTGCATTTCACTCATACATGCAATGTATTAGTTTAAATCTGTGAATAATTGGGGGTAATCTAACTCCCCTCTGCATGTGTAGCCAAAGTGTAAATGGGCTGGTTATTATGGTAGCTTTCTACTCTACCTCAACATGCCTCATTCACCCAAGCACATTCTTTTAGGGTATTTTGTATGTATCATTCACATTCTGATGGGTGTCTTTAGGGCCTGCTTATGTTACTGGGATATTTGGCATGCAGTCTGACCCCTTGACTGGGAATCGAACCACTAATCTTCCAATTGTAGTTGCTCTTATCTCCTGAGGTCCAAGGGCTTGGAAAGGAAAGTGTCTGGACTTCTTTAAGTTTCCTTGGAAGCATTTCTCCTCATCCAGCTTCTTCAACATGAGGAGAGTTCCAGATTTTAAGCCCTATGGGAGTGTCCCCAAGAGAGTCATGGACACCCTATTGATCCTCCACCTAATCACATGAACCAAGGTGTGAAAGCGGGTGTGGGTCACAATCAGCCAAGGTTTCAGGTGAACCCATTAGCGAAACCTAGCCCCACCCTATCATGTATGATTTACTGAGATCAAATGGCCCAGGATGTGAGTGGGAGTTAAGGTGTCTGAGAAGGATCTCAAAACTGGATTACCTCCTGAGCTACAGCCACCTGAGAAAATACAGTGGGTAGGTTGAACAGTTGTGGAGCAGGCGAATAACAGAGTAGACTGGGAGGCAGACTCTTCAGACACCTACTATGAAACAAGCTCCCAAAGTGGAATAAGTGGACAAACACCTTCCCTACTTTCGAGATTAGACTTCAAGCGTTCCTTTTGTCCGCTAAAAGCTTACAGTTGGGGGCTGGATCAGGAGACCCTGGAGTTTCCTATGCATGATGCCCTGACCATTCCTTCTTCATTCATCCTTTCCCTTTCTGTGTGTTTGTCTCCACTGACTCCAAACCAGTGAGAGCAGATCACTGTCCCTCCCCGAACCTTCGTTCTGCCAAAGGTTTCTTCCCATTAAAAGGGAGTTTTCCTTCCCACTGTCGCCAAGTGCTTGTGTGTGTGATTGTTGCGGTTTCTTTCTTTACCTTACTGTTGTGAATTTGGGCTATATAAATTAGAAAACTTAGATTTTAACTGAGTTTACACACAAAGAAAAGTTTGAATTATTAGTATCAAATGTACACCAAATGTGGCGTTACAGTAAGGATGAGGATGTTTTTCAGAGAGAACTAAAATCATGTGGGAAAACAGTTTCTGTGTAGATATATGCTGTCTCAGTGTCTTCTGTCTCACAAACAGGAAGGATTGGATTAAATACTGGGACTCTTTTGCCAGCTGCCATAATACTGTGCTTTATTTACAGAACTGATATCATGCGACGACAACAGGACAGTCAAAATTATTTTGCACATCCTTTGCTGTGACAGTTAGTGACACAACTGGTGCCTCAGCCATGTGTGTCACGGCAGCTGCTGCACATGGAAGTAGGTCAGGACGGTAATTCCTTATGAGAGGAGAAAGCAGAAAAACTGCCAAACATGTCACTCTCTGTTACACAGCAATGAAAAGACTGAGGACTGAGGGTAGAGAGGAGAAGGGAGGGGACAGAAACGAAGAAGGAGAAAAGAGACAGAAACAAGAGGAAATGGAGAAGATGGGAGAAAACAATGATGGAGCAGAAGGGTTGCAGAGATTTAGAGGCAAGAGAGCAAGCCAGTGAGTGAGTGGGAGGAGAATGCTGAGGATCAGAGTGAATGGAGAGAATATGACTGTGAGAAGAAACCATTGCAGAGTGATAGGTTAAGAAAGCGAGAATAAATAGAGCGGTGGGGAGAGCACGGGCCAAAGCTGAGCCGTGCAGCACGACATTAAGATTAATCGAGACTCTGTGGAAAAAGAGGAAGCAGATGGACAGCTGCTGACTGGACTGTTCTTTGTCAGAGAAAGAAGAAGATGAAAGATCTTTTTCAAACCTGGCCAGCTTTACCGCAATGCACACACACCACAGTGGGCGAGCCATCTGGAATGGTGTCATTAGTCAATCACAGAGATAGAGACAGAGCAGATAAGAGGAGAAGCAGAGAGGGTGAGAAGGGGAGAGCGGTACCTGTGTGTGTCTGAGTGGGTGTGTGTAACACAGGGGCACAGAGGTAGCTTATACAGCAAACAAAGATATAACCAGTGAGAGAAGTTTAGTTCAAGCTGATTTTTCCAACTCATGAGCAAATAATGTACTCGGAGTTTTAATTATGCCAACACTTCTGAACAAAAGACAAGCAACAACAAATAAGTGGGATTTTTTTTTTTTTTAGTATCCAGAGCTTTGCTAGAAAAAGTCCAGTGGTCTGAGATCTGTTATAGTGGAAATACAAGTGTTATCAATAACATTTACAATTACTTTGTTCTATTCAGATATTCCAATAATTCAATGAGAGCTTGATCCATGCCCAAAGCAAAAGAGAACACACAGAAACAGAAGCACAAATGCACATAGTGTCTGAGTGTGTATGAGTTTTGGACTACGTGGACTGTGTACTGTGATGGTCACTATATTTGGTTTGAGAAGGGCCATGCTAAGTTATCAGTTAAATGCTAACAAGTGGTTAGTAAAAGTTGCAAGCCATAAAATGTATAATCACACAGACATAAGTCTCTACGATCAGCTACTATTAAATAATAAAATAATCAAATACAAGAATTCACTCACTGGAGGGCAAACTTCTGGATGCTCTATACTTACACAACAGGCCATGTTATCTGTGAGTATTACTTCTACTAAATGCTCCAAAAAGACCTTTCAGGTGTACAAACAAATCAATCAAACAGTAGTCGCAGATATTTACAACCAGAAGCGTAATGGCATAGTAGCTCATGCCAGCTCAAACTACCACATAAACTAATAAGAAATCCACAAATGTGGGAGACCTATTAGGTAAAACACTCTAGGAGGAAAAGTGATTCTTGTAGAATTGTGAAGGGGGCAAATGTGTCACTATAGCATGAGCTCACTGGGCCCTGAGCTAAAAATAAAAACTTTTTACATTCAGATATTAGGCTTCAATAGGTTGATGACTAATACGTGCTGCAAGGTACTAGATACAGTAGCTCTCATATAGTATTTGTCAAGATGATTAAGTGTGGGAAAACTTGATGGCCCAATTACTGCTAAAAATAATCAACATACATCAGCCATTTACATTTGCACATGCGTCCTTAAATTCCAATCTAGTAATTTAAATAGTAGCTTTTTTCTGCTTTATATATAATATTACAGCAGTGCAGCGGGATATTCATATTAAACATGGCAAAAGGTTTTTAAAAATGTGCTACTATTTTCAACCTGCGTCCTGAGCCAAAATCTCACTGCACAGTTTGTTCAACTCTGTGTATGATGTCAAAGAACATAAGCTATCCATTGTTGTTACCCACTTAGAGACATCTCACTTGAAGTGACTCAAGTAAATACAAAAATTCATTTATGGATCTCTACAAAGGCGCATGATGGGTCCAATCTAAACAGCGTTGGTCACAAAGAAAAAAAAGTCCAAGACAGTCTGGGTGAGTCACAGTAAAAATAGATAAATAATAATAGAATCAATAAAGAAAGTAAAGAGTAGCAGCAGCCTTCTTCTTCAAATTCAAATTAATTAGTATAATTTTGGCGAGTACTTTCCATAACTGCAAAAGTTAGCTGTTTGTTCTCGTTTATTAGCACAAATCAATGAAGAAAAAAACATGCTTAAAATGGCTACTGTAAAAATATAAAAATGGAAAACTGTAAAGTTGGAAAAGAAGTGACAGACCATCGGAAAACAATTAATAATAATAATAATAATAATAATAATAATGAGTTTTGCATTTATATACGCTTTTAGGGACCCCTCAAAGCGCTTTACAATATTCACTATTCATTCACTCTCACATTCATACAACGGTGAAGGCAAGCTACAGTTGTAGCCACAGCTGCCCTGGGCAGACTGACAGAGAAGCACAGGCTGCCATGTATCGTAAGCCCTCGCCCCCTGTGCCACCAGTAGGCGTTAGGTGAAGTGTTCGCCCAAGACACAAGAGCCGAGACTGAGTTCGAGGCCGGGGCTCAGAGCTAGCCTGCCTCCGATTACAAGAGCCTAACACCCAAGTCTTGAGCCCACGTAATTAAAGAGAAGCTGGAAGGAGGGGTTGAGGGAGCGCAAACACACAGTGCTGATAATGACTGGCTGCTTAATGTCTCCTCTCTCCACACAGCACTCTGAAGCTGTTTCTACAGCCACTCAACCCACAGCACATGGCATTGTATTCGTTTTGTATGGCGAGCTTTAATCGTAAGCGTTTAGTTAACAATGGCCCCAAAGCCATCAGATCAAACCTAATAGTGATCAGATGGTGCATTTTTATGGAGGAGCCCATCATTTGAGGTTGGCTTCAAAAGCAAATCGCTGTCAATAACTGGCTGCTAAAGAGGAATGGCTGCACCGTGCTTATTGATGAAACGACTTGACTTTGCAAGTCAATACGCTACAAATGGCAACAGTGGTAATTGCCTCTGGTGCTGCCGGAAGCTCCCTCAACATCAAAGCCATAGGAGCTCAAGTGAAATTTATAAGGCCAGTGCTCAGGTTTCTGACAAACCGGCCAACATACATGAACATGAATGATGCTCTCCACGTGTTGGGAGGCAGCTGATTAGGGAGCAACAAAGTTTTAAATTTGTAGTCTAAAACCGCGCTAAACATCATTATTGCAGGAAAATGCCAGAAGGGCTATGACTACACCCGCGGGAGACTCTGAGGATAGTATCTTGTTAGTAAAGCTTCAAATGGGGTCTACACTCCAGAAGTCAAATGTCACCATTGCAATGCAAAGGTGGGTTTAAAATAACTGCACCAAAAGCTGCGCCAAGGAAAATTACTCCAACAATGCATTTGGTTTGTGTTTGCTATCACACTAAAAAGAGAGAATGAAGAATGCAGTTCTCATCTTGCATATATGAAATATGTAATAGTAATATTCTACCCTACATTATCATCTCTTTTTCATATATTTAGGTAGCACCATTCAGTGGAGATGGTAGAATTTGAACAAAAGATCTTCAGGGACACTGCGGCAAGAGTCAGGACCGGCGCTGAGAAAGGCAGATAATGTGAAAACAGCCAGTGCTCTGAGGCTCCGACTTCCCTTTTTACCCGCAGCTAAAACACAGCATGGATATGAAGACACACCACAGAAAATGACATGCAACATGGAAAGGAAAGGAAAAGGAAGCCATGTTTTTAATGTGCTGTTTTGCAGTTTAAGGAATTAAAAAAATGATCCACGTAACCAGACACATTATAAGACAAAGGCGGTGGCCTCAAATCATCCTGAACTGGAATCTAATGGCCAAATCTAGATGACAGAAAATAATGTTATAATTTTAACCAGGTTTTAAAAAGAATTTCAAAGGTTGTTTCAAAGATTCTTTTTTTTACATATCTAACTCAAAGTTAAGTTCAAGTTTAAATAATGTGCGCTGCTCAAAGGGGGCAACACAGTAGGGATTACATGGTATTTTAGATGCCTGCCATTTCATGAGCGCTCCTCATTTATCTCAATTTGGGGAGTACACACTGATGCCTGCTTCAGGCCCGTGAGGCTGTATGTCATCTCCTGGTCTTACATGTGTAAGGTAAAGAGGTAACCACTACGCCACAGAGCCACTGAGTAATCTTCAACTCACTTTTCTTGTCCAATCAGTTCATATTACGCTCTCAGAGACAAAGTCAGAGAGGGCAACATTACATATCAATAAAATACCTAGACAATGGTAATTTCCAACACAAAGATAGATGGACTCAAGTTTAGCACCTCCTGAAAGAGTTCCTACTAGTAAGTGGATAAGAGAATTCCAACCTTAGCCATAACCTAAACGAGGAGTTGCCAGTGTCAAGAGGTTAGCAAAGCCTAGAATTAAATGCCCTGTTTTGTGAGAAGAACAGAAACCATTTTCCTGTGATTCTCCTGTACTAGCACTACCCTAGCACACACCATCTCAAGGATGGCCATGTTAGGGTTAACTGGTGATTCTGAATTGACCAACAATGTGAGATAAACATAAAGTATTTGAAGAGCATACACTATATGAATGCAAGATAAACAGCATGACTACTGAAGTTAAAAGTGTTTTGAGTGGTCAGTGACACTAAAAAGTGTCATGTAAATGGGTATATTACAAAGGTGTCTGAGTTAGGTGACTAGCAGTAACCACAGAAAATCAATGAATGAAACAACTACCTGTTAACACGAAGTGAGCATCTTTTGAATCAACTGGATTACTAATGAGAGTGGAGGATAAGCGATTGACATATCCTGTGACAAAAAACCTGACAGAGGAAACTGGGTCTGGAATGTCCACTAGTGACAAAGCGATGTGTGAATTTGGGAGTTCTTCTGTGTACAACCTTCAACCTTTGTCACTCTAAGATCATACAGACCACCTATTTTTAAATAAAAATAATTTAGACTTTTTCTGTCTTGTCCATTATGGTTTAGGACTTACAGTAATGTGACTCATGGCACATACAGTAAAACCTAGATGGAGCTGATTTTTTCTGTCTGTGTTCAGACAGCAGCACCTCGTGGGAATGCTTTGAGCTACCACAAATGTCCCCATAAAGCTTGTCTTTTATTCTTTCTGAAACTGTTTTAATTTTTTAGTCTGAAACAGTAACAGACTTACGATTATTTAAAAGTGTTTGTAAAATAGGCCACCTCTATTTGGCGACATTAAAATTGTATTGACATATATATATTTTTGGGCGCTTATTATAGTCATTGATATGGAATTTCCAATCTAGACATCAATGAAAAAAAGCTCATAAGTGAATTTATTAGCATTAGCATTAGCATCATAGAAAGGTTGCAAATGATTGCATTTGTAGGCAATATACCCTTACCACGCTAGCTACCAAGTTAGCAAGCTTGGTATATTAAAATATCACGACAGAAAATGTTGATGTGTGTGTGGATGAGGGTTGTAGCAGGTAAATGTAGATTGCTGTAATTAAGCTTTAGTGTTTCTAGTTTTTCTTAAATTCTTGGATGTTAAAATTTTTTTAGTTTTCTGCTTGAACTGGTAGTGGTGGAGTGGAAAAGATGCATATATATTTGCTAAAATATGTGATTAAAGGTTGTTAATGTATCTTTAAATCAGTGAATGCTTTTTTTCCGATTACATTATTATTATAGAAAAGAAGGCTCACTGCAACAGTTCTAATGTCATCTCATATTTCTTCTAACTGCAGTTCTGACTTAAACTCAAAACTCTAAAAATAAGATCGTCCGGGTGCTAACGCCAGTAATCTCTGGCCAGCTTTCATGCAGGCAGATGTTGACCATAATGACACTCGAGCAAGCATGAACAACTCCACCGTCGGGTCCCCAACTGGAGCACCGGCTCCAAATGATGAGTTGAATCAACCCATTTCCTATTTAAACAAGGACCCTACCATTGTTCCCTGCAGGCTAATGGCTCGCCGTGACATTAGACTCCTGAGCTCTGCTTCCTCCCCAGGTTAACTCTGGGACCACCTCTGAGTCTGCAGGGGCGTTAATGAATGCATATCATCACCAGGGTAATGGGAAGCCCTGTGGGTGTTCAACATGGGCCTCCAGCATCCCCTACTGAAGTTGATGTTTAGTGCTCGCACACCCTGGTTTCGGGAGTTTGGAACACTTTCCTTCACAGGTTGAAAATGAGATGCTATGACCATGTAAAGCAGGTAGCACCTGATGGCCTTTTGCACTATAACTTTTCTTGGAGTCCTCAGCTTCAGCTTTGTGCCTTGTTTTGTATAGCAGAGTTGTTTCAGTACATGTGCCAAAACAGGTTGTTTACTTTCAGTTTAAGATTTTACTAACCTACTGATACTGGCAACGCTCAAGAATTCTCAATCAGATAATACTGATTTTAAATCAAGGTCTTATAAACGCCATTTTAAGCATTATAGTTTATTTTTTGCTGTTAAAAGTTGTAACATTTGGTTGAAATAGGTAGAAATTTTCAAACCCTAATGTAAGAGGTTAACAATTAACATTTACAATGTTATAACTCCTGCTCTTTGAGTCTCGGTAATAAAAAGTATTTTTAAAACACGCACTCGGTCCACACCCCCAAAAGTGTCCCTTGTAAAGGAGAAAAAATGCTTTTTTTTTGGGATGGTTTACCTGAAACTTGAATCTTTATATTGACACCCTGCATTACTTGTTGTTTTATTTATTATTTCCAGTTACCCCTTCATTAATATAATATATATTATTTTTGAGAAACAGACGGTTTTGAACATCAGTATGGCTGTCAGCTGCTTCTCAGCTCACAGGCAGAAAAGGTGTTACCTGTGATGACTACAATAGTGACATCCATTCCTCACGGCGCTCATAGGCGTATAGTGCCAAGAGTAAAATGAAACCGTGTAGATCAATCCTGGCTCATGGTAGTGGTTAGCATAGCATTCAACATCTCCCTTTGTTTCTTTTGGAGCATGCACCAATAAAACAGCATAGTATAAGCCAGAACGCTTTACTTACATTTTGTAGTTACAATTAATCCTACCTGAACTACTAGCTTGTTGTATCCACAAAGCTTATTAGCTATCATTTCTTAAAGAAACTATTTCCAGTAACAGATTAGCTGAAGCCTCTGTGTGGTTGTGGGTACTGCTTACACATGGAAGTCATAGTAGCACAGGATTAAGCGCATAAATACAAAAGGAAAAATCGAGTGCATGCTGCATGTTATGTAATAAATGTATCCACTTCAAATACCTCCTATTATAGTTTGACCTCATTCTTGTGAAATCATTCGGTGCCATCCACCATGCTGGCGCCTCATATCTTGAAAAGGCACATGCAGTGTTGTTGGGACTAGCAGCGTTATTGTAGTGGCGCTACAGTAACTACGATTAATATTGTGGTAGCGAAACACGGTAACTTAGTTATTATGCCAAAAACCAGGAACGCGTATCACATTGTTACTGGGTTAGATGACTCGTTGCTCAAGTACTGCTATCGTGGTGGCGATAACGCTGGATATCCAACTTCCTGAATTCAACAACATTAGCAAGAAGTGGTGAGGCCAGCAGGTGGATGAAAGGAAAGGGAGGCAGAGGAGAGACCCCGAGGCCGGCCGGTCCGCTGCGGTCAGTGTGAACTGAACTTCAGGTAAGAAGTTGCTGACCCGCAGTCTGTCTGGGTCCGAAATATAAACCAAGTTTAAATTGGAGTTTATTTTCGGTGTGGCATGACTTTATTTTAAGTACTGCGTGCTACAGCTAGCGACATTTGAGTTTCTATACAGCTGGTGGGTGCTAGTGTTACTGATGCTGGAAACTTTATTTTGTTCAGATGCAGTTAATTATTAGAGTTACCAACCGCCCCGTGAAAAACAGGAATGCCTCGTAAACAGAGAGAAAGATTCACGGCGTTTCGTAGCTTCGAGGTGCGTGAAAAGGAACACAGTTTGTCCCGGACTTTAGCTACAATGAAAAGACACAAAGCTGAAGCCGCTGCACAGCTGCCTCTTCTTTCTCATTCTCTCCGTTTCTACTTCAAACACGAAATCGATCAATGATCAGCTGATGGCTTCTTTTCTCTCTCTCGGTTTATTTATCGCTCACTTTGCTTGAGAAGAGAGGAAACCAGCGGATGTTGCCGTTGAACAATATGCACGCTTTAAAGCCTCTTTGATCAGCTGTTGTTAGAATTTATTTAATATTAATTAAGCTGGTAATCCAGCTGATGTTTTGCTGGAGCCACGGCTGTAAAGCTGCTGGTCATGACATCGCTCTGGTTGGTCTGCGAGGAAAACATGCAGATGAAACCAGGAGATGTCTCTTACTGGAATCATCAGAGCTGAAACAGGTGATGGAGAAACAGGTTTACCTTTCTTTAGTGACATGAATGAGCTGAAGAGAAGCTATGAACTGCTTCTGAGAGAGACATAACAACAGGATCGCTTTTTCTACCGTAGCTGACAGCCGGTAACCGTGCGTGTGGATCTAGCAAAGCGTTAGCCAGCACACAGGGTGGGGGATTAACAGGAAAGTGGACAGAAATACTTTCTTTAGTTATTCTCATTTTAAAATGTCTAGCTTTTTAAAAAATAATTATCTGGGTCTTAAGAACATAAACAATTGATAGATTGATACATAAGTATACCATCATCGAACAGTGTACATCACTGTCACATACAGTCAGTTGTTTTTCATCTGAAAAGGTTTTATGATTTTTTCCTACAATGGTGGGTCAGTCTCTAGTCAAAATGCCCGGACGTATCTTTTTGTCCCAGTCCAAGTCTCTGTATGCAGCTCATCTGCAAGTCTGCGTGTACCTGCAGCATCTTCCTAGCTTCAGAAGGCGAGAATTTCCAAGTTCTGAGTACAATCAAAAGCACAGATACTGCAGTTTTTTGTGTTGGATGTAAAATGCGAGGCTAGAATCATGGCGTCATCCCATGACGGTCCAGGCGTGGGATTTCTCTCATGGAACATGTGCACATTATTTTCCTTTCTGTTGGTGGGTGGCACAGTGCACTTGTGGCAAGGTAAGCATAGATAAGATCAGCAATCTTGCCGGCATCCAGTTACGGAAGCAACACGTAATAACAAGAGAATTCTGAGTAAAACCAAAGTTACTTTCTAGTAACTCAGTTACTCTAATGTGACGAGCAACTGGAAGTAACTGAGTTACTTTTTAGAGAAAGTAACTAGTATGTAACTAAGTTACTAATATAAAGCAACTCACCCAACACTGGGCACATGTGGCGAGCAGCCTGATTTGTCCCATCTGCAGCGTATTGCATGAAAGGAAATGTGCAGAGCAGTAGAGCCCGAATGTATACAGCTGTGTGTGTATGTGCAAAGTGCGTGCATGTGTACGTAATGTAGCTGCACAAAACGTGCTGTACCAAAAAAGGGCATGTGATTTAACACCAGGGAAAGGCCTTTTTGCATAGATGTCAAAACTGTTTGCTTGCACTGCTCTGTCACTAATACTGTCTCACAGCGATAAGCACACAAACATCGCTTCGAGCCTCAAGTGCTCACCTCCCTCACTGCATCCTGACTCATCCTACTGCCAAGAAATGGAAAAGATCATATTTTTCAATGTCTTTTCTCAAGCTGGCTCCTAAAAAGTGAGTGAGTCCCTCATAGGCTCATATGTTAAGATACTTTTAGCATAGAAAAACACGTTTACCGCCTATTACAAATGTATTTATTTATTTGAAGTCTCTATTCAGGATAAACCATTTGCTGATGTTAACTTGGCCTGCCATTTTGAATGTGTGACATCACATAAATGGCAGACCTCTGAATATCTTTACAATGGCTTTGGTTGCTCCAAGCTTTGAATGGGACGTTTTAATGCGTCTTGCGAACACCAGTTTCAATTTTAGTACCATTTCTCTAATATCTAGCAAGCATTTGCTGACAAGTCGGGTATCCTCCATGGAAAACCACAGGTCACTACAACAATCGGGGAATGGGCAAAGCAATTACAAGTGAGGTTTTGGTGCAGCACTATGGAATTAGATCTATGTTGAAAACTCAAGCACAGAAAAAGCATAGTCCTTGAGCATGAATTTTAAAAGCTATGCACGTGAACCTCGAAGCCATGCAGTACACAAAAGAACCATCGCATGCACTAAGAGTGACAAATAGATTAAACTGTTGTTTAACAGCATCCTATTGTGCAACTTCTCAACTCACATTTTCGGGGAGATGGCCGCCTCCCTAAGCCTGTAAGTTCTGACAGAGTTTCTTCCTCATGAAAAGTTTTTCCTTCCACTGCTGCCAGTTGCTGCCTGCGGTGTCATCTGATTGTTGTGAGGCTTTTCTCTGTTATCTTGGAGTATACAGTATAACCTCCGGGCTGAGGTGGGAATCGAATCTTGGATAAGAAAAAGACAAAGAGTATAATAAGAAATCATGTCACCTGACTAGGTGGCTGAATTATGCCTATCTCACACTGTCATGGGCTTAAAAGATGTTTGAAATAAGAAATAAACCATTATTAATGTAGTCAGTAGTAACTGTGATTATCATAAGTCAAAATATCTGTTTCGATACGTTTTGAAAATAAATTTGCACATATAAAATATGAGAGGTACTTATGGATTGGTATTAAATATAACTGTTTTAAATAAATAGTGAGAATTGTATTATCAGTTATTACAGACTATAAATACTTCTAGGTTGTAACAGTATCCGGCTGTCCGTAGAATAGCCATTCAAACTTATACTTCATTCATTGTCTATGTCCTGTTGCCGATTGTCAAATCTTGGAAGTTAAATGCACGGTCAGGGCCTGCCTTTCCCGGTTTCCTTCTCAAGATTACCTCAGCTGGGTTTCCCAGGCTCCAGCAGGCAAGGCTTTGGATCGCACCCAAGGTGTCATGGTCCCAGGTGTCCCAGTCTTTATATTTTTGATGATTAATATTCTGTGATTTAGTGGTTTTTCATGTCTTAGTTTTTGTACTTCTAGGTCCATTAGATATTCATTAGTATTTTGGTGATTTCTAGTCTTAGGGTTTGTTACTGCGCCTCCCTGTGTTCCTTGTGTTGCATCTAATTATCCTGGTTTCTATGTTCGTGTATTTCCTGTTACTTGACAGTCCCATGTCTTGTGTTAGAGTATTCTGTTTTGCTTCCTCCCTGTCTGGTGTGTGTGATTAGTCCCAGCTGTGTTTCCTCCTGTTCCTCATTCCGTGTTACCCTCTTGTGTATTTAGTTCTCTTCTTCCTCTGTCTGTTGTCGGTTCGTCATGCTTTCTCACATGTTTCCAGGTTTCTAGTTTCATGCAGTGTTTTGTATTTAGTTTTTCCAGTATAGGTTTTATTAGCTCCATTCTAGTCTTTTTGCTTTTTGTTTGTACTTTTGCTCAGCCAAAAAAAGGCTATTTGTTCATCACCTCACTCTGCCTCCATTGTCTGCTTTTGGGTCCATATTATCCTCACTCCATGCCGCCTGCCTCTGCAGATGTGACCAAGGCCAGATACATCTTAGGTCCTGGGTCATCTCTTTGCTATATTATATCCTATATCCTAAAGATATCATTTTCAGATAAGGTTCATCTGCTTAGAGAGCTTTCTAGGCCTGACACTTATGGACAGCTTTGTGGCTTTGGCTCAGGAGGTAGAGCAGGTCATCTACTGGTGTTTCAGACTCTGGTTGTTCTAGTCTGCATCCCAAAGTATCTCTCCAAGATACAGAACTCCCAAGTTCTCCAGTTCTTTCACTGCAAACCACTTAGGTGTAGAAACACATGAATGGGTGAATAAGGCATGTTTGTATGAAGCACTTTGAGTGCTGAAATAGAAACTATACAATAATAATTCCATTTACCACAAATTTTAGGGACACTCTGCACACCATGCAGAGATATAGCCAGTTTTTAGCTTAGGAATCACCTGGAGTAGATTTTTTTATGTCATTCAAACTCACTTAATTATATATCTTTGTGACAAGCTGTTAGTTTAAAAGTGCCTAAAGACACTATTTAAAATGGGTTCTTTGGCGCCTCCTTGCTCAAGACACTTTAAAAATACAACAAAGTCTGGTTCCTTTGAAGCAAATTACAAACTGAGGGTGGTTCGAGACTTTCACAGTACTGCATGTGCATCTATGCCTGTGAGAGGGAGAGCACAAAAATAAATCAACTGTATTAGTGCTCACACACCCTGACTGACTTTAAAATCAACTAGAAAAATTTGCTCCTGCAAAATGCTGTGTGGATGCCTTATTGCTGAAGCTGTCTGCTGAAAAGCTGAAAAAGATGAAAAGTTGCAAAAGTTGTATGGTGGTGAAAAAATGTCACCCTGAGCAGGATTCAAACCTGGCCCTCCTGGTCGCAAGGCAGAAACTCATCTCACTGAGCCAAACTCATTCTGA